>NC_043714.1:60802579-60867059 GCF_006229205.1 Suricata suricatta
TATTCTTTGTATTCACAGGTGAGGAAAATGAGACCTAGAAACATTAAGGAATTTGTAGAAAATCACATACCTATCAGAACATGGATCTAGATTATCTGACACTAAAACTGAAGTTAACCACTTTGTTACATTGCTTTTTGAACATCCACCATCGTTTCTTATATATGTATTTATGTTAGTTATGTTCATATGCAGCTTTCCAGGTTTAGTGTCTGAGCTCTGCACTGACACAGTACAAGCCCCATGATTGCCTCTCTCTAAACTGGCAGAAGCATGTTTGGGGAAAAGCTGGGAACAGCTCCAAAGACAATCCCTACTAGCATTACAATGAATTTGAACTAATTCCTTCTCAGTGCTTACTAAATGTCAAACATGGTGCTTAACAATTTACATTGTTACCTTATTCAAATATTAAATAAGTCGGTTAAAAAATTTCATTTAGAAAGGAAACTTCTTCAACACTGAGTAATATTCCATTTAATGTATATACCACATTCTTCAATACATTCTTTCATAAATGGACATGTAGGTTGATTCCCTGTCTGGGCAAGTGTGAGCAGTGCTGCAGTGAACAGGGGAAAGCAGGTATCTCTCAAGATCCTGATTTCAGCTCCTTCAGATATATATCTAGAAGTGGGATTGGTGGACCATATGAAAACCCTGCTGTTTGCAACTACATGAATGAACATGGAGGTCATAGGCTAAGTGAAATAAGCCAGACACAGAGAGACAAATGTTACATGATACCCTTACATGAAAAATCTCAAAGTCAAATTCATAAAAGCAGAGAGTAGAATGGTATTCAACTGGGGCTGTGAGGAAAAGGAAATGAGATGTTGGTCAAAGAGTACAAAATTTCAGTTATATAAGTAGAATATGTTCTGGAAATCTACTGTGCAGCACGGTGATGATAGTTAACTACACTAGGCTGCGTATAGTTGGCCCTTGAACAATGCAGAGTTTAGGGACACCAACATTCTCCTACGGTCAAAACATCTGTGTATAACTTTTGATCCCTTGAAAACCTAACTGGAAGCCTCACCAATACATAATTATCACCAATAGCATGATTGACACATATTATGTATGTCATATGTATTACGCTGTATTCTTACAATAAAGTAAGGTTGAGAAAAGAAATGTTATTAAGCAAAGCACAATGCTAGGACTTCCAGCACTATGTTAAAGGACAGTGGTGAGAGTGGGCACCCTTGTCGTGTTCCTGATCTCAGGGGGAAAGCTCTCAGTTTTTCCCCATTGAAGGTGATATTAGCTGTGGGTTTTTCATAAACTTCTCTTATAATGTTTAGGTAAGCTCCTTCTATTCTGACTTTCTCAAGGGTTTTTATTAAGAAAGGGTGCTGTAGAGACAGAAGTGCTGATGCATAGGAGCACACATACCCCAATGTTCATAGCGGCAATGTCAACAATAGCCAAATCATGGAAAGAGCCTAAATGTCCATCACCTGATGAGTGGATCAAGAAGATGTGGTGTATATACACAATGGAGTACTACATGGCAATGAGAAAGAATGAAATCTGGCCATTTGTAAGAAAGTGGATGGACCTTGAGGGTGTCATGCTAAGCGAAATAAGCCAAGCAGAGAAGGACAGATACTGTATGTTTGCACTCATAGGTCTAACAGGAAAACAGGAGAAACCTAATGGAGAATCAGGGGGAGCGAAGGAGGGAGAGAGAGTTGGGGAGAGAGGGATGCAAAACTTGAGAGACCATTGAATGCCGAAAATGAACTGAGAGTTGAAGGGGAAGGGGGAGGGGGAAAAAGCAGTGGTGGTGATGGTGGAGGGCATTTATGGGGAAGAGCACTGGGTGTTGTATGGAAACCCATTTGACAATAAAATATTATGGAAAAAAATAAAGAAAAGCACAATGAAGAGAAAATGCATTTACAAAAGTGTGTATGTATTTGTTGGAAGAAAACAAAAACGAAAACCCTGCCTGTAGGTGGCCCAGCAGGACAGGGACCGTGGAAACAGCTGGCTGCAGGAGCACAGTGTTCTGCAGCCTGGTGGCTGGATCCACAGCCACAGGCACAGGACAGGCCCACAGAGGTAGAGGACAGCTGCCCCTTATGCCTGAAATGTACCCCAGCCAGAGGTCAATGGCAGCTGCCAACACCCAGGAGCGCCAGGTCTCTGGAGGGTGCTGGCTGGGGTGTCACTTGGGGAAGGGTCCTTTCCAGCCCAGGAAGGGCTCCAGGCCAGACGCCCTGGCGACTTGAGAACGTGGAGTTTTTCAATTGCCCACCAGACCGCTCCACTCTGTGCACAGGGCAGCCCACAGCCCCGCCCGGTCCTGGCCCTGGAGGCTGGCGAAAGCTTCAGCTGGCTTCCATGGGTGCTCGGATGACAGCAGGTGAGATCTCTGGGCCAGGTGGCTTTGATTCAATCCTGTGAGAACTCGGGTGAGCAGTTATAAATAAATGCCTTGTGGCTTTTGCTTTCAATTCTTTTTTTAAAAATCCACATAAAAGTGGATCTGTGAAGTTCAGACCCATGTTATTCAAAGGTCATCTGTATATGTATGTGCATATATATATGTGTGTGTGTGTGTGTGTGTGTGTGTGTGTGTGTGTGTGTATACAGAGTGAGAGAGACAGAGAGAAAGATTTATTACTAAGGACTGCTCATGTGATTATGGGGACGGCTAAGTCCAGATCCAGGTGAGCTGTTAGTATATGTTAGTACCGTTTCAAGAGCCTGAGAACCAAGAGAGCCAATGCTGAAATTCTAGTCTGAATGTGAGTCTGAGTGTTAGCTCTTACAGGAGAAGAATCATGTCTACAATTTTAACATGGTCAAGCAGAGAAAGAAAATTCTTACTCAGCCTATTTTCTTCTATTCAGGCCTTCAGTGAATTGGATGAGGCCCACCCATTTGGGGAGTCAAACTGAGTCAAATGTTAATCTCATCCAGAAACACCTTCACAAATATACACAAAATAATGTTTAAATATTAATCAATACAACGATTGTCTATGATCTAATATAAAATTTGGCTCAGAAAGTATTCTATGAACCTTAATAATTGACATCTTTAGTAATTTGTAAGTATATTTAAAATATACAGGCTTTCCACTTTATAAATGGAAACCTCGATTAGACCACATCTTTATAGGGGAAGTCTTGAAATCTGCGGGTCAAAGCATTGATTAATTTCTGTGAGCTTTGTTCTCTCCTTGGTAGTCTTCCCTAGGGTGTATCCCCCCAAGTGTGTCTCTTCAGTTATGTCCCCCACCCTCGATATGTTCCTGAGGAAGAGGAAATTGGAGGAGTGAGGGTAAGATTCCTATCCAGTTTCTCTACAAGCATCTTCAGCGCCATGGGAGGTGAAGGGAACCCAGAAAGTCTCTCCCTCATATGCAGGGTATAAAGCACTACAGAGATGGAGCAAATCATATACAGCAATGAATTTGGAGTCAAATCTAACGTAAGGTGGGGATGGAATAGAGACAAGGGATGGGGTGTAGAACCTAACATGTCTTTCCTGAGAAGTGAGTCCTTTTTTGGGGAGGGGAGCTCAGGCTGAAACTCTGTTTTATGTACCCCTTCATCCCATCCCAGCTCTTAGCATGGCAGATTTTGGAATGAAAAATTGGGAGATTATGAAAAAAAACATGAGAGGTAATATTAGCACAGGTAAGAACTTGAGCTCTGGATTCAAAGACACACAAGCTGGAGCCCAGTTTTGCTCTCGAATACCTGTGACACCTGGGGGAGATATTTAATTCGCTGAGATTAATTTCTTCATCTGTAATATGGGAATGAGAATCATACCTAATTCTTAAGAGTGATCCAAACATTACATGTGGTAAAACCCAGAGGCAGATAGAGCCAGAGGGAGCACCTCAGTGTTAGTTTTTATTACTTGGGTTAAGCTAAAGTCTAAATAGATGCCTTTCTTTTTATAGCACCTGGCACAGTGTAAACACTCAGTGAGTATTGCTAATTGCTAGTGATAATTGTCGGTAGTATAAAAATTACAGCTGCTTTTAAAAATTACACCACTGTGATAATACAGAAAATTCAGGAAGACTGCAGAGATGGAGAAAAACAAACTGGAATTGTCAAATGAGACTTCAACCAAAATTTCAGGAAGAAAGTCTGCTTTTTCCATTTGGAAAAGGGTCAAATCTTACCTGAGGTTTCATATATAGAAAAAAGTTTACCTTGTCTCTATTTCATGTCACTCAACCTCACACTGTGAAAGCCAGATTATCCGCTGTGTCTCTTGCTCTTAGACCAAGAGTAAACACCCTCTTCCATGTGCTTGTGGGAAAGTTTGAGGTCTGCCTGGCCCCAAATAGCTAATCCCATGAAACATCCTCCATTCCTCCCTGGGATATTAATCCAGAAGCAAATTGGAGGCTGCTGTGGCTGAACAATTGAAAGCACTTTCCAGAAAAGAGTTGGCATGTCACCATTAGCCCTTCTCTTTTTCTAGAATCAAAAGGGTGCGTTGAATTGACATTTATATTTATGCTACCACTGACTGCCTGTTTTCTAGGCTCTTGTAGGTGTTTTGTAAACATGATCTCATTTGAGTCTTAACAATAGGGCTGTGAAGTCACCGTAATATCCCAAATTCACACGTGAGAAGTGTGAAGCTTAAAGAGGTGAAGGAGCCAGCATTTAAACTCAGTATGCCTGAGTAAGGAGTACACCCTCACCACCACATTATGGTGGACAGTTTTGTTAACAATTTGACTCTTGGGTGAGTTGAAATGACTCAATTTGGTGAGGAAAGCCAGGCTTGTTGGCTCATAACCTCTGGCCGTGGTGTTAATCCAAGTCTTTCTCAACCCTCGGGGCCCTGTAGAAACAACCACAGTGGCGCTACTCTCAGAGAAGGGGCTGTTTCTCTCCACGGAACAGACGAGTAGACAGCTTATTGACTATGCCTTGGGCCACAGAAAACCTGCGAGCCATGTGCTCCAAAGAAAAGCCAGACTTCTCAGTAGAAGTTATCTTTTCCAGATTGTGCAAACTCTGGAGAGCTGAGCGAGTCAGGTTAATGCAGTTTAACGCAGAGGAAAGTAGGAGGGGAAAGAAAGCAAAACTAATGAATCTCAGCCTTTGATCTCTGCTAATCAAGGCATTTCACGAGGTACTTTATGATCATGTAGTACTCGGTTCCTAATGAAAATGGTTTAAGTATGATTTTACTGGAGAGATCTAAGAAGCAACCATTTAGGAAAGCAAGCCAGATATTAGGTAACTCAAGACCACTCAGGAAATCAAAACAAAGTTACAGCTCCATTAGCCAAGCGTAATGTTTTTGGAGGGAAGGCAAAGAGGCCCAGGTAGCCAGAAATTTTCCCTGCCTTCATTCTCCCCAGGGAAAATATCAAGTACATTGCACGTTCTGGGGCATCGTAATCCCTATTCTTAACCCTTGTGCAGGCAGGGCTACAAGTCTTTTACCACCTTTGCACACAAGCACTCAGCTGTTTACCTTATAATACTTTGCCTTTCCACTCTTGGCAGAGTCTAACTTGCCAGATGGACACTTCATTGAGTGTACATGTTCTGGAAGGAAGGAAATGTCTCTCGGGATGTGTCTGATGGAATACAAAGATGTCCAGTGTATTTCTCTACATTTCAATAGCACTTCATATTTGCAGAGGGCTTTATCATAATGTTTTATTAGTGATTGCATAAAACAACCCAATGAGTGAGATGGCCATGTTTTCACCCTACAAACAAAATCGAGACACATTCAGGCTAACTTGCTTCAGCCCACACAGCAAGGATTAGAAATTCCAGGCTCAAAGTTATGTATTTCCAGAGCCTCACTTGTTTTAGGTTTTCTGAAGTTGATGCCCAAACTGATGCTGAATAGCAACTTATAGTGGTGCTCTAAGCATCCATGCTAAATATAAATTTTATACGAGGCCCTATAAATACATTGTAATGGAATGGCCATGGGAGTGATATACCACTTTCTTATTTATTTGCATGATCTCACATTTTTCTGATTCTCCCAGCTGATTCTCAGTAACTCTTCTGTTACACCTCTTTTCTCCATTCTCCCCCCAATTGTGAATATCTCCAGGAGTCTAGTTCTTGTGTTTCTAATCCTACTGCTCTCTTCAGCTTCAAATAACACCACAATATTAATAAATCCCAAATTACCACATTGTTCTCCCTCTTCCAAATTCTTTTCATCTTTTACTCATTTGTTGATTCAACACAGACTTCTTTTATCTACCACGTTCTAGAGGCACACAACAAATAGAAGATTAAACATCAGATCCTTTCATACAATTCATGGGCTATCAAGACAGAGTCACAGAGAGAATTTCAATATTCTATAATGCATGTTGTAATAATCTTGGCATCATTAGAGCAGAGAAACATTTTGCCTTGCCTGGACTGGCAACTCAAGGAAGGAATCCTGGAGGAAATAAATTTGTTTCTATTTCTCAGTCCCAATTGATTATGCAATCACTCATTTATCTGGTGATTAATTAGTTAGCACTTACTGTATGCAAGTCCAGAGTGAGAACACAAAACATTACATAACACACTTACCCCTGACCTCAAAGATTTTACTATATAGGAAGAAAGAAAGGACATTTCTACAAAACCAGAAGATGTCTCCATCACATTGGTATTTGTCTTCCCTTACTTATCTAGTTGAACAACTTTTATCTCTCACCTTCATTGTTTGTTATTGTTTTTATTTATTTTGTATGGCCCTAGTGGAAAATCAGTTTTTAAAAAGGTTAGACCCTTAATGGAAAATTTTATGTCTACTAACTAGTTACCATGTAACTGGAAGGAAATTGCATGGCCTCTTTGAATTTACTTCCTTTTTCCCAAATGGGAATTATTAATGGATTAATACTATAAGAACATTGTGAGAATCAAAGTACAGGGATACTGTTAGGCAAGGTATTTTTCAAACTGCCCACCACCATGCAAATAATGGCTGAATTATTTTTACATTTTAGATATGATAGACTTCTTTTAAATTTTTAAATTGAATTATTTGCAAATCCATGAATAAAAGTGTTAGTACATCTATTTCAAGTAAGATAGATTATAAGATGTTTAATGGTCTTGAATTTCTTTGCATCATTTGCTCCAAATAATTCATAAAGTTTTAGTAACTGTCAAAAAGAATTAGAAATCAGAATTTTAATTTTATAGGAAAGACTCTAGAAATCATTGAATGATACCTCCCACTTAAAAAAATAAGATATTGGGATTTAAAGTGGTTTCGTATCTTTCCTAGGGTTAAAAACTTGTTAAACATAGACAGAAATTTGAAGCTCATGTCTGCCAATTTCTCATCCATCACACTATATTTCTTGAATGGGATCAATTTCTTATGAGAGGCAAATTATTTAGGTCATTTTAGGCCAAGGAAAACAAGATCCCATCTGTGGGATATGTGATCTAGTGGATTTTATTTCTCTGCTGTTCTGCTTTATTTAGTACTATGTTCTACAGGAGATGGAGCAGGAAACATGTTGGCACCAAGAATAACGCACTCCCATATGGCAGGCATGGAAATTGACATCCTTTAACAAAGTCCCCGAAGCTCAGATCACTTATTCCTAGGGACTCCGTTCATTTCCATCTCCAAAGCTCCCACCCACCACATATAGCAAAGACCTCTGTGAAATGATCCTCTGAATGATCTCCTGAGAGATGGAAGAGGTAGGCATTGATTCATCCCTTCTTATTCCACACTGGTCAAGGGTTACCACACAGGGAGATAATTCACTCACACCTCCACATATGATGCCTGGTGGGTGCGGCTAGGGGAGCTACACCATAGTTTCAGGGAGAGCCCAGGGCAGAAAATGAGAGATGGATGGGTGGTTTGTTGTAGTAGGTAGTGTCAGGCTACACATAAACTAAGCCACTGCTGAGGCCCATGCTGAAGAAGGGCATGCCAAGAAGAGGTGAGTGCACACATGAAAGGTCAGATCTTACTAGGCATCCTATATTCTTCTGTGCAAACATTGACACAGTACTTACCATGCATCATGTGTTCTTCTATGCAAACACCAACAGAATACTTTACAGACATCATACACACTTTGAATTGCTTTCTACATATATAAGTTATTTCACCCTCACGATAACTTACAATGTAGGCACTAGTCCTATATCCACTTTACAGATGAAGGAACCAAGACAGAGATGTTCATTAAGTTACCTAAGTCCCCACATTTACTAGGTGGTATTCCTGGGGATTAAACTAAGGCATTCTGGTTCCAAAGACCATGGTCTGGCTCCAGGGCAGGGGGCAGTGCTTTGGAAGTGGCCACAGAAAAGAAAAGCTTTGACTTCTAAGCTGGTATAAAATAAGTTAACTATGAAAGACACATGAATCACTCCAACCAATGTGAGAAAGTGTAACGTAATACTTCAGAGAATGCATTTTGGGGGCAGACAGGCATTACTTCACTTTTTCATCCTCTTTCTAGCTACATTGCACAAACCACTTAACCTTTAGACTTCAATTCTTCCTTCTGCATCATGGATCAACTTTATTTCATAGGGTGGTTATAGGAAATAATTTTTAAAGTGCAGACAGTAATCAGTAAGTCCTTTGGAAACAAATCGTAGCTTAAAAGTGTGTATTTTAGAGAATTTTTATTATGTCCCATATCTCTTCTGGTTTTAAAAGTCCTCTTTAAAGGAATGGGAAAGAACAAAGCTTAGTGCTGGCAGTATATGGCTCAGAAGGAGGCAGGCACCTTATTTATTTATGTACTTGCCTTTTGGTTGAAATTCCTTTAAAATGCCTTTCCTGCCCTTGGCCAACACACACACACACACACACACACACACACACACACACACACACACACAAAAAAAACAATCCTAACACTGAACAGGTCTGAGTTCTCTCTGAGGAAAAATCCGGAGGCTGCAGCATGTATGGAGCCCTGGAGGCAGCAGATCCAGGTAGAATTCCAGTCCACGATGGCTAACCTACTAGGTCATTTTTTCTTAGTGTCACAGAGCATCAGTTTTTGCATATTGGAAATGGGTATAATAATAATAATGCTTATTTAGAAGGGTTGTCCTGATGATCAATGATAGGTAAAGCATAGGCCCATAGTATATACCAAACCAAGACTGTCTGGTGGGAAAGAAAATATGAGTCCAAATTCTGTCCAAAGGAAAAAAATTCTTGCTGTGACTTTTTCCCCACCCTTATTTTCCTCCTTATTCTCTATTAGTGTTCCTGGGGCCAGAGGGGAGGTACTTTCTGTATATTTCAGTTGGCATTTGATTATTAGCCCAATGAAATGAAAAGTAGCTAGAGACAGCAGGGCTTTCGGTGACAGAATGGCTGGTGTTGGAGCAGAAAGATTGGTAAATAGTAATAGGGCAATGCATGCAAGTCTAATTGGAATACAATTTTGGAAGCATCATTTTCAAGGAATGAAATAAATCGCACATTAAGAACAGAGGGTGGGCCAGAACCAAGTCTTTTTGGTGGGTGATAAGAGAATAGAAAAGAGAGCGTTCTTTGGGTAAGGGTTGTACTTATTCTGTTTTCCAGGAGATGCAGATGGGACACACTTGGCCATGTAATTGCTCTTGGGTGCTATACCTATAGAATTGGTTTGGGCAGCAGATCTTGTAGTTTCGAGGTCTGGGAATGAGGACTGGGTCATATAGGAGTCTACAACTGCTTATCTTTTGTTTGAGTCTTAGTTTGATACTTGGCCAATGTTGGACGGGTGCCTCATTGTCTCCTACAAGATGGTTAGATTCAGAGCATAGAATCTGGGTTACAGAAAAGATCATATCAGTGATGTTGTGCTGAGAGATCCTGGGACTCACCATTATCTAAATCCATTTGGTACATGGTGTAGACTAGGTCTGGGATTTGGAAATGAAGGAAGCACTACTCAGTTTCCCATGTAAACTTCGTGATATTGTATTAATAGAAATAACATATATTTCTTAGTTCAAGACAAAGGCCCACTCCTCCAAGAAGTTCTGGGAAAGCTCCCCAGAGGGAGTCTCATCCCTGCATATAATCTTATGACTTATGCTTTCCATAGTAGCCGCCCACCGTCCTCCACCCCACACCCCTCGTCCACACCAAGGTGCCCTGCCAATGACATCACCGCTTGAGGGTGATATATCATGCTGTTTGTTGTCTGTGACTTCTGAGAAGTGTTACTAACTATATCAAGAATACTATTTCCCAACTCACCCGAAGTTATGACATTCTGGAGATTCCAAAATGATGTTTTGCTTAAGACTTCTTAGGATGGGAAAAATCATCTATTTTATGCAGAAAGGGAACAAATGCCTTCCCCTCCCACCCAGAGGCCAATATACTCTGGGACACTGTGAGGGGCCCTAGCAATGTCTTCCCATGATTCTATATTTTATAATATTCACAGCATATATTTAAGCTGCAGTCAGTGAAGACTGCTGTCTCTTTCTTTCTACCCCTCTGTCATATATAGCCCTGTGTCTGGTGGCATTGGAATGACTAAGGGTAACTGGCAGATCCAGCTAAGGGAAAGTTAAATTGGAGGACTCTTTAGCTTGGATAGAGTAGAACAGATGTATGTGGTTTGTAGTTAATTCTGTGTTGTAATTAATATATTTCTGGCCACCCAGTATAGAAATGGCTTCTAGAAATACTTCTGCTGCCCCATATGCTGGCACAGCATTGTGATATGGATTTTCAGGCCAGATGATTTAATGTGATATTAATGGGTCGTCTGGCATTTAGAACCAGAATTATATGGCCGGGGGCGAGGGGGAGAAACAAGTTTGAAATGTATGACCTAGGAGCCAATTCTGGAAAATTCTACCATTTTTTAAATGTATAAAATTACAGGGAGAAGTTTTGGGTTTCATCAAAGCCTAGAGAAAATGGAAGCCCACTTCTGTCAAAAACAAACTCGATAGTGTAACATAATTATAAATGCTCCATATGCTTTTTATCCTGTACACGTAAATCATACACAATGGAATTTAATCATAACTCTGTGTTTATAAGAGCATAATTCCAAAAGATACTACAAAGGATGAGTATGTTTATAACTATAGTTGCATGTTTTATGCATGTTATTGATAATAAAAAAGAAATTTTGATCAGTTATAATAGAGCAAAGGCTGAGCTATCTTCCTATTCTATTGTAAAAACCACAAAAATGTCCTATGAATAGGTAGTACGTAGAGTATGTAGCCAAGAAATGTAGGAAAAAAGAATTACGGAGGTGTCAGACGGTTAACAAAAATACCAGTTTTGTGGATTTTTTTGTAAGGCTTATAGTGTTCATCGACTTTTTACATATTGAAACTTGCTGTGCTTCCTTTTCTCATAAATAAATATTCACCTCTTTCTTACTTTGAGCTGAGACTTTGCATTCATTTCCTTAACGCGGTACTCCGTGACTGTGTAGAATTCCAACACCACAAAGCTTCGATCTGCTTCTACTGTCTTCCCGCTGCACATTCTGTCATCCAGGCCTGGGGCGGTGGAGCATTGGCCAGGCCTCTGGGCCTTGCAGTGAGCTTCCTTGAAACCGTTGATTCAGCTCCCGCTGCCCCTTCCCCCCCCCCCCCCCCCCCCCCCCCCCCCCCCCCCCCCCGCCATAGGCTACATGGTGCTTGGGGTGAGCCAGGAACATGCATCATTCTGCCCTCTTCCAAATCCAATGACCTCATTCTCTATCTCTAATCTGAATCATTGACCCCCAGACCACATCTCTTTAGGCTTTCCCCGTGCCCCCCTCCCCAGGCAGTCAACCCATAGACACCAGACTCCTCTCATAGACATGTCAGAATCCAGGATTGGCTCTCGCAGGACCCTTGCTACAAAGGATGATCTAATTGAGGTAAGCAAAAGAGGAAAAGGTCGTGTGAGTATGAGAATCAAAGTTCTTAAAAAATTCCTAAGAACAAGTTTAGGGAAGCTGAGTCACCAAGTTGTCGATGGGCAAGAGAATTGCTCTTTGAACAATAAATTGCGTCACACCAGTCTCTGGCTTAAAGCCTTGCTGTAACTTTCCTTCACATCTGACATGAAACTGAAAGACCTGGCAATGGTCTTCAAAGTATTTCATGATCTGCCCCTTCCTCCAAACTTACTTTTTTTTTTAAGTAGTTTATTGTCAAATTGGTTTCCATACAACACCCAGTGCTCTTCCCCACAAGTGCCCTCCTCCATCACCACCATCTCTTTTCCTCCCTCTCCCTTCCCCTTCAACCCTCAGTTTGTTTTCAGTATTCAATAGTCTCTCAAGTTTTGCATCCCTCTCTCTCCCCAACTCTCTCTCCCTCTTCCCCTCCCCCTGGTCCTCCATTTTTCCTGTTCTCCTGTTAGACCTATGAGTGCAAACATATGGTATCTGTCCTTCTCTGCCTGACTTATTTTGCTTAGCATGACACCCTTGAGGTCCATCCACTTTCCTACAAATGGCCAGATTTCATTATTTCTCATTGCCATGTAATACTCCATTGTATATGTATGCCACATCTTCTTGATCCATTCATCAGATGATGGACATTTAGGCTCTTTCCATGATTTTGCTATTGTAGAAAGTGCCGCTATGAACATTGGGGTACATGTGCCTCTATGCATCAGCACTTCTGTATCCCTTGGGTAAATCCCTAGCAGTGCTGTTGCTGGGTCATAAGGGAGTTCTATGGATAGTTTTTTGAGGAACCTCCACACTGTTTTCCAGAGCGGCTGCACCAGGTTACATTCCCACTAACAGTGTAGGAGGGTTCCGTTCTCTCCACACCCTCACCAGCATCCATAGTTTCTTGATTTGTTCATTTTAGCCCCTCTGACTGGTGTGAGGTGGTATCTCACTGTGGTTTTGGTTTGTGTTTCCCTGATGATGAGTGATGTTGAGCATCGTTTCATGTGCCTGTAGAGACACTGCTCTCCCCAAACTTTCTAACTTCAGCTGCTGTGACTCTGAGCTTTGCTCGCCAAGTTCTAAGCACACTGGCCCCCTTTTGGCCCATCAGACTTGCCCACATCTCCACCTCTTTGCCTTAACATATACATGTCTTACTTTCTGGACATTCTCGGCCAAGCTTTTCTTCCGTTTTTTACTTTCTCATCTTTAGGTCTCCATTTACACGTCTCAAACTTCTCCTTAAAAAAAGTCTTTTATGACCACACTCCCTAAACTAGGTATCATCCTTTACTTTCTATCTCAGCATCAAACACTTACTATTTAGCACTTTTTATAATTATTTGATTAATCTATATACTCACTTGTGTCCTTGTCTGACCCTTTCACCACAGGAGAGATTTCATGGTACCCAGAAGATATTCCAAAGATATTTGCCTGCTACCTTCTAATGATATTATAAATCTAGCCACAGGAACTTATAAAAAAGACACACGTGATACAACTTTAAACTTGTGTACAGTTCCAGATCACATTGGCTGTTGATAGATAGATGGAGAGATAAATAGATGATAGATAGATAACAGATGATAGAGATAGATGATAGGTAGATAGACAGATAGATATGTGCTAAATTAATACATGACGCATGCATGAATGAGTGATTCCCTAAACTGAAGATGAGAATTAGGAACAGAGTCGGGTGAAATGGCGCGCATATGAAGATAGATATGTATTATGTAGGCCACAAAATTTAAGAGGACTTTCACCTTTGGTTCCTCCAAGGTTCTTATAATATTTCATATGCTGATTCTGCACTTGCATGAACTTAACAGAGCACCTCCTTAAATTTTTGGCTCTGGTCACTTCTCTTATCTCATCCTACTCTGAGCTCTGAAGTTGTGACCTAGCTGATACTCCAAACAGACACAGATGCACTACATTTGCCTTAACCCACAGTCATTTGGGGTGGGAATAATTTATGGTGACCTAAATGTTCATGATTAGCATGGACAACTTCATTCCTTAGCCATATTCTTGCCGACACAGGTTTTGATAACTCCTAGGTCAGTGGTTCTCCATCTTCAGTGTGCATAGAGAATCACACAGGATGTTAATTAAAAAGTGCAGATTGCCATCTCTTGCCCCAGGGTTTCCGATTCAGTCATCCTCAGAGCACACTTTGAAATTCCTTGCTCTAGTCCTTCTTGACATCGGCTGCTTGCCCTCTAATCAATTCTATGTGAAAATACAAGAACTTGTGGCAGAGGCATTGTTATAGGGTCACCAAGCCCTATTTCATTTTCTTTCTAGAATCACAAGCCACTATCCCCACCTGCCGTCATCATTACCATATAGTTAACATGATAATTAATATTTGCATTTACTAATATTAATAATTTATGTATAGATTAAGGTATATAATAGCAATGTAAATAGTTATATGATAAAATAAACCTATTATATTATTATTACACATCAATAGCATCATTACTGATATTCATAATGTGTACTAATATTGGTGTTATATATTAGTATAGTATTTAATATAACAATACAATAGTATTAGTAATATATATTAGTAAATACATATATTATTGATATTAGTAAAATTAGAAAATACTTATGTATTTTTTTTCTGGATCGTATTTTCAGGTTTTGCAAATCCAGAGTTTTTAGCCCACCTATTGGATATTGAAATGATCATTGTAATTATGTTGAAAATAATCTGAGTTGGGGGTGGCTGGGTGGATCAGTCACTTAAACATCTGACTCTTGGTTTCAGCTCAGGTTATGATCCTGTGGTTCGTGAGCTCAAGCCCAGTGTTGGGATCTGTGCTGACAGCACAGAACCTGCTTGTAATTCTCTCTTCCTCTGTCTCCACTCCTCCCCTCACTCTCTCTGTCTCTAAATAAATAAATAAATACACTTTAAAAAGTGGTCTCAGTTAATTCACAATGGTGTTTGATAACATTTTTCATAAAGAATTGATATCTTATACTTGAGCAAATATGTGATGCTATTCAGACGCAGTGAGGTCCCAGGGTAGCAGCCAGTGACCCACGATGCACGTGGATGTGTTTTGTTGTCGGTCCCTACTATATGAAACTACCCCATGACTTGTTCTCTAGGCTTTTTGCATCCGATTAAAATAAATAAGAAAATGCCTGAATTTTGTGATAGTCCTGAGATATAGACAGATTTCAACAAGATGTCAAGTTAAATCCAACAAATGTGCATCAACAATCTTTGCCAATAGTATTGCAAGAGACATTGAAGTCTCTTTTATGAAAATGTTGGCTCAGAAGAGTTTCATCTTTTAAAAAAACTGAAGGGAAAATAAAAGTGACTCATTTTACATATGAAATCAACAATCTACATGTTGATACATGTTACATTAAAAACCTTTGTGTGTATAATAGTTAAAATTAATAGCTGATAAGTACGGATTTCTTTTTAACTGCTTTATTGAGGTATACCTAGCATACATTAAACTACACATATTTCAAGTGTACAGTTTGATGAGTTTTGACAAATGGATGCACCCATGAGTTTATCACCACCGAGACCAGAAACAAATCCATCACCTCCCAAAATTTCCTTGTGTCCTTTTAGAATCCCTACTTTTTTCTTCTCCCCAGGAATGATCAATCTGCTCCCCCACTCTCAAAAATAAATGTTAAACATTAAAAAATTTTAAATATTCATTTCTGTAATAACTACTAATGGTGAACATCTTTACAGGTGCTTATTTCCATTTGAATATCTATGGTGAAGCTTCTGTTCAACTCTTCTGCCCATTTTAGAGGGTTGTTTATCCTTACAGTTTTATTTTTTATTATTGTCTTACAGTTGTTACAAGGTTATGTAAAATAGAGTTTTAAAAGTTGTTTTTAAATATCCTGGATAAAAGTCCTTTATTAGACATATGATTTACAAATATTTTTCTTTCTCCTCCTCACATTTGGGCAGTAGGTTTAGCATTAGTCTTAAGAAAACAGGACACTGGAGTTAAGTCAGTTGTTTTCAATCTGAAATAAAATGACAGTTGTGCACTAAAGCATGCGGTAGTCATTCACACATGACTTCCACAAGGCTTGGTGGCACTGCGCTTAACCAATGACCTTTGCTGACATGGGTACCCCTTGTCTGAGACAGCCCTCTCATTTGAACTCAGTCTGTCTTACTTATCTTTTAGTACTCCCCATTCAATGCTACCAGAGCACCCTTTACAATATGTAAACCCAATGACATAATTGTTATTTCTATCTTTGATCAAAAGAGAAATCGCCAGGATTTTGAATGCCCGGGCCCTTTACGATCCCCCAGGATGGTGTGCATCTTCCAGGTGTGGTACACAAAGCACAGGGACACACATGTGACAGAACACAGCACCTCACAGACCCAGTGAGAGAAACCAACATACACGTCGATGCAAATTGTCTCTGGTAAAAGGCGACCTAAGAAATATGGATGATATGAGATTAATATTTAATGGATAAATGCCTTCAGACCCTGACTATGCCACTTACTAATTCCACAAATTTGCGTAAGTCATTTAGTCTCCTTGTGCCTCGGCTTCCTTTTCTAAGATCTAACACAAAGAATTGGTATGACATAATGTATCCAAAACTTACATAACATGGGATCAAATGATACATTTTTTTTTTGTTGTTGCCAGTAAACAATAAAAGCAGAACAGAAAAAAGCAGTTTGGATCAATCATATAATTGATAACACTTTTTAGAGAGCTTTCCATGGGCTAGGGGTACATGCATTGTTATTCCCATTTTACAGATGAGGACACTGAGGAAAACAGACTTTAAAAAGACTTGTTTACATTGATTCTTCTTGTATAAGGACTTTACTGTAGGCCTCCTGACTGGGCCGAAATTCATCAGTTTACTTATTGTCCGTCTGGTTAATTCTGTATCTGGTTAATTTCTCAACACTAGCAGTGTGGACATTTTGATCCAGACAGTTCTTTGTTGTAGGAGGCAGTCCTGTGCATTATACGATGATCAGCAGTGTTCCTGGCCTTCATCCACTAGAGACCAGCAGCACCTTTATCCCCAGGTGTGATAACCAAAACTATCTGTGAGCTTTTCCAAATGTCCCCAAGAGGTTACAGTCATTTCTGTTCAGAACCACTCCAATAGATAAAAGTGCCACTGTAAGTAAGTAGAGTTTGGGCCTTTGTGTAAATTAATTCATAGCACAACATCACACTAAACAGTTAATACAGTCCCCGCATTTGTGCTTGGACTTTGTGAAACTGTAATTTTGCAATTGGACCCACTAGTAGAATGTGGGAGGGCCTGAACTTTGACTCTCACTTAAGAAGTGGAGTTTTGCAGGTGGTGCATTCAGGATCCTTTGTCACTGTCATCTAAAGCTGGAACATGTCTCTGGGACACCTTCCTGGCTGGATGCATCTGTAATGTTTTCAAGCTGTTGTACACAGGAGGCCAATATATTAAAGTCAGGGAGAGATGGCTCTCCAGAGAGCTGGAAGTAGGTCTCTAGGTCTTAGTGGGAGCTTTGTGCCAAAGGAGTCAAAATCTCAGCTTCTCTTGGCCTCTGGTATGGCCAAACTTGCAAATGTGATTAAAACATATTTTCTGAGGTCTAGAGGAAAGTGAAAAATGAGACATGTCATAACAATTGCCGGTGGGTCAACTTGGCCTTTGGATTGATTCTGTTACATAGGCACATCCTATTGGACATTTGGTTTTTTAAGAAATATAAGTAGCTCAAAAGCCTGGTATACCTTATTTGCCATCATAAATGTGGTCCTTCATAAAAGAAAACCTTCAGAACTGAAAATAACAGAAGTACATTTTGGGGTGCCTGGGTGACTCAGTTGGTTGAGCGTCTGACTCTTGATTTTGGCTCAAGTCATGATCCCGGAGGCATGGGATTGAACCCTGCATCAGGCTCTGTGCAGAGTGTGGAGACTGACTGTGATTCTCTCTCTCCCCGTCCCTCGGCGCCTCCCCCACTCACGGGCACACACGCATGCTCTCTTCTCTAAAATAAAAATTAATTCAAAAAGTGTAAAAAGAAAGCATATTTTGTGGACTACAGTGGTCTGCTTGTTGGGGAATGGTGGTCAGAGTAAGTGGGCAGCTAAGGCTGTATTTCCTGCCAACTATTTGCTGAGGAAACATTTTAATGCTATAAAGGACTTGGTGGTAACAATAAGCTTTGCTATGTGAGCATGGGAATAGATTTTCCCCTGAAACGCGCTCTCCTCCCTTGTAACTTAAAAGAGTCTGACTAGACAATGTCTGGTGTCCTGTCAATCAAAAGTGACCGGCAGTGCTGTGGCTAAAACCTGGGGGTCCTGACTGTAGTGCCTTCTCTTGGAAGAAAGTGGAGTTCTCAGGAAATCTTCCTCAGAAAAGTTTAGCCCATACTTTTAAGGGTTTCACAGATTTGTTCTTGGATGGCACTCACTTAAAGAAGTCCTGAGAACAAGTGAGAGGGCAATCTGGTTGTAACTGAGATATTTTCATAACTCGCTCCTGGGAGCTTCAGAGGAAACACTTTGATATTCATGGCGCTGACTGAGGAGGGCTCCTTTTGCTCAAGATAGTGACGGCTCCCTGCCCTTTTGGGGCGTCTGGCCTGATGACTGAGAAAATGTTAGACAACAAACCACAGGTTCCATGAATCCTTTGAGCCAGAAAATGCAACAGGCTGGGGTATGGGGTACGGGGGGGGGGGAGAATATCTGACTTTCTTGGGTTATAATTGTTTGTCTCTATTTTCTTTTCCTCTCTTCCCTGAAAAGTAACATAGAGGTGATATGTGGTATTAATCAAATGAAACGGACATAAGGCTTGGAACAAAGCATACTTAAATGCAATTCTAGCCATTACTGTCTGTGTCACCTTGATCCCCAATTTTCTCACCTGCAAAAGAGGAGTAGCCTTTTGTGGGGCTACTATGAGAATTCGATTTAAAGCCGACACCCTGCATGCAAAATGTGTACTAAACTTGTAGTCTCAAACCACTGGGCAAATGAAAAGTCAATAGCTAAAGGGGCTAAAGGGTCACTAACCATTTTAGGCAGGAAAAACTTTCAAAAATATTGGAGAATATTGTGCTCATGTAATTTGCAAAATCCAGGAGGTAAGTGACTCCATAATATCCAATACTTCAAAAGTTAGAACTTTATAGAGAGCTACATTTTGATGTTTTCATGCAGATGTTTGGCATTGTACAGACATCACCAAAGGACAGCTTGACCTTTTGCCCCTATTATTATAACATATTCTTTGTGATTGGTCATTGCACATCTTCTAAATTCTCTCAGACAGGTGGGAGAGTGATGACAAAAGGTACTGGAAACTTCTCTATTTTCTGTGGATGGTGTTAGATCTGACACTCGCTGTTATGGCATAGTCTGGGAGGTGTGAGAAATATAAAATATAACCCTGCATATTTCCAAGACTCTATTTTAAGATTCATTCATTCAAAACAGTCTATTGAATTCGTGTTGTATGTTAAAAACAGTGCCAGCACTAGGAAACTCCTAGTCCTTCCCCTTAGAAGGATAGTTGTCTAGTGGACAGGAATATTAATTAAATAATCTACTCAAGTCAGTAGAGCGTGTGACTCTTGATCTTGGGGTTCTGAGTTAGAGCCCAATGTTGGGTGTAGAGATTACTTCAAAAACAAAATAAAATCATAAGGATTCTTGAGATGAGTCCAAGCCAAACACCAGAGCCCAGCTCTCATAAGGTCTTTTATGGAGAGAACCATAGTGCTGTGAGCACACATAGTAAGGAATGGACTTCCTAGGGGTCTTCTCTAAGGAAATAGGATTGACGTTGGGGGAGGGTAAAAGAAAATTGAGTCAAGAGGGAGCAAAGAAGGTTCCAGGCATATGAAACAGGATGTGTCATGACCCTGTGTTATGGGTGAGCATAGGAAGCATAAAAAAACTGAAGGAAGTCTGCAGCTACTGAGATTCAGTGACATGAAGAATGGAATCAGTGAATCTCGACTCTAGGTGACGCTACGTGGTGACTAGCCCAATCATATGTGATTGTTTCCATTTTACCAAAAGCCAAATCCTCCCCATTTCCCTAAGACACTGCTGATGGTTCTAAGGCAAAGGAGATAATTGGTCAGATTTATGCTACTCGGAAACACCGCTCTGGCTAGTGGGTAAAAGGTAGATTTTGGATGGAGGTGAGTAGAGAGCATGCAGTGAACCAGTTAGGACTCTGCTACTGAAGTGGATGTGGGAGACAGGCATAGCTCAGAAAGCTGTTTTGTTTGAGATCGAGCAGGAAAATGCAAATATAGGAGAGAAACTGGAGATGTAAAATCCACACGACTTGATGCCCACTATGGGCTTAAATGAGAGAGGGTGTCAAGGAGTCTTAAGCTCCTGGTTATGCAGCTAGATCTACAGTGGACCCTCCATCACCACAAAGATATGGCGTAAGGAACAGGTTCATGAGTATTAGAAACCCATAAATTAAGTTTTGGGCATACGAAGTTTAGGAAGTGTTTGGGGTATTGTGGAGGAGATAGAAGGATTCTGGAGGGGGGCCTTCCTGGCTCAGTCAGTAGAGCGTGTGACTCTTGATCTTGGGGTTCTGAGTTAGAGCCCAGTGTTGGGTGTAGAGATTACTTCAAAAACAAAATAAAATCATAAGGATTCTTGAGATGAGTCCAAGCCAAAGTGAGGCTTTCTCTCTCATCACTGCACTGGGGAAAGTGAAGCGTGGTGGTACCAGGAGGAGGCATGTGGGTGAAAGATGGGTACAGGTGTCCAGCCAGCCAGCCAGTCCGCCAGGGATGAGTGAGGAGCTGGGTGCGGAGCCTCACAAAGAGGCTTGGAGGGTCTGGGCATTTTCTGGGACAACCACCTCCACTTCCTGTGTCATCTCTTCTTAGCAGCCAGTTCCCTGAGACTGTGTGTCCCTGGGGCATCAGGCATAGGGAGTGTGCAATGAGAGCCAGAAAGAATATTCCACTTTGTTCCAGAAAGGATGCCGCTGATTAAAAAGGGTTTCTTGCCGTTCAGAACTCATAATCAAACACATGGCTCTTTGAGGGTGAGAATGAAATCAGATATAAACGGCGTGTTGAAAGGAACATGTGCAGAAGAGGGAGTCTAGAAAAGGTCATTTTTCCTTCCCTGTATAGGAAATGACTATATCCTGATGTGACGAGAACCACCAAGCTGAACAGCATTATTTGAAGTGCCGCTTTTGATTGAAGTTACAAAACCTGTCTCACATCCAAATGTTAGATAAGCTCGTTTTCCAGTTGCTCCCATTCTATTTTCGTTTGCCAAAAGGACTCTCACACCCGTTCTGAGAAAGAAAAACTAAAGTATATTAGTGAGATATCCTTCCCCCCACTCCTACCACCAGTTATCTCCTTCTCTGAAAACATAAACTACCCCTTTCAGCAAGACTGCAGGGTCTTTATCCGTTATCTGCCACTGAAACTTTAAAAGAAAGGTAACTGGATTGGGGCGCCTGCGTGTCTCAGGCCGTTGAGCTTCCGACTTCAGCTCGGGTCATGATCTCACACCCTGAGTTTGAGCCTCGCATTGGACTCTGTGTTGACAGCTCAGAGCCTGGACCCTGCTTCGGATTCTGTATCTCCCTCTGTCTGCCCCCTCCCCTCGCTCTCTGTCTCTCTGTCTCTCTGCCTCTCTCTGTCTCTCTCTGTCTCTCTCAGAAATAAGCATTAAAAATTATTTTTGAAAATGAAATCTAAATGAAAGGTAACTGGAAACAAAATGTCTTATTTCAATCACTCATAAAATTTCCCTCTTTCCGTTTGACAAGCATTCGCGTTATTTTCCTTGAAGCAATCCTTCACATGAACAGTGAGAAAACGCTGAGGCAAAGGAGAAATTCTTCTATTAAAGTGTTTGCATGATACTTAAGATTGTCTTGCTTAACATCTTTTCCATCCTCCTTGGGTGTGTTTTCCAGGCTCAGAGTCTGCAAAGCTGGGTTCCAGATGTGATTTAAGTTCTGCCAGTTGGGTGCAGTGATTGGCAGTGAAACTGAATTCCAAATGGAATTAAGTATGGAGAGCGGCGGCAGGATGGGAGACACTCATCTCCCTTGTGTGAGATAGTAGGCACAGCATCGCCCTGGAGACGATTCTAGAACAGGTTCCTTGTCTCTTGATACAGAGCATTGTTATCCTGAAGGCAGGCATCGTTTCCAACTCTCTGGCTCCTGCTGGTACTAGAACTAGCCAGCTCCCTGGCAGGCCAGTTCTGCAGGGTTATCCTAGAAGTCAAACCTGGGGAGCACAGCTTCTCCGGTCCTTTCAGGAATTTGGAAAATACCTTAAAATACCTTATTCTCTGTCAAGCAGAACATAGCAGTTTGGCATGTACAGTCTGGGAACAGAATATTCGGGTAGAAATCCTGGCTCAGCTAACCAGTAGCTGTGTTATTTTGGGCAACTCTCTGAACATCAGGGTTTCCTTCTGCAAAATGAGGGAATCATTTACTGCTAGGGCTGTCGTGAGGACTACATCAGTGCCATACACGACACACTCAGAGGCCAGGATACAGGAGGTACTCAGTGCATATTATTTCTTCCCATGATTATCACATCCTTTACTGCTGAAAATAATGAAAATGTTTCCCTCTTCCTACAGCTGAATCTTGACTAATACAAAGTACATTCAAGTTTGTCTGCACTGTGCAATGCTGGAATTACATTTTCAGTTCCAAGGTTCATAGTCTCAAAGATGAACATGATTTTGATGGCTAACTAACTGTATTTGAGTACTGGCAAGACATATTTCTCCAGCTTCTGTAATATGTGGGAATTATTAAGGAAATAAGGTGTGGAAATAAAAGGGTAAATGCAGTGTGTTTTTCTTGTGCATTTGTTCTTTTAAACATATGCCCTCAATTTTCATGAAATGCACGCAAAAGTTATGATTTACACTCATCTAAAATACTACCATTTCTACCCTTTTGCAAAATATTTATTCATTTCTTCCTGGTACATGCTGCCAATTACAGGGAGCACTGAGAAGCAAAAGAAGGGAGTTTGTGTAAAGTTGCTCCTAAAGATTATTCTGGGTGATTAAGAACTGGAGTAAGAACACCAGCGAGCAACTTCCCTATGGCTTTTGAGAGATGCCCTGTGCTTAATCAGTTGAGATCGGATAAAAAGAAAAAAGTAAACAACATTAAAAACCGTGTTACCTGGGGCACCCAGATGGCTCAGTTAGTTAAGTGTCCGACGTCATCTCAGGTCATGATCCTGTGGTCTGTGAGTTCGAGCGCAGCATCAGGCTCCATGCTGACAGCTCAGAGCCTGGAGCCTGCTTCAGATTCTGTGTTTCCCTCCCACTCTGCCCCTTCCTCACTCACAGTCTCTCTCTCTCTCTTGAAAACAAAAACATTTTTAAAAACTTTAAAAAAACCTGCCTGCTTTAGCTATAGGTATACCACTGCCAGGCCCTGTCCTCTTAACTTGGATGAGATCCCTGTGAAGCAGTATTATTATTACCCACTTTTTAGAGATGAGGAAACTGAAGCACAGAGAAGTTAGTAATTTTCACGGCCCCTCATTTAGTTACAAGAGACAGAGTCAGGGTTGAGCACAAAACGTGTGCGGTACCAAAGTCCACACAATCCCAGCATCACCCTTTCTTGTGTGCATTAGAGTAGACTTGCCAGTTTCTCATCTTTACATCTAAGGTAGAGTCCCAATATGTTGGACCCATGCACGTCCTGTGCGGGACAAAGAGAAGGGAGAGGCTGGAGATTCTTCCAGTGGTTAGACATGGGCTGCCATAAATCTCTTTTTAAACACAGTAGAAACCAATTTCCTTGTTTAATTGTGTGTGAGATGTATCAGTTTATAAACTATGACATATTCAGTCATCCACACACAGGTAAAACGCTCAAAGGGAAGAGTGAAATTACATCTGCCTTGTCACAAGCGGTGGGTCTTCTGAAATGCTTTTCAGACTAATTGCTGTAGGGAGAGGCTAAAGTGCTTGAGTTTCTCAAGGTCAGATCTTCATATTTCCAGCACACGAAAACACCCTGACGGCATTGTCAGGGATTGGTGCTTATTGTCAGAGAAAAGCCTACACTTTTTCATAATTTGGCAAGTGTTCAGGTATTGCTAACCTTTATGTTTTAGAAATTAAGCACGTATTTTCTCATGAAAATATATGTTTATTATTATGAGATGAAAGGAAATTTCTGTTAGAATGTCTGACTGCATTTATATAATCTTAATCATGTCTCTTTTCTTCCCTGTTTAGTGGAAACCTTAATAGGTACTATGAAAAATATGTATTGAAATTCTCATTTTGCTTTTCAGCTGTGAATAAAGGCTCTTTTTGAAAACACACAGACACAGAGCCAGCCTATAGTAAGACCAGGATATATTTCTGAAAACATAGTTAGGTATTAATTAAGAATAATGCAAAACAAATCCTGATAAAGAATGTCCGTTTGCTCTGCATATTTATCTGAATCACTTGATGTATCAATTTTAAATTACATAAATGTTCAAGAGAACCTGGGCAGCTCGGTCAGCTAAGCATCGGACTCTTGATTTCAACTCATGATCTCCTGGTCGTGAGATGGAGTCCCCCTGATTACAATTCTTTCTGCCCCTCCTCTGCTCACACTCTCTCACTCTCTCTCTTAATAAATGATAAATAAATTAATGAATAAATAAAATTACATAAAGGTTCACACTTTTTTCAAAGTAGGCCAACAAAATGAAGCTCTATTAATATCTACTTTGCCTTCTTGAAAAAATTTTAAATCAAATTCATATAAAATATAGAAACACAAAAGAAGAACTGCATTTGATTTTTCAGTCTTATATGCATATACATTAAAGCCCATGTGTCAAAACCAAAATATTTATCAACAAGCAGATCTGCTGCAGTTGGGTCAAATGATGTGGATCCGATGTGAAAGGGTACAAGGTACCATTCAAAAACAACTCAAATGCGCGAACACTCTGACGGAAGTCTGTTAGGAATTCAGACAGAGGGACGCATGAGCCGTTCCAGCTCTAATCTTGTGGCTGGGATTGGGTCAGAACTGGTTTGAGCAGGGTTTGTTTATCCGACGTATCTAGAGTTAGAGCCGGAAGTCTCCTAGTTCTGAATAGTTTTACATGTCTATTCCCATTTGGACAGGGTTGATAAGCCTATTTGGAGATAACTAGGACTCACGTCTGAGCTATCGCGTGCGCATTGTTTGGAGGAAGCCATGGGTTGAAAAATAGCCTTCTCCGCAATAATATCTGTATTTGCATTTCAGGCTTGTGGGGTTTCCTTCTTTCCTGAGAGTCTGAGGTAAATATATACATTGGCAAACGTGACTGTAATGGTTGGCCTATCAACCAGGAGATTAATGAGGGACAACGGAACAATAGATCAAAAGCAAGTTACATTGTATATGCTCCTGGGGAAGGATGGGTAAGGGCACAGTGAGAGGACTAGGTTTCAGGCCGTTTCATTCAGGGAGAAGAAGGGGGAAGAAGAACAGGATGGTAGGGAGGTAGCCAGCTGGCAAAAACCTACAAGAAAACGGGGAAACAGTGTTAGGGTGTTAGCTGCCACAATTTTGAAGAAAGAAGTAAAAGGATAAAACTTCCGTAGGGAGAACCAAAAGGAATCACAGAATCCAGAATGTGGGTGTTGATGGTCATATTGATCTTTTATATGAGCATTTTAAGTGGTTTTTCCAACAATGAGTGTGTTCTTATCATGAATATTTGGACATTTTCTTTTTTAGTGGAATCTTTTTGTTTTATTTTGTTTTACTTTCTTCACAACTGATTGCACTCAACTGACATGCAGAAAACCCAGTATGCCTATGTCTGTAGTCTAGTCATTTGCAAAAATGGACTTAAATTGCTAGATTAGAACAATTAGTTTGAGATTTAATTTTCAGTTAATCAATTTACCAATATTAAAGCCAAGGTCAACTCCTTGGATGTGCAAGACCCCACACTAAGAAGGTTCATCCTTGAGGTTTAATGCTCTGAGGACACCATCTTGAAATTCATAATAATTCTATCTTTGAGTTGGAGTTTTGTAGGTAGAGTTGGACAGGATGGGAGCATGAGCCAGGTGCTTGGAGCCTCGGGACCCAAGCAAACAGCCGCCCTCTACCTTCCTGCCTCCCTAGGATATGTCTTAGCCACCAACTCCTCTCTTCCACTCAGCAATCCCTGCCAACCTCCACCCCAGGGCCTGGGTCTCAGTGCAGCAGGGGATGAGATCAGGTGCCCCTGCTCTGTGTGCTGAGTAGGAGGGTGGAGACCTGAGTGCCTGTGAGGGTCTGACTCACCTTCACGTGTTTCTGTGCCCAAGGAAACATATGTCTAAGTAGAAAATTAAAACCCCCATCAGAGAGAGAGAGAATGGCTGCAAAAGACATGGGGAAAACTTTGTACTTTTTTTGAACAAAAGAGTCCACATTTTCATTTTGAACTGAGCTCCACAAATTATATAGTTGGTTCTGATTAAAGATTCTTTTTGTTTTGTCAACTAGAAAAAAAGTGATTAGTCCCATGTTGTTCAAACCTTGTTTAAAGGATAAAATTCATTTTTCAAAGAAGTGCTATGAGAATCACCAACACTTAGAAGAGACCACAGTGAAGCTGCCTTATCTTGCTGTCCTATGGGGGTCGCCTCTGGATTCTCACTCCTCCTCCCGCCACAGGGAACTGCCACCCAGTCCTGCAATCTGACAGCTCTAAAACATACAATCTGAAAACCATTCAACTCCTCCATACCCTTCCTTTGATAGAAGTGGGAACCCATGCCCAGAAACTAACTTCTCCAGACCCACAAAATGCTTCCTGGTCGAATCCTGCTTAATACCCAGGGACTTGCTATCCGGTCCCTCCCTATACGCCTCCCCTCAGATTTTTTTTTTTTTTTTGCAGTTTTCGCAAGAACAAGCCTCTTTGATTATGTTTAAGGATATGCAAGGTGGCTTCCACCACGAGCATGTTGTTGTGGCCGACAATGTGTACTAGGGGATGTCCCATGCCCAGGACACAAGTCCTTCTCATTCGTTTCAATGCCTCCCTTCTTCCTCACTTTTGCTTTTCCACTCGGACTTTCTGGGTAGTAGACCTTGAGCTAAGAGCTTTACTTAGAATAACACCGTACTTGATTCCCACAGTGCTTCTCTAAGTGGTCAGAATCTGTGCTTCTTATTTCGTACCTGAGGACGTGGATCCTCAAAAGGCTTCAGGGAAGCCCACCCAGCTCAGGATCGCAGAACTGGGCTTTGACCACATCTCCGGCTGTTTCCACAGTCTTGTGCACCTACCCACTGGCAAGCCATCTCCTTTTCTGAAAAGCAGCAAAATCAGGAGTAGTCATTCCTGTGTTCCCTACTGCTCCCCAGCTTCTTTCAGCCAGCAACCTAGAGATGGGAGGACATAATAAGCCTGTCTCTCTCCAGTGAGATAACGAGGCCCATTCAGTGCAAGAGGCTGCCCATGGTCCAGCATCTTCTAGATTCCCAAGGGCAGGATGGGAATGACCAGTCATGGGCCTCAGATAGGGTTGCTCAAGGTATATATTTCAGGAGTATATTCCAGAGAAAAACAGAATCATAATTTTTTAATTACCGTGCAAGCTTCTGAGGCTGTGGCCCCAGCTGGAATTTAAGAGTTGCCAGAGCCCACTGCTGCCCTGGGCAGTTTTCTAGCAGCCCCTCTCAGATGGTTGACAAGTTTTACCCATGAGTGGCAAATCTGCTGTACCTTATCTTAATCAATCATAACACTCAAGGAATGCACGACAGTTGATGCCCCGAACCAATAAATTCTAGACACTAAGTTTGTCATCATACTAAGAAAAGGGGCAAGTTTCCAGTTGTCATGTTCTATCAAAATTGCTCTTATTCTGTCTCAAATAATTGAAATAGTTGCTTTCACAGCCTCTAATCTGGATCTTCAAACATTACCCCTTGAAAACAATATCTAATGTTTGAAAATATCACTAGCCAAATTTTAAACTATTTCACAGAGTGATTATGCTTGACTTCTGTGCTTAAGGAAGTACTCATTTGGACTAAGTCTCTCAGCTTAATTAATACTGAAAATTTTCTTCAGACATACAAACAAATTTGAAATATTACATTGCAGCTTAAATACTATTCAAAATGTAAGATCTGTATGCATAAGAAATGTTCAATTGAGGGGTACCTGGGTGGCTCAGTCGGTTAAGCCTGATTCAGGTCATGATCTCATGTTTGTAGGTTCAAGCCCCACATCAGGCTCTGTGCTGACAGCTCAGAGCCTGGAGCCTGCTTCGGACTGTGTCTCCCTCTCTCTCTCTCTGCCTCTCCCTTGCTCGCACACTCTCTCTCTCTCTCTCTCTCTCTCTCTCTCTCTCTCTCTCTTTCAAAAATAAATAAGCATAAGCATTTAAAAAATTTTTTAAAAAGACCTGCACACTTGATGTAAAAGGTAGTTTTCTGATTTTTAAATTTATATGAGATTTTGGGGCACCCGAAAGACTCAGTCAGTTAAGCATCTGACTCTTGATTTTGGCTCAGGTCATGATCTCATGGTTCACAAGTTCAAGCCCCACATCAGGGTCCGTGCTGATACACAGAGCCTGCTTGGGCTTCTCTCTCCCTCTTTCTGCCCCTCCCCTACTAGTGCTCTCTCTCTCTAAATAAATAAATAAATAAGTAAAACTTAAAAAAAATTGTATCAGATTTCCAGAGACCCATTACTGTCCTATCCTTGAAAGTTTCAACAGAGCAATACAAAATAATAGTATTCTCTACATTGTACACATTCATGTATTTGCTCCACAATATTTATTAAATATGTGTTATTTCCCAAGCTTTGCACTAACTGCTGAGAACACAGGAATCAATTGGCTCTGTTCCCTTCCCATATATAAGGAGATCAAGATTTTTAGGTGTTATGATTCTAGTAGGTACTAGGTACAAGAAAGGCAATAATGAACAGTGGTTGGTACTATTTAGGGTTGGTAAATGTGGGGCTGGGAGAGACAAAGTTCAAGAGAGCTTCATAAAATAGGAGCAGACAAAGGAAAACACTAGGCAACATTCAACCAATTTATGTGCAGAGCTTTATTAGTTACTACCTTATTTACATGATCTCACTTGGCTTTGGTACTACTTTAAGAGTCTATAACAAAGGGATCATCTTTATTTTACCAGCAACATTATTTTGTGGAAATATCAAATGGAAGGTAAGAAACAGAACCAGAATTCAAACCCCAGTATTTTTTATTTTTGTTTTTAATTCTAGGCACATTCTCTTTCCATTACACAAGAGTGAGGCCAGGCACCTGTCTGCTCCTAACCTGGTTGTTATGCTAACATGGCTGTTACTACCCACAATACCCAGTGTGTAGCCTCTGTCAATGATTCAATGACACCCCAGCAAGAATAAAGTAACTCATCAAAGCTACCACACAACTCTGGTGTCATAAAACTAAAGAAGCCCTTGGAATCAGAACACCAAATTCAAATCACCACACTGGCACGAATGAGCAGGATGACCAAGGGTAAATCACTTGGCCCGTACACAAGTTTCCTGTCCTGTGCAATCAGATAGTTGTGCCACGTTGCAGAATTACTGCAAGAGAATGTTTCTATTGGGAACACATATTTGATTTTAGTTGAATCTAAATTTCAGTTCCCCACTAGCCTATTCCAGACTCTTCTACTACTCCTGCAGTTCATAGCGACCACCTCCACCAACCACCAAACCCATCCAAGATGATGGAGCTATGGAAAATTTATGATGAGTGGAGGGACTAGGTCAAAACTATTTTCAAATTCATCTTCCTTCTTCATGTCACATTTCCTTTAGAGCTTTATTCATCTCCTTTTAAAACTCTTTTTTCAGAGAAGTTCATCCTCCCACTTTTGCTATGCAAACCGCATTTTAGTATTTTCTCCCATCTCAATTCTACCTATTGAGAAAGGACCCAAAGGACGTGATTACGGGGAGATGGGAACCAACTGAGGCCATTTTTGTAATCAATCAACCACAAGAAAGGGGCAGAAGTGCAGAATCTTCCTTCATAGCTGCAGTGAAAGTAGTGTCCAGAAATAAAGTCAGGAGTGAGTTTAGGTGATTTGTACTCATTAACGGATCTATTTCTGATGATCTGTCCTCACCGGAGCAATGGTCTGAACATGGGAATCTCTCTAACATCCAAGTCTGGCAGAATCATCAGAAATCAAGTGAACAGGGATCCATTTGCAGGGGAACTAATGATAGGCGTAACCAGACCCCAGCAAGCCAGCGTCCACAGAGCAGGAGAGTTACAAGGAGGAGGAGGCTCCTGGCTTTGTAATTGTCGGGAGGAGCAGGGAGGGGAAACCAGATGACCTACTTGCCTGAACAATCCAAACCCTCTCCACAGCTATGACTAATGATTTGATAAATGAAAACATGTACTTTAGCTGACAGCTCACTACATCACCATTGTGTGTTTTCCTTTAAACCCTGAGAGCCAGAGAGGAGGTTTCTTATGCGGTTTGCAAATGGAAATTAATGATTTCTTTTCTCACACGTGGACTTGCTAGCAGGGATCGAATCACTGTTTTTCTAATTGTAAACTGTCCCACTCATGTGGCTGGGCAGGCGTTCCCAGCAGGGAACTCCTGCCTCCAGCCTCCTCTGTGGATATTTCTGCCCCGTTGATTTTGGGTCATTTACATTATGGGAAGAAACAGAGAAAAAGCAAGCATGACCATTTATGATGTCTGTCTTCATAAGATTCTATACCAGGCTGCATCAAAACTGAAAACAAAGACATTATTGCAATGAAGTGATTTGTTAATGAAAGATTAGAATGTGTAAAAGGCATCTTTTGTGAGGTTAGAATAGTGTGGCGTAGATTTGACAGATGTAAATGATCAAATTGCATGTTCTCATAAGATTAACATATTTTAAATAGGTACCTGAGAACACACTTCTTTTTGTATTATCCTTATCTTCCAGGAAAAGTAAGTTTCAAATATCTCACTCAACTTTTAACCGTATCACATAGCAATCAGCCAGCTGTGTACAAGGGTGGATCCGAGATCAAATCACGTTGCTGATATCTTGGCACTGGATTAACAATAACCACATCTCAGTGGTACTTTAAATCTACTTGCATTGCTTGAACCAAATGCCATTTTGTCATCAGTGATGTAGAGATAAAGGTGTTCCAATTCCAAGGCTAAATCTCCCTCCTCAATATTGATATATGAATTCAAAACTAAATTACTACCAATCACAAATTTTATGTGTGATATTCAAACAAATATAAACCCTTTACTAGAAGTTGCCACATAGCTTGCCAACTATGTAGGTTCATTAGCTTTCTTTTGCTTTCTTTTAGCATCCAGAGCTAATATCTTGATCAACAACACAAATTCAGAATATTCTTGTAGTCTAAAACAGAATTTTTTGCTGGACACTTAGCTGGAAAGAATTTCTTGTAAGAGAAAACTAATCCGAGAGATTTGGATACAAATTTGGATATTCATTCATTTTTTAATTCTTCCAAAACCATTCTTATGGCACACTTCACTACTTCCCTGAGTTAGGTAGGCTCTGTACTCAGACTCATGACACAGAGATCAAGAGTTGCATGCTCTACCAACTGAGCCAGCTAGGTGCCCCCCGTTCGCTGAGTTAGAGTTTAGACTGTAGTGGTGACTAGCTGTATTTTGTCTAAAGACTATGTAAAGAAGGGATGTTTCAGAGTGGAAGGCATTCAAAATGAGGAGAGAATCCAGTTTTGACAAGGACTGGAAGAAATGGCTGCCCTCAAATTCTCCTGTTAAAAGTAGCAATTAGTACAGTCTCTCTGGAGGGCAATTTGGCAACAGGTATGAAAAGCTATAAAAATATGCGTTCTCTTCCATCCATTAATTCTACCTCTAAGAATTTAACTCCAATAATGAATTAGGGAAGTATTTAGGCAAAGATGTGCATAAAAAGATTTCAACTCAGCATTCTCTATTCCAGTTAAAATTAGAAACAATCTAAATGCCCATTAATTAAAGATTGGTCAAATAAATTATGGTACATTCAAAAAAATAATGCAGTTATTAAAGTAATGATATAAATCAGAATGAAATATTAAAAGGGGTTTCAATACTGTTAAGTGAAAAAGCAGGTTGTAAGACAGTACATTTATGGTATAGAAGTAACTTTATGTGCATGTGTGTGTGTTTGTACATATTCATATGGATGTGTGTGTGTATGTGTGTGTGTACACATAAAGTTGTTAGCAAAGTTGGACAGAATATAAACAATAGTTATACAGGAACAGTAGGAGAAAGATGATAAAGATAATACTTGCTTTTTAATTTCTATTTTCTAATTTTATATTTAGATATTTTAACTAAGATTACTTGTATAAAAAGAAATAGATGGAAGTAGAGTAGGCTGGAGCACCTGGGAGGCTCAGTTGGTTTAGTGTCCAACTCTTGATTTTGGCTCAGGTCATGATCCCAAGGTCATGGGATTGAGCCCTCTGTCAGGCTCTGTGCTGAAGGTGGAACCTGCTTAAGATTCTCTCTCTCTCTGTCTCTGTCTCTCTCCTCCTCTCCCCTGCTTGTGTGCATTCTCTCTCTTTCTCTCTCAAATAAAATTAAAAATCAAAAGAAAACGTCTTTAGAAGAATGTCTTTAGAAGCAGCAACCTGGGAGCTGCGAGTAAGCAAGTTGGCTGGGTTTCATAATTTGTAGGTGCCACAGCCAGAATTCTACCTAACCCCCTCCCACTTGGTCAGATCTGGAGGCGGGTGGAGGGAAGAACTAGGGAGAAGAACATTTAATAGAGTGACAGGATGTGATATAAAATATATATTAAAATTAGAGCCAATAATAAATCTCTTCATTGACTGAGGTCTGAACAAATTAACAATTAAGAATAAGGCAATAGAATGGCAAAATGTGGCCTTTATTACTGATAAAAATGATACGGGTGCAGTTGCTAATATATTTGGGAAAGTGGACTTATCAGTACTGAGCCTAGAATTAAGGCAGTCATCCTCATCCAGATATAGAACATTCTGGACAATTACCACCTCCCTCTCTGGCAGCAGGCAAGGAACAAAAGGTAACCCTTGTTCTCTGTAAGCAGGCTGCCTCCAAGGAAAAGAAGAAGGGTGAAGTGAGCTGGTTTGCTCACTTCACTTTTCCTTAACTTTCCTTCACTTTCCTTCCCTTAGCTACAGGGCAGTGGTTAAGAAGGCAGGAGAGACCAAGAATGTTACACTAGTAGGGCTTCCTCCATGAGGTAGGAAACATTCTCATACAGCAGTCTGATCATTTCAAATACCAAATAGTGTTTTCTTTTTTAGCTCTCATCAATCTGATGGAATCCTGGAGAAAAATAAGGAGGAGATGACAAACCTGGAGAGCTCATTCTTCACATTCCTCCTCCCTCCATCCCATAACTTTCTGTCACTCCCTGCCCCCGATGAAGTATATGTGGGGTACCTGGGTGGCTCAGTCAGTTAAGCACCTAGCTCTGGGTTCCAGTTCTGATCATAATCTCACAGTTCATGAGTTCAAGCCCCATATTGGGCTCTGTGCTGACTGACAGTGAGGAACCTACTTGGAATTCTCTCTTTCTCCCTCTCTCTCTGCCCCTTCCCCACTCATGCACACCCTCTATCTCAAATAAATAAATAAACTTTAAAAACCACCTTTGAAGTATATTTAACTCTGAGTTAGAGGAAGAAAACTTTACTTGTAAAGGAAGGAGATTTTTGGAAGATGGGGTTCCCAGGTAGGAAGGCAGTGAAGGAGCACCTAACTGATATCCCCCTCAAGTTAGAAGGACCCACAAGGTAGAAGAAGCTCCACAGATGGAGTATGATGAACGAGAGCCTAGCAGATGTGTCTGGGGACCTGGGACATAAGAGAAAGTAAAAAAGAGAAGGTGACATGGTTCCTCTAGTAGCACCTCCAGCATCTACAACCCACAAGTGGAACAAAGGAGATTCAGAGTGCGAGTGTGACAACAAGATAAGTATCTATCAGTTGACAGAAAAAACCTTGGGTCGCAGGCTCTGGAACATGAACGGAAGAAGGTAGGTCTCCCAAGCAGGTGTGGAGAGTATCACCCGTTGGTTTCATAGCTGAAAAGTTTGAGAAGACTCAACAAGGTTGAGAAGGCTCTGTCAGAACTGAAACCGCCTCTCAACAGAGCCAGCAGAGCAACCGTCCTCATCCCCAGCAAGATGTGGACAAGAGTGGAAATTGAATCCCACCTGTGTACCAGTAGGGCCAGTCATGAGGAAATTGCCCCCCATTCACAAGAGACTCCCTTCTCTTCCCCTCTGCTTTGTTCTTGAGAATTGAAGATTGACGTCCAGTAGGAAAAAAAAGGAATATCTCAAGGAAAGCTTGGACTTGGACTGAACCTGAGATAGCAATCCCAAATTTATGCAAAAAGCACTGGATTGAACAAAGACATTCAAAAAATTAATTTATTATGTTCATTATTCTGTGAAGGATCAGACATGGGTGCTCATGAACTCAGTTAAAAAAAAGTTCCCTTTTGGCACATGTACCCTAATGTTTATAGCAGCACTATCAACAATAGCCAAATCATGGAAAGAGCCTAAATGTCCATCACTGATGAGTGGATAAAGAAGATGTGGTTTATATATACAATGGAATACTACTTGGCAATGAGAAAGAATGAAATCTTGCCATTTGCAATGACATGGGTGGAAATGGATAGTATTATGCTAAGTGAAATAAGTCAGGCATGGAAAGACAGATACGTGTTTTCACTCATATGTGGAATTTGAGAAACTTAACAGAATACCATGGGGGAAGGGAAGGAGAAAAATGGCTTCAAACAGAGAGGGAGGCAAACTGTAAGAGATTCTTAAATACAGAGAACAAACTGAGGGTTGATAGGAGGAGGAGGGGAGAGGGAAAAAGAGGTGATGGGCATTGAGGAGGGCATTTTTTGGGATGAGTACTGGGTGTTGTATGTAAGCAATGAATCATGGGAATCTACTCCCGAAGTCAAGTATACACTGTGTGTTAGTTAACTTGTCAATACATTATATTTAATAAATAAATAAATAAATAAAGTTGGATTTCCATCTAAAAAAATACTTAAAAAAAGAAAGAAAAGAAAAAGAAAAGTCCCCTCTTGCAATGTGTGTTTTGTGAATTATTTTGACTGTAGGTTCATATAACATATCCATAATTTTATTGTGCTATTCTTTTCTTCTATACACTTCAACTTCAGGTGGGGAGGGAGCACTGAATAGAAAAACTATACTATCACATGTGCTATAACTAACAGAGCAGATTTTTACAGACCTGATTGTAAAGTGCTCCAAGGAAGGCAATTCGAAGTTCTTCCACAAGAGAATAATATTTCTCAGTTGTTTTTTTGGATTTTAACCAAGACCCTCAAATGATAAATCCAAAATCACAGCTTTTGACAGCAGTAGCTGAGAGGTGGTTGTTTGGAGGATATAATCTCTATGACAACCTTGTGTTGGAGAGAGTTCTTTTTAGATTACATCAATGATACAAATTTCCTTGAAGAATGACGTAATGGGTTTTAATACTCATTTTCTATTTTTTTAATTTTTGGCAGATGATGATGTAAAAGGCTGAACCAAAAATAACAGCACATCTTATATATACCGTTCCTTTGCTGCATTAGTAAATCACAGCTGTGGTCTCCACATGGTAATTAAAAGGTGTTTTTGGATAACCATCAGCATACAAAGTTGTCTAGGTGTTCCACAAGACATAATCCAAGAATCTTAGAATCAGAGAGCTAGAGAAACTTACACATTTTTCTAATCTCTCCCCCACTCCAGTTTCACAGAAGATGAACCCAGGATTTAGAAAAGTGTGGCTATTTGGTTTAAGTGATTGAAGTTACCTGTGGCAGAGAGATCCTAGGTCTTGGGAACGTGTTTTTGGCTTCTTGTACTTGCAAGTAATGTATTTCTATTTTGATTCAATGTCACAGAAAACATAATCCATGAAGATGTACTATCAATCCAGAATCAAGCAGGACAGCATAGAGCCTCAGAGCTCTGCCTCTGAGATTAGACTGCTTGGTTTCCAAACTTGATGCTTCCAGTTATTAGCTGTTTGAGTGGATAAGTAGCCTAACCTCTATATCCTAAATTCCTCATTTGTGTAATGGAAAAACTAAGAGTGTCTGTCTCATAGAACTCTTGTGAAGGTTAAATAGTTTAAAGTATATAAAGCATTTAGAACAGATACCTACATAATAAGACTTAATAATGTCATCTCTTCATATATATGGGGGCATTCACCTAAGGAGGAATCACACCCTAACATAAGCACAGTGAAGAATTGCAAAGTCAACATTTTTGTGTTTGTGTTTGCAATCTGCTTGCATATAGATACAATATTCAGTGGGGTTGGATAGAAATGGAACATTGGTAAGAAAGGCTAAGAATTCTGAGTAATTCAGCTCCTTGACATTGGATATCATCCCCTTGTTCTCTCAGATATTTTTCTCTTTCTTACCATTGCTAAGATAATTAGGAAAGTTTTACAGAAAAGAGAAAATTAGGAGCAGCTGATGGAACTCTCTGGCTTCTTTCCTGGCCACTCTGAAAATGCAAAAAGAGTGAACTAAATTCAAACACCGAACATCCCATGGATGTCTTAGAATCCCCCTTTCCCTGATCAGCGCCATTCCCCTACACTGAGTCTCTCAGCTGGGGAATTCCTATCTGCAAATCTCAATGGTCCTCATTTGGATGAGTCCTGGGAACCCAAACATATCACGCAGCATCTGGGAAACATGGGAAACCCTTCGGCTTGCTTCCCCAGAGCTATCCATGGATGGGAAACATCTGTTATCATCTTTTTAGTGACAGGGTATTTGATGGGTTTATTTTTCTGCTTTGCTTGGGATATTCTTAGCTCAGCAAAATATTTTCCATTAAGAAGTCCTGCAAATAAGGTATGATAAACTCATGAACTTGAGGCATTATCAATCATAAAACATTGTAAAACATCCCAGCTAGAACCATTTCCCATTATTGAAAAAAAAAAAGGAGCTAAGATATTCAAAAGATTTTTTTTTAAAAAAGAAGATATCCAGAAGATTGTGTTTGGGGCTCTTTGCAGAACAGCACCCAAGAAACATGTTATCTGTGAGAGTGGTTTGAATACAACAGGAAGAAATAAAAAATGCAGCTAGGCAGGTGCAAAGGGTGTTAGAGTCATTGAGGCATTGATGTAACTGTCTTAAGTCCCATAAAAGACTAGCATTTGGCAGGTCTCTATATAAATGAAGTTAAGTTTGCCAGAAAAGTAAAGTAACACTACTGGTAAGTTAAAAAAAAATCATATCCTATCAGAATTTCCCTGCATTCCATCCAAAACTTCTATGAAACTTCGGTAACAGTCTGATTCATCACATATAAATTCCGTTCCAGAAAATAAAAAAAGAACTATAACTTTCCCACTATTGCTCCATAGAAAAACAAAGAGCAAAATTGAAAATATGTTTGCTAATTTCTTGTTCATAAAAAAATGTGCCATTTTTCTTAGTGACTATTTCTCCCTTAGGTTCCCCCCCTCACCAAGGTAGTAGTGGATAATAAATGGAGAATCTACACTGGTAAAACTGAATTACAAAATATTCTTTTTCTGAATTAAATAGTTTTGGTCACATGATTAAATGAATACAGAAAAGCTTGCCTGATTGCAAACACTCATGCATCTGAGTTTCAAGTTGTTCATCCATTTAAGCAGCTGACTTACAATAAGCTCATGACTGCAAATCAAATGGATGACTTTAATCAAGCTCTCAATTACATGAAATTCATAGATCATAAGATCAAGAATTTTTTTCCTTATGCTTGTGAGGAAAGAACAGCCTGGAAAACAAGTCGTTGGAACCCGTTTTTTTTTTTAACTACTAAAGATCTGTTTACAGTCTACAGTGTCCCTTTTGAGTTGCACTGTGGCTAAATAAAATGACAACCATCCTCTGTTTATATCATGGAGATTCCTGTGGTTGTGGACCTTCAACTCTGGGACTAACCCATCACAGAGACCTCTCCCAAACCCCACTTCACTTCTTCTTACCCATAAGATGTTGCAATGCCTCCCCTTCCAGTTTTGGAATGAATGCTCTAGAAGTATTGTTTAGGAGTATGGATTGGTGTGTTTGAAAATTATAATGTGGAACATTATTTGCTTAGCTGGTGACTACAAATGCTTGTTAACTTGTTAAGCATCTATTGGGCTGGGTTAATGCCCAGAGAAAAACAACCTGTGAAAATATATGCCATCTTACTTTCAAGGGAAGAAGTCCAGATGACAGAGAAGGTGAAGGAGATGTTCTACCCTGGATCAATAATCTAAGCTTCTGCTGTTGGTTCATATGACACGACTCCCCCAGGTGGGTAGATAAGACTTCTAGTGAGCCACCTCCATGGAGGAGCATCACAGACCGTTTCTCTGGTAACTGCTGTATCCCCCTGACATCTGCTCCTCTGCCTGTGGAACTAACTATACACCTGCTTGGACATAACGAGTCCTTCATGATGAGGAAGAGGGATGGTGCATAGACTGAGAGAAGGCAGTGACTCCATGTTGTTCAGTAAGATGACAAGGGGTCCTGAAGAGGTCATTGGTTCCTCTTCTGACCAGTAGTTTCTCCACTTTTGTTCTCCAGATAAATAGAGCTGGGAAGAGGAGTGAAAATAAACACTTTACATGTCAAGAATATGTATCTTTGCTCTGCCTGTTGGCCACGATCTGCTAAGAGCAAAGGATTTTTTGTTTTTGTTTTTGTTTTGTAATGCTATGTAAAAACAATTCCAGTTTTGATATTTAAACTAAAAAGACAATTTCATTCTCATTAACCAAGGATTATGTTGACCAATGTCTGAAAACAGTTTTCTTTTTAATGTTTTTTTTTTGTTTTGTTCTTTTTTTGAGAAACAGAGAGAGACAGTGTGAGCAGGGGAGGGCCAGAGAGAGAGGGAGACACAGGATCTGAAGCAAGCTGCAGGCTCTGGGCTAACAGCCCAGAGCCCGATGCAGGGCTCAAACCCACGAACCGTGAGATCATGACCTGAGCCGAAGTTGGCTGCTTAACCAACTGAGCCACACAGGTGCCACTGAAAAAAGTTTTCTAGGAGGGACTAGTGTCTTCTGAAATATTAGTACATTATCCATTTAAAAAAACTCTGTGGTCTAATCAGCTTAGAAATCATGTTAAACAAAGTTAAGTGGATTTATTTTTTATAAAAATTCTCACAACCTTTAATCCACTATTAATTTGCTATCCTAGCTAATTAATTATCCCAGCTAACAGTCTTATCAGACGGAGAAAGGGGAGAGACAAGAGAGGGGAAAAAATAATAAATTGCTTTAGGGAGGCAATCAACCACATCTGCTGAAATGCAATCAGCATGCATTATGGCCCCCTTATGGCCAGGAAAAGATGATAAATAATACTGCATTAAACATCAGTTTATCTTCTGTATCTCAATTATATAGTTCGGGAAAGAGACATATAGGGTAAAACTCTGGTGTCAAATCCTGTGGATCACTGTGATGTGAGTTTGTGCAAATTATATAGCTTCTCAAAGCCTTGATTTTCTCAGCTGTAAAAGTGAGCTAATACCTAGCTCTTGTAGAGATTGCATGAAATTAAGAATGCAGCGCTGGGTACAGAAAAACATCAATTGTTTCCTTATTTCTCTCCTGGAAATTCATGCTTTCCCCAGCTTCAATAAGCCAGTTGAGTATAAAATGCCTCAGACAAGAAGGAGGGTCACTCTCCTGCTATAATGGCAATGGTCTCCTGCAGAAAACTGCAGTTAGTGTCCAAGAGTGACTGTCCCTAAAATATCTTCTGCCATTCATTCCATTTACCCATTTACCTAGGCAGCCAACACTTTCCTATGAGGGACCCACTATGGACCAGGCTGTAGGATAAAACGGGGCATGTTTCTTTCCCTGGCTGAGCTTACCATCTAACGGTGAAAACCGCCATTTAAATAAGCAACAGCAGACAAGCATGACAACAGATCTGATGGGAGATGTTCAGGCCGCTCATTGTATGCCTGGGAATCTGAGACAGGCAGCAGAAGTTTAGTACAGCCACTCTTCCTCTGATACACAGTGAAAGAACCAGCATAAAAATTACATCGGCAGTGAAACAGGAAGTGAAGATCAGAGTGAAGAAAAGAATGGGAAGAGCTGTGCCTTCAGGTCTTCTCACTTGACCTCCATAGCAACTCACAAAGGTGGTAAAGCAGAGTAAGGAATTTTTCCCAAGAGCAAAGAGCCAGTTCCAGTAGAGTCAAGGCTATTGTCCAGGATTTCAGAGTTCTAGCCCAAACTCTTTACCATCGTATGGCATTAAGTGGTCGTAAGTGGGATAAGCCTAGAGGAATTTCCTTAAAGTCCCCAACTAAAGATGACCCCATTATTAGTTTCTTCATAAATTATGCTTCCTCGGAATTCTGGTATTTTCCTTCTTACTTCTCATGCTATTCCCAAAATTTCACTTTGTTTTTACCAGCATCATAACGTATCTGATTATACTTCCACAAGGCCAACAGCTATGTCATTTTTCTCCATGTATTTTCAGTACGTAGCTTGTGTTGAGTGATATAATTAATTAATTGACTTTTTTAACTGAGATTAGCTTGCTCTACTTAATATAAATAATTAACAAAATCCTAGTGTTAAATTGGTTATTCTTTTGTGAAAGGTAATAAGTTCTTACTAAAATTTTTTTAACCTTCAATTTTGCTGTCACTGTTTGTTAAGGTAAGTTACTAAAGCAGAGATATAGTAGTGAGGGGAAAGGTCTCCTCCCTGAGTGATATACAAGAGCCTAAAGAGTTTGTAGTATTTTTCTCACAAATGCCTTCTGGGGAAAAACATACTAAAAACCAGCAGAGATTATTCTTGATGTCCAACCCGACCCTGATTTTTGTGTAGTTCGTGGATCAGTTATCTTTCAGTGTAATGAAGACAATAAAGCTAAAAGTGGTGTCAAAAAATTATCAGGACAAGTCAAATAGAACTCAGCTCAAGCCACTTAAAATCTTAATTTCAAATACCTTTTGGGAAATAACTTATTCTTTAAAAAAAAAAAGAAAGGAAAATATTTGAAACCACATTAGCCTTGAGCTTAAAATGGTCACGTTAATTGTGGATTTAGGAATCTGTAGGAAGAGCTCCCTATTGATGATAAATGGAGACTGGGGTGGTGGGAATGGGGGGAAATGTTTCAACAGGCTTTACAATCATATAGTTTTGTGTCTCAATTTTGAGGACTTGAAGTTCACTTTATTAGTTAGAGTCTGGTGATTCTATTCTTGGAGGCTGTCTAGTCACTTAGCAAAGGATGAACAAGCTAATTTTATAACTAGAATTGTTTTAGCACTACCTTAAATGATGAAAATTAATGTCTTTAAGCTAGAAATGATTTGCATGCTTGTTCTTGGGCAAGCATCTACTATGAATTCATTGAGATCTTCCTTCCTTTGGCTTGACAGTCAAAATTTGGTTAAATAAATGATCTCACTAAAGGGCTAATGTACATAACACAAGTCAGGAAAAAATGTGCCTTGGAATATAGCTTTTCCAGAATATTTTGGCACAACATTTTTATTTATTTCTTTATTTTTATTTTAAGTAAACTCCATGTGCAATGTGGATCTTGAAGTCATGACCCTGAGATTAAGAGTCATGTGCTCTACTGATTGAGCCAGCCAGGCACCCCTGAACACAACTTTGATTTAACTTGAGCATTGTCACCAAGGGTGGAAATGAAAATGTCTCCTTTCCTCATCTTCCAAAGATGTTTATATGATTTCATTTGTCTGCCTCTAATTCCTTAGGGATACAATTATATTATTGGGTTTCTTAAAGGGTGTTTTCACATATTTATATGGTTAGTTTAATTTTACATTGCCCTTTGTGGACAGGACTATTTGTCTTGCCAAATGGAGAGCCCACACAGAAGTCACATGTGCGAGTTTTAGGAAAAAAAAGTTTAAGATTATTTGCTTGAAGAAAAGACACTACTTCTTATTCTAAAATGATATAGAAGAAATCAAATCTCCTTAATTTTAACTGGTTATTAAGAAGTTCTGCTTGAACTATCTCAGGACTAATGAAAAACATGCCCATAAACCAAATACTTTTCAATCACAAGGTTTTATTTATTGATTTACTTTTTTTATTATTTATTTGAAGTATAATTGACATACAATGTTATGTATTGATATGCTTTTTAAGTCAAGAGTGAGAATATTAGGCCAAATATACTGTGAGCTAGTGAAAACAAAAATATTTGGTAGTTTGGGGTGCCAAAAAACCTCTGGACAGACAATATATTACAGACACTACTACAGAAGGATATGGAAGGGAATTGTTTGCGGTTCTGGCTCTGGGTCTCTCTTATCTCAAGTGTGTATGTGTGTGTGTGTTTGTAGGTCTGAGACTGAGATATACATAGAAGTCAGATAAAAGTCAGAACCCCATGAACAATAGACTGAATTCCCAGAAAACTTGATTATGCAAAGGCAAAAAGCACCCCACTGCTGAAAATCTGCTCCCATTATCCAGACAAAACCAAAAGACACTATCCAGATAAGGCCAAAATGCAAGCACACATATTCTTCTCTCCATTATCAACCATGCAGATGATAAAACTCACCTACGCCTGGATTTAAAGAAACATATACGGTCTTGGATTCCAAATATTTCAGACAAATCAGGCTCCCTGAAAGTCTCAGCCACCATGACTCGAGAATGCCCTTGGCCACTTCCTGATTTGTTTTCACTTTGAAATCCATGTTTGCTTGCTTGATTCTCCCATTAGAATATAAATCTTATGAGATATAGGACTTGGTTGTGTTCTGTATCTCCTGTGCTCGGGACAATGCTGAGAACATGGCAGGTACTCAATAACTATTTATTAAATTAATGGTATATTTGATTTTCACAGCCTTTATGCAAAATAATCGGGAAGCTTAAATTCCTTGAGGCCAAGGGCAGGTTCTGTCTTTGTGAAGCACTGTCTCTGGCCCATGGAAGTTGGTGCTGGAAAATATTTGTTGACTGGCTGCTGCTATTGTGATTTTACTGATGAGAAACTTGAACGTTGAGATGCTCATTGACTGACTCCAGAACTTAGACCTGTTCTCAAAGCTAGATTTAAAATATAGACTTTCTGTCTTAAAATTTGGTATTCTTTTTGACACTCTATCCCATATTCATACAATGTGTGCATACAGGATTGAGTGTACTGCTGTAAGCTAGAAATACAATAAAGAGAAAACAAATGTAAACCATGGACTCAAGACACTCAACATGTACTGAGAGAGTTAGACATTGGTTAAATGAGCACACAAACCATATGGAAGTAACACTATGCTGTGGTCTACAAAGGATAGTGCTATGACCACAATAATAATTGTTTAATATTATAGAGACAGAAGTGCCCCAAACATTTTTATTTCCCTAGTAGAGCTGGTAGGTACATTAGAGAAGCAATATTTTAGTGATATAAGCACTGTCCTTTGATTTATATGCCCAGGCATAGTAACTTTGTTATAACTTGGGGGAAACACTTAACCTTCTTTGACATAAGGATACTAATATATGCCTTAATTTGGGCAGAATGTAAGGTACTGATATTATTGAGACTGCCCACCGTCTTGCCCTACTCATCTGCTAGATTCTGTTAAATGCCTGATCTTTTATCTCACTGGACTACGCTTGAAGTAGACCTGACTTCTCAAATACTCTCACAGCACAATTCCAAGAAGAGAATACTCAATTCTGCAACTGAAAGACCCTGATTCTAGTGCTGACTGTGCTTCTGGTGAGTGGTTGCCTTTGTAGAAGTCAAGTTCCCTTAAGACTGCAGTTTCCTCTTCTCTCAATGAAGGGATTTACCTGGATTAGTTCTCAGGACTAATTCTCCAGAGGGTCTGCTCCTACGCATGCCCACTGTTCTCCAGCACATACATGCCTCCCCTTACACACATCACTTTATAATCCTCTTTGAGAATCTTCCTCTCCCGTTGTTCTATCAGCGTCCTGTTACACATCTGTCACAGGCTGGAGAGGAAAAAATTGAAAATAGGAAGAAGTAGCTGCAGGCACACAAAGTGATGTCATCCATTCACCCCTTGCTGAGACAGTGCCTGCTTTCCAGTTGCATAGACTCCCCATAGCTTCTAACACGTGCTCTTTGGGGGCAAGGATGGAGGTCTCTAAGTTAATTTTGCACTGTGCCAATAAGCCTTTGCAGCATTAGCTTTTTGGATCAGGTTTTGTCTCTGAACTGAATTCATAAATAAAGCTCATGGTGACCCTCTATAGTCTCAGCTTTAGAGGAAATTTGTTCCAGAAAGAAAAGTGCTATTAACTACAGAACGCAAGGGTAAGCAGGGTCCTTTACAAATACCTCCTAATAAACAGACAGGGCCAGGTGTGAAGCATGATTTACATCCTCCCATGGTACAAAGCCTTATAATGCCTTGGCTGCCAAGGGTAATCTTGGAAATGGGCCATTCTCCTCCAGGACATAGTTACAGTCTAGCATTCCAGGTGGGGAGCAGCAATTCCTTGGTGTTTATTCACCTCAAGAGAGAAAGTACTAGGCCAAAATTAATAAAGGCACAAGAGCATGAGGGGAAAAGGAAATATGTGACCAATGGTGAAACAAACCCTTCATGACTGAAAGTCATCTGGCCCAAGGGCTCCAATGGCCTGAGAACATATCTCCCTTTTAGCTGAATGAAAATCAGTGCTCCTCTCCACCTTCAACGACCTTTTATCCAGGGCGTGTGCTAGTCAAGACAGTGACACTAGACCAAGACTGACCTTATGTGATGTCACAGAGGTGACAAACTAGATGAAATGATTTCATCTTCTGCTTCGCCTGTCCATAGTACATACGGTAGGGGGCAAACCCTAGAAGGGGAGAAAATGAGGAGAGAATGGAAAAGATTAAGAAAGAATAGGAGAAAATGGTTGGGAGAGAGTAAACATGAAGAGAAGAAAAATGTAGCATGGTCAGGGGCACCTGGGTGACTCAGTCGGTTAAGCATCTGACTCTTGATCTCAGCTCAGGTCTTGACCAGGGTTGTGAGTTTGAGCCCCATGTTGGGCTCCTCACTGGGAATGAAACCTAGTTTAAAAAAAAGAAATTTAGCATGGTGGAATAATGCTTGGTTGGAAAGACAGACATAGGCTAGACCTACTTCTAGTTATAAGTGACTCTCAACATTCACTTCTTAATTCTAAACCCCCGCTTTCTTATCTATAAAAATGAGCTTTATAGTATGAAAATGCCTGCAAATACCTTGCTTGGTTTATGAAAACTAAAGGGTCTTTCTAAAAGATGGAATAATTGTACCAGTCTGAAGGAGACTAAGAAGATGTGATTATGAAATGCAACATGGTATCCGGGATTGGATCCTGGGACAGAAAAAAAGACATTATTGGAAAAACTGTTGACATCTGAACAGTCTATAGTTCAGTTAATGGTATTGTGCCATTATTAATTTCATTTTGATAAATGTACTGTGAAATATGAAATATTGACATGAGGGGAAGCTGGGCAAAAGATTACAGTAACTCTCTGCACTATCTTGGAAACTCTTAGGTGAATCTAAAATCATTTTCAAAATTAAAAATTAAAGAAAATCAAGTCTCCGCCCTCTCTGGGCAACTTGGTCCAGTCCTATTTGTCTTGCAAAGCCCAGTTTATGTCATGTCCCTGGGCTTGTCTCATCCAGCTTCCAAAATTCCTGCCTTCTTTGTGAGTTTTCTTAGCTGTTATATATCACAAAAGCAGGAAGTTGTCATTTTTCTTAAACCCCTGATCCTGGGGCACCTGGGTGAATCAATCAGTTAAGCATCTGAGTTCAGCTCAGGTCATGATCTCTCAGTTCATGAGTTGGAGCCCCACATCAGGCTCTGTGCTGACAGCTCAGAGCCTGGAGCCTGCTTCAGATTCTGTCTGTCTCACTCGCTCTCTCTTTCTGTCTCAAAAATAAACATTAAACAAATAAAAATAACATTAAAATTTTTTAACTGATCCAGCACTCATTAAAGATTCATTTGGATAAAAGACAGATTATTTTAAAATGCAAATTTATTTGACAGAGTGAAAAGCTATCAACTGCTCAGGACAGAGGTTGATTTGCTTTGATGGGGTTAGAATCTCCCCAATAACTCACCCCACAAAATCAGGGTTTTGTTAGTGCAGGAGAGAAATGAGGAAGCTGGCAGCAGGAAGATGCATGGTCACCTGAAGGGTGGAGACAGAGGAGTCCAGAAGGAGGGGGAAAGATGCAGAAAGGACACCGAAGGGCGCCTCTCTTAAACATATCTAGCAAGTTATCTTCCGTATGCCTTTGAGAAGAAGTTCAGCTTTGAAGTGTTTCCTAGTTTGGGCTTTCCCACCAAGTTACCAAACATCAAGCAATTTATGTGGAAGGAAATTGCAGGAAATTCTCAGAGCAGGGTGGGGAAGTAGACAGGGAAGTCAAGTGGGCATTCTGAGGCCAGTTTCCAGTGCATGGAGAGGGAGCTTTGTTCCACTGGAGACTTAGAAGTATCAATAATACATGAGTCTCACCCAGAAGATACTGGACTCAGAGTATTTATATGCTGCCTGCCATCATCCATCACTAGCTGGCGTGTGTGTGTGTGTGTGTGTGTGTGTGTGTGTGTGTGTGTATGCGCGCGCACACATGCGCACGGAGGTTGCTCTCTGGGATTCCTAGCCTACCTTAGCGCCAGCACTGAAAGTTCTCAGACAGGACAATAGCTGGCTTGCCCCCTTCAGGATGCAGATGAGCACCAGTAATTTCCGCTACAGGGAATTAATCTCACTTCAAATTTCAATTTTTCTTTTTTCTTAATATTTATTTATTTTTGAGAGAGAGAGACAGAGACAGAGAGAGAAGGAGAAAAAGAATCCTAATCAGACTCCACACTGTCAACACAGAGCCCTACCTGGAGTTTGAATCCATGGACCGTAAGATCATGATCTGAGCTGAAATTAAGAGTTGGACACTTAACCAACTGAGGCACCCAGACACCCCCAAATTTCAATGTTTCTACTTACTAATTGGGAGAGCATTGACAAGTTACACTGTGCCCTTTCCCTTGGGCACAGCGAGAATAAAGAGATTGATTATGTAACAGCATTTAACTCATTTCTGACATGAAAGGTACTCAATAATTCCTCTCTCCACACCTCTGCCCTCAGACCATACCCACACCCCGTGGCATAGGCCCAGAACTACAGCCTCAGAGATTGTACTGCGGTGTGGAACCCAAGTATGCCTATAGTTGCGGGATTACACTCTAATATAGGAGATGTTCCCTTAGTTCAAAGGGAAATGAAGACAGAGGAAGAAAGAGAGTAGCAAACAAGCACCAACATAAATGGAAGCTAAATGGCTCTTCACTGAATTTTTAAGGCCCATGTGAAGAAGCAGGAAAGTCTGTTTCCATGAATATTTTTCTCATGGGGTCTCCCAACAATCACTCCCCCACATAAGACCCCATTAGCCCCTCGACATGTGTATTACATATTCCAGCCTGTGGGTTTGAGGCCCTGAGATATTTTTAACGAAGTGCATTTATGGTGCTTTGCCAAAAGCTACTCATAGAAAAACTAATATCTTTTCCATTTCTTGGGTCCTTGGGGAAAGATAATATTATAAACCATTATCCAGAGATTCTTCTTAAGACTTTCGCAGCTTGACAGCCCTTCCAGTTTCATATTCTCTCCTTGAAGGTTGAGTTTCAAGTTGTTTACACACCAGTGTTTTCTGAAGTCCCCTTTTCATCCAGAATCTAACAATGTTAAACAGGAACCGCACATTTTGAAGAGGAACCTCGTGTCACCAAACTTCAAATAACTGCTACCAAATCATGCAGTACCCTCAAATAACCGAACTTTGACAAGCAGTTCTTTTGAGAGCAAAGAAGAAAATGTCAGCGTATCACTCTAATAGGAGAATTTTTTAAGTTATTTTAATGGGTTTTTTTTTTTCTGAGAGAAAGAGAGACAGAGCACAAGCAGGGGAGGGGCAGAGAGAGAAGGAAACAGAATCTGAAGCAGGTTCCAGACTCTGAGCTGTCAACACAGAGCCCAACTCTGGGCTCCAACTCCTTAACTGTGAAATTATAACCTGAGCCGGAGTTGGATGCCCAACAGACTGAGCCACCCAGGTGCCCCGGAGAATTTTTTTTTAAAGTAGCAGCTTGTGGGGAATACTTTGAGGTAACTGAAATTGAGTTTGATCATTCAGCCACCTTCCATGTGTATCTCTATTTGGATGACCCAAAGGAAACTACAAAGCTGTGATCATCTAAGAAGATCCATTTATGCTAACAATGATAACCTATAATGAAGACAAGAAAATGATCCCTCTCGATCTACTTCACTGAGAAAATTATGCTGATTGGCTGTTTCTGGTTAAATCTTGGCTTGAACAGAGCTTATCACCCACAAAACAAGAGCAAGTGGTGAGAGGAGAATTCAAGGATTAATTATATATAATTAATTAGAAAATGTGGGCCATTTCTTCCTTGAGTGCTTTTCACTCCAACACCTTCCTTTTCATTCTTTTTGCCATCCTCACTTTTGAATTCTCACTCCTGCACCATTGGGATGTATCGATGGATACTTAACTAACCACCTTGCCTTGATTGATCAGATCACTGGCTTGATTACTTCATCATATTCCCACTCTTCCTCAGAAATCTGTAGCCATCTCTCCTTCCCAGAGGAAAAAGTGGCCACTCGTAGAGCTGGGATGCTGATCCCAGCCTAATGGGGGCTACTTTCCTACATAAATCTTCCTCATTTGCAGGCTAGTATCTTTATAGTCTCTCAAACACAACCCATGATTTCCTATTTTCACATGTTTGGCATTTCTTCTTTGCTCTTATTCAAATATCACCCACTTATCAAAGGCTGACTAAAATCACACCTCCTCCATAAATCTCCCTGAGTCATAAAAGTCCTGCTGGAGGTTGAGGGAGGGTAGTAGAGGGATAGACAGAGAGAGAAACACAGAAGAGATTGAGCCAGACAGAGAAAGAAGTTTAGGTTCTAGAGACACATTAAAATGGCTGAATCTCACCTTTGCAATTTACAAGTTTTATGATGGAAGGTAAATATCTTAACTTTTTTGAGACTCCTTATAAACAGGCATATTTTATTGAGTTTTTGATTGAGATAAGAAGGTGAGATGAAAAAAAATCCAGAAAAAAAGTGAATCAATGTATTTATTCAATAATTTTTAATTAAGTGCTTCATAATATTTAATCCCTGACACCATGTGAGGCTACCACTACACTGTGTGTGTGATCGAAGCTTCCCTGACTATTCAGTCACTGAGTAACACTACCACACTATCACTGAGCCATTACACTCTTAGATAGTTACCAAAAAGAAGTGAAGACACATGTCCATACAAAGATTGTACCCAAGGATTCATGAGGGTTTTATTTATAATAATCCAAAGGTAGAAACAACCTACATGTCTTATGAATAAGTGAATTGTATATCCATGCAATAAAATTCTAGTTAGAAATAAAAAGAAATAAACTGGATAGAAACAACAGGAATGAATCTTAAAATATTTATGCTGAGTTAATGAAGTTATATCTATCCCCACCTCCCAAAAAAGTGCATATAGTATAATTTCCTTTTATATAGAATTCTAGAAAATGAAAACAAGTTTGTAGTGACAAAAGGCAGGTTGGTGGTGACAGGTGCACAGGGGGAATCAAAAATGGGGGATTGCAAAGCCACAAGAGAAACCATCTTAATTGTGAAGGTGCAGACATGTCAACATTTATCAAATTGTATACTTTAGACTTGAGCAAATTATTGTATGTCATTTATACTACAACAAATCTGTTTTTAAAAATAACTATCCTACTTATTTGGCACAAATCCCCTGTAGAACTATGCAAAGAAAGAATATAGCATTTGGACAACATCTTCGTAACCCCTAAATTTCTAGGACTGTTTGTCTTATTGGGTTGGCTGGCAGGCACAATGGGGTGGGGAGGAGGAAAAACATATCATGGTAGAGGAAAGATTTTCATTCTCTTTTTGGAAATTTAAGTGAAAATCCACACATAGGATGTTCAGAATTCAGGAAAACTCTGAAGGAATAGATTTTTTTTAAAAATTCATTTATTACTGAGCTTTATAATATGTAGCCTCAAGTTCCATTTTTAAAATGCTCTTAGAGAAAATTAAATAGTGTTCTCACGTTTACTATTGTTTAAGGGTGTGTTTACAATAATGAAAATATACATCCTTGCAGATCTCCTCCTTTTCCTATTCCCAAACAAAGGGGCTCCCAATTCCAGAAGAGAAATCTTTGCGTGAAGAATAAAGAACAGTGAGTTGAATCTACAGCGAGGATTTTGGCTGACCCTAAAGGAGAACTTTTAAGAGTCAAAAATGTCACTAAGTGTTGTGAACTGCTTCAGTGTGGAGTGAATTTCCTGTCACTGGAGGTATTTGAAATATGCTACCTTCGGTGAGATAACATTGCAGGAGAATGATGACCTGGGGAGGCTCCAACAGAAGACTGGAAGAGATGATCTTATGCTGTGGAGAGGTCCATCCTAAAACGCAGCCTCAACCATAATGTTGCAAAGTTGCAATGATAGAATTGCGGTGTCGCAGAGGCCTTGCAATTTTTCCATAGTAAGGAGGAGGTCCCAAAAGATATGGCTTCTTCCTAGAGCCTGCCACTAATCCCTAGCATATTTTCACCTCACTACCCATGGCATAGAGTGGATACTTTTAACATAAGAGAGACACTGTGCACATAGCTTCGCCTGGGCATTGAAGGAAACACACTTGGCATCTTTTCTCCAGTTACAAAGGGGAAAATCCAGAAGAAGTTGGTTGGCCCAACAGAAGACAAGCCCTGTCCTGTACACTTTCACAGATCTGCCTTTGGCTTGTTTTATGCCAGAGTAAAGGGAAAAGATTTCTGTGAGTGCCCTACTAACTACTAGCATTTGCTAAGTACAAACTTTTCCTGGAAAAGGAGGTTGAAATCAGTGATAATCTGACACCTCTTACCCTCTTCTCCCTCCCCCATTCCCAGGCCATTTTCTGCCTTAGAGGAGGTGCTTCTCACCTGTCATAATAACTTGCAGGTGCGGAAAGTTGGCATGTTCAAGTCTGTTTCCTCATCTCAGCTAGGTTATGCATTTTTCGGGGAACCCACATAAGCAAGATGCAGGGTGGGTGGGCACGTGGGTGGGTAAAAGTTCTCTTTCATACTTACCCACCCACGTGCCTACCCACCTTGCATCTTACTTATGTGAGTTCCCTGAAAAATGCATAACCTAGAAGTTTTGGCGCTATAGTTTTAAATGGGAAGACAAAAAGAGGAAGCATGAAAACACAGGCCTCTGAAAGAGAAGATAATATCCACAAAAAGGTGTGCAAACTAGTCTTATTTGTGAATAACGTCATATAGAGCCTTTCTCGTGCTGGAGAAGGAACAAAGCTACGGAAGAGAAATGTCCTGGAATAAAGTGACTTGGTTCTATCCAGTTCTGCCCCCAAACTAGCTCTGTGACCTTGAGTAATCCCTTTCATCTCTCTGGGTCTCAGGGTTTTTCTTTTATCTGTAAAATGTTGTCTTGAACTAACTAGATAGCTTCCTGAATAATGCAAACTTAAGACAAATATTTATGGGTAAAAAAAACAGGAGTAGAAAATAGGGAGGGGACATTCAGTAATTCAGCAGCGGTGACATATTCTGTTTGTTTAGCAGGGTGGTGGAGGGGTTGAAATGTCATTGGCACAAAACTCGCAAGATTGTGAAAACTTACCAATGTCTCCTTTTCTGTGTATGAGGAAATGGCAAGGCGTGAAGGGGGGAAGGGTCTGATAAAGATCCAAAGTAGAACATTATTAAGAAATTGCAGCTTCTTTTGACGCTGGAAAAGCACGAAAATCTCTTTGTAAGACTAACAATTCCTGCTTCACGGCTGTGTTTTAAATTATTTCTGAACTATCTGGGCCAAAGTCATGGTAATTGCTTTATGAGGTAAAACTTATCAGCCTCCCCCAGCCTCGTTTTTTATCAGTGATTAGAGGTTTCAGTGTGAAAACTTTGCAATTCACTACTTTGAAGGTGGTGTTTCCATCTGTATCACCCCCTGGACATGTCAGTCTCCTACAGAGACACGAGTACACACACTTCCCACATGCACACACATGGGAGTGAACACACACACGCAATCCTGGATCAGATCACTGGCCAAATTTAACCCTTAAATGTCATGTACCTCATTATATCTCTACATCTGCTCTTTGTCTTATCCTAAGTTAGAAGAAAGTTAAAGCTAAGCCTTGTCTCTCACCACCGATTGTCCTTTTACTGCTTAGCCACACAAAAGTGTTCTTTGAGCAAAGGAAATGCACCCAAAATCCCACAAAAATCATCTACTCATCTTTGGTCATTTGTTCCAAGGATGCCAAGCCTATGAGTCTCTTCAAATCTGAGAAATAATACTTCTTTAAATAATTTTTAAAAATCTGCCTCTGAAATCAAACTAAGGAAGGGCTGGTGATGTAAGACATGAGGGAAAAGAGAATGAAGAATAAAAAAGGAAGCCCAGATAGATCTCTGCTCACAAGGAGCTATGAAGATCACCAGAAAGGCAAGATTAAAAAGAAAGAAAATCAACACAAAATCTTTTAGCACAAAGAACAAGCTCAGCCTTAAGGGATATATATTCTTCAGTAAAGAGGCCTGTAGATTTGGGTCTTTCCTAGCCCTAGTTGGGTCTCCTGTGATTTCTGCTCCATTTCCAGCCACACATTCACCCCTACATCTTCCCTCTATACCAAAGTTCCTCCTCATCCTTCCTCTCCACCCTTCTCTCTCCCTGATGCCCTCTCCCTCCTTTGGATATTTCTGCCTAGATTCTCTTTACCTTCTTAGTGCCAAGATGTCTACTCAACTGTGCAAACATGTCTTCTCTGATAAAGCCTTCAATAACTGATGAAGTTTCAGTCAATAGCGTTAGTTCTCATGGTTTCCAGAGCACCTTATGCCTGGCTATCAATGCTGGCATTTCAAGAGTTTATTATGATTGCTTATCTATGTGTTGTGCTCCCCAAAACTCTATGCTTGCACGCTGTCTTTTTCCTAAGAATTCTTATTTCACTATAGTCATGACCACTTATGAACCGATGCTGAGTCATAGACATGGAACTCTGGCCCAGGGCCTCACTCATGAATCCCTGGCTGGCCTACACAGATACATGCTTACTGAACATTTCCACATCGATATGCTCACTTTGGGGCTTTCACTATAGAACATGATCCTGTTTATGGATTTCTTAGGAGTTTATTTTATGTGTACCCAAATCCCTGTTCCTAGGGAGCAGATATTTCCTACTTAAATGAGAGCTTCACCTATAGTAGGCACTCAATACACGTTTTTAATGTATTTACCCCAACACGAATGTTTTATCTTTCTTGTGAAGTGTGTATCATCTCCTGAGCTCCCTACTTTGATTAATGATGCTACCATTTATTAATCCGCTTGAAACAGGGTCATTCTAAATAACTCTCAATTTTACTCCTAACATCTAGTTGGAGAGATAAGTGCTTCTTAACATTTTTTTACCTCTTTCCCTAATAACTCCCTCAACTCAGAGATTCATTATCCCCTGGAACATTGTCATTGTCCCCAAATTACTCCCCCTGCCTAGAGTCCTAATTCTCCAAGTCTCCCACTCCACAGCCTCAGAGTAATATTTTTGGAAACCAAATGTTCTATTCATTATTTTTAATCTCTTTTGTCTAGTACAATTTAACCCAATAGCTGGGACTTTAGAAAAGTGTACTGAGAAAAAAATTTTAATGTTAAGAATAGGGGGACATTGTGGCTTCTAGGTTAAGTGACCAACTCTTGGTTTCAGTTCAGGTCACAATCTCAGTTTCATTCCCCCTGCATCAGGTTCTGTGCTGACAGTGCAGAGTCTGCTTGGGATTCTCTGTCTCCCTCTCTCTGCCCCTCCCCCACTCATGCTAGCTCTGCCTCTCTCAAAATAAGTAAATAAACTTAAAAAAAAAAGAATAGGAAGACATACATAAATTGATAAGGTTTTCTGAAATTGAAAGGGTATGAAAGGAGGAGTATAGAGGTAGGACCTTACTGGATTATGTGCAGAAATAAAAACCCAGTGGATTTGTCTAGAATAAACAAGTCTTGTAAAGGAGCAATAGAATCAGGATATGTCCATGTCATCACGCCCTTTAAAATTTGCCCCTACTTTTCCAGTGCATAGTTAGGGATCCTAGAATCCCAGCCAATACTTGGCCTACAGGGTTTCTGCTGTGACATTGCATTTCACAACAGCAAATAAATCTTTCAGCCAAAGTAGGTGGCAGCTTGTCTTTTGAAGACAGAGTGAGACTATTAAAACTTATCTAGCTGAACATATTTTCCTGAAAACTGTTGATTTTTGTTAACTGTATAGAATGATGTTTGCTTTGGCTAACTCTTAATTTTCCCTGGAACACCTTTCATTTTAAAATCCTTTTTTTTTGGACAAACATTCAGTTCTACACGTGAGTGTTAATAGATATATTGAAGGGCCTGACGAATCCACCTGGGCATCAAACAATATATGATTAAGTTGGTAGAAGAACCCAACATGCATTTTTAAGAGCAGATAGACACAGTTAAATGGATAAAAATCCATTTAAAAAGACAGACTTCATAGCAGTTCTCCCTCAGTATATTGTTTGGTAATCAACTGATCCTAAGATCACATAGTTACTTTGTTAATGTCATGGGGCAGATTATGTGATATCTGTTGGTATTATAAAGTGATACTCAGGCTAAGAATTCAGTTGTCAAAGAGTTCCAAAATAAGGTTTAGAGCCACACAGTTTCTCAATCTAGGTCATTTATCTTCTACATACAAATTATCTAATAAGAACCTAAACAATTAATTGGCTAGCTACTAGTTTTCTTTCTCCCTCATTTTGTCTTCCTGTCTACCTTTCTATATGCCTCTCTGTCTTTGTGCCCCTACAATCTCTGCTTTTTAGTACAAAATAGTTTTAAGTCCTTGATGACTAAGAACTCAGTACCACATTCAATAGCTTATTCCATGCCTCATTCTGAATTATCTTTCTTTCCCCATCCTCACTTCTGCTTCTCCTGAATGGTGCCCATGTCAGTTCATGGGAACCTCATCTGTTCAGTTGCTCTTCCTGAAAACCTTGGACTCACCTGACTTACTTTCTTGACTCACCTGTTGGTTTTCTTTCCAAAGTATACCCTAAATATCTGCCTACTTCTCACAATCTCCACTGCCAGCACGTTGGTGCCAACTCTTACCTACGGGTGGCCTCTGGATGGCTGCAATGTCCTCATAACCATTCTCTTGGCCTCTACTCTTGTTCTCCCCAAACTTGTCCTCAACCCAGTAGCCCATTGGACCAATACTCTTCAATAACTCAACTTCTCAATACTGTGTTTAATTACTTCCCATCTTGCTCAGAGTAAAAGCTGAAACTCCCTCCCACAGTAGTCTACAGGGTTTACCATAATTTTGCTTCTGATATTTTTCCTACTTCATCTTTTACAATTTTCTCCTTGGTTCACTCTGTTCAGACATTTTGAACATGTCAAGAATGCCCCCTTCCAAAGGGCTGTTGTGCAAGGCCTACTGCCTCAGTATGGAACACTCTTCCTTCACATATCTTCATGCTAATTCTTTGTGCCCTTTAAATCCTGGCTAGTTTGAGTGAGTCTACTATAATCACCCTACTTAAAATTGCTACCTATGACTATTTTACCAAATATTGAGGTTTACCAGAGACTGACTGACCTAAGAGAATATAAATGCTGAACTTTAGCTTCTCTAGCTATTCTGTCTCACCTAAGAAGAAAGGTAAGGATTGCTAGGCATTTGTGACATTCACAGCCCAGGGACATAGGCTCATCAAAAGACTACAACCTAATCATAGAAATCTAGCATGCTGCATGCTTCTCGTCCCTCATTCCTTACTCCCACCTTACTGAAGTCCCATTTACTAGAGTTCCTTTTACCCAGTGCATCCTTCCAAGCTCTAAACAAAAAAATTGTGAGGCATACTAAAATGCAAACAAACAAGTAAAAAACAGTTTAAGAGACAGAAAAAGCATCAGAACCTGATTCAGATATGGCAGAGATGTTGGAACCATCAGACTGGGAATTTAAAACAACTATGATTAATGTGCTAAGGTTACTAGAATATACAAGAATAGATGGGGAAGGTAAGCAGAGAGATGAAAATTCAAAGAAATAATCTAAAAGAAATGTTAAAGATCAAAGCACTGTAACAGAAATAAAGAATGTCTCTAATGAGCTTATCGGTAAGGAAATGACCAATGAAAGAATCCCTGACCTATAGGATGTGTCAATAAAAACTTCCCAAATTGAGAAGAGAGAGAGAGAGAGAACTGAGAAACAACCAAAGCAAAATATCCAAGAGCTGTGGGACAACCATAGCAGGTGCGTATGTGTAATGGGAATACCAAAAGGAGAAAAAAAGAGAAAAGCACAGAAGAAACATTTCAAGCACTACTAACTGCGAATTTCTCCAGCTAATGTAGGATACCAAACCACAGATCAAGGAAGCTCAGAGAACATCAAGAAGAATATATGTCAAAGAAACTATACCTAGGCATAACATAAACAACATTCAGAAAATCAAAAATAAAGAAAAAAATATTTTTAAAAAGCTACAATGTAAGAGCAGTTTATCTATAGAGGAAAAAATAATTGCATCCAATATTTCCTCAGAAATCATGTTTATTAACTATATTTTCTCATTTACTATATTTGTGATGCTCTGGGATCTGGGGACTCACTGTCCAAGGAGAGACTACCCCTTCAGGGCTAGACAGTTTTCAGAGTTGCCTCTGAGTGTGCCTTTCATATACAAAGCAACCAATCAGGAGATCATATCCCTCAATACCTCCTCCATGGAGCTCTCACCTGTCACCCATCATCCCTTGGCCAGGCACCAGACAACTTGGGACATCTGAGAACTTGATGAAATTATTCAAACTAGCCAACTCAAAGTCCTTAATCAGTTTCACTTGTCCTTCTTGTGGAAGCCATAATGAAAGTGCTTGCCCATTCTTTCCCCTCCCCTTTTGCCTTCCGACCAAACCCTGGTGCTTCCCTGCATGGCCTGGCATGGTGCACCATGCCTCCTGTTTCTAGGGCTCTGTGGATATAAAAAGTTCTCCCTTCATGGAAGTCAGTTTCATGGCTATGTGTAGATCTGAGTTTCTGACCTATATCATATTTCTTCTCTCTAAAGAACTTTTAATATTATTTCTTGCAGGGAAAGTCTATTAGCAATAAAGTCCCTAGGTTTTTGTCTCAGACAGTCTCTCTCTCCCTCATCTTTTGCATAGTATCATAGGATACAGAATTCTTGGTTAATAGAGTTTTTCTTCTCTTCTCTTTCATTCTCTTCTTGTTTATGTGGTGTGTTAAAGTGTACCTGGGATTGGTTTTAGTTATGGTTTTTGTGTTTTTGTTTTTGTTTGCTTTGTTTTGTTTTGTTTTACATTGTGGCCCATGGTGTCCCATTTTATTAAACCAAAGTGTAAGTGCCAAAGACTTATTTTAATTTTTATTTATTATTGATTTTACCCTGTGATAAATGGAAGTATAAATGATTTGCTAATAAAGGAGAGAAAACAGAATCGTATAAAATAGTCAACTAAAAGCATGAAAAGTAAGAAAAAAGTGGAAGACAAATTAGGATTAAAAAAGTTAACTAATAAAAAACAATTAACAAATATGGTAGATATTAATTTACCGATATCAATCATGATTTTACATTGTTTAAATGTACCAATTAGAAGACAGAGATTGCCAAGGCACCTGGGTGGCTCTGTCTGTTAAACATCCGACTTCAGCTCCGGTCAGGATCTCACAGTTTGTGAGTTCAAGCCCTGCGTCAGGCTCTGTGCTGACAGCCTGGTTTGGATCCTCTGTCTCCCTCTCTCTCTCCCCCTTCCCCCCTCTCTCTCCCACTCCCTCAAAAATAAACACACATATATGAAAAATAATTTTAAAAAGAAGAGATTGTCAGAGTGAATCAAAAAACAAAACCCAACTATATATTCTCTATAATAAACCACCTTTAACTATAAAGACACATGTAGATTAAAAGTAAAGGAAGGAAAAAACTATAGTGCTGATACTAATCAAAAGTAAGTGGAAATCACTACATTAATTTCAGACAAAGCTAACTTCAGAGAAAATAAAATGATCAGGGATAAAGAGGGGCATTACATTATGATAAAAGGGTCAATTCTCCAAGGAGACATACCGATCTTTAATCTACATGCTCCTCTATGTAGATATAGATACCTGTTTTATATAAGTATATATAAAAACTGATAGAACTGCAAGGACAAGTAGATCAATCCACTATGTTGGATGACTTCAACATCTTTCTATCAAAAATGGACCGATACAGCAGGCATAAAATCAGAAAGGACACAGTTGAACTCAGTAACACCATCAACCCAGTGAAAAATATTGACATCTATAGACTGCTTCATCCAATAACAACAAAATATAAATTATTCTTAAGCTTACATGGAACATTCACCAAAATGGACCACATTTGTGGCCATAAAACACATCTTGACAAGTTAAAAATGATAGAAATCATAGATGTTCTTAGCCAATGATGAAGTTAAACTAAAAACCAATACAGAAAGATAGCTGGGAACTGCATGGATGTCATACATGGATATTGTACATGGCTTTTAAAATAAAATACAAATGATAAATACACAGGAAATCCACACAAAATATGTAGATATTGTATAACACATATCTAGAGAATACTAGAGTCAAAGAAGAACTCTCAAGAGAAATCCAAATATATCTTGAACCAAAGGAAAAGGAAAATATAATTTACCCAAATTTGTGAAATGCAGAAAAAGTAGGGCTTAGAGGGAATTTTTTAGCATTGAATGCATATATTAGAAAAGGAGAAAGATCTAAATTCAATATTTTAAGCTTATGTAACTAGTTTATATGACTAGTAAAAGAAGAGCAGGTTAAATACAAAGTAACAGAAGAAAAGAAATAATAAAAATTAGGACAAAACTAATGAAATTGTAAACAGGAAATCAATAGAGAATAACAAAACCAAAAGCTGGTTCTTTGAAAAGATCAGTTAAATCAGTAATAATAGTAAGTGTCAAATTATTATGTTGTATACCTGAAACTAATATAATGTTATATGCCAGCCATATTTCAACTAAAATTTTTGAAAATAGACAGAAGATCTGAACAGGCAGATAGATACCTCACCGAAGAAGATCTAGAGATGGAAAATAAATATATTAATAAAGCACAGTCCATTCTGCATTAGAGAATAGTAACAATTTCTACATACACTCTTTATGGAACTCCCAGAATAGATCACTTATTCTATCATGGTATCATCATTGTAAAATAGAATCAGATAATCAATGTAACCACTTTACTGAGTAAAAGGAAGATATTGCCAAAACAGCATTAAACCATGAAATGGGCATATAATTGCTGAGATCAGATGTTTCAGAAGCATACAGAAAAAAGTTATTTAGAAACTACAAGAGTTCTTAATTATAACTGATTCTGATTATATCTGCAATCTTAATGTAACTAAAACATAATGCGTCAATCAGAGGGGGAATGTCAGCATAGAATGTTGGAGAAAGAAGCATCGCAGACAACTATCTATCTAGCACTGTGAATAAGAAGGGAGTCCCAACCTTCAGAAATGACCTTGTCAAGTCCTAGGACCAACATGACCTAATGATGTATTGAAAAATAATGTGCACACTGACTAGGACTAGCTATAAAGTAAACTTCCCTGCATATTATATGGATCTAGGAACTTCCTGTTCCTAGCAGAGTGATGATGCATCAGATGTTTAACCCACTTAGCCTTCAACTTTTTTATATGAAAAATGGAGTTGATGAAGATCTCATATGTAATCACTGTTATGATTGCTTAATTGGCAAGTGCCAAACAAGAGTAATCTCTCAGTAAATGTTTAGCTGTGAATTTTATTTTTGGCTGTTTAGGCTATGAATATATTGTACTGGCATATTTTATACAATTGCTCTTAGTACCATTTCACGAGGTAACCTTCAAATGAAGATCAAGACCATGTAATAATATTTTTATGTGTTCTTATGTGTTTATATGTTTTAGTATCTGGCCTAAGATACATCAAACAGCAAGCGCTCAATAAAAGTTAAATGTAATTTGCTCCCAAGTCAATCTACTTACAAGATGAGATTGTAAAAAAAAAAAAAAAGTAGCGGTTTGATTACATGTCCGTATTTTATAAACTTGATTTTAATAACAAAAAAATTTATATTATTTTAGAAAACTGAGAAGGGAGAGGGAAGATAGTCCTGAAAAGTTTGAAGTAATAAAAATAGTGGATATACGTTACTTACACCAGAATTAAAATTTAAAAAATAGTTATTGGAGACTAATTAGTCAATATCTGTCTAAGGTCAAGAGAGAGTGAGCATCATAGAACATAGAAAATTATGTTTAGATTTTTTTCTTGGCCTTATCTTAATGAACCTATAAATATTCATAATTATTTTACAGGTTTATGTCTGACATGAGACTGTTCATACTATTGTTCTCAGAAGAGGTGAAGTTACTACCCCAACTCCTATGTTTAGGAGGAATCTATCATACTTTGGCACTAAGTTGTGTGGACTACAAATGAGGGGAGCAGCGACTCTCTGGAAGCAGAGAAGGGTAGTAGAAATGCCTTTGCACTGGATGTGGCAGGAGACCACGTCCCAACCTGGACTGGGCATGAGTGAGTCACACCACTAAGGGTGGGCTCCAGTTCATGTCTGTAAAATACAGGGGTTTAAACTTCAGTAAAGCAATTTCAGCTCTCACTTTCTGGGATTCTATTACTCTACTTAGGAAATACTCTAAGAAAGGTATAACACTTAAATTCCCTGGGATTTTAGTTGATTCAAAGAGAAACAAGAACTTTATTAGATTTTTATGGTTGCTGTGACAAATCACCACAAATTTGGTGGCTTAAAACAATGCAAAGTTAATCTCTTTTGGTTCTAGAGGCCAGAAGTCCAAAATCAGTTTCAACAGACGGAAATCAAGACATTGGCAGGGCTGGTTCTTTTTGGAGACTCCAAGGGAGAGACATTTCCTTGCTCTGTCCAGCTTCTAGAAGCTCCCTGAATTCCTCATGCATTCCTGACACATCACCTCAACTTCTTGCTTCCAATATCATCTTTCCCACTCCCATACTCAAATCTCCCTCTGCTTCTCTCTCACAGAAGTACCCTTGGGATTACATTTAGGGCCCACTAGGATAATCCAAGATAATCTCTCTCCCTCAAAACGCTTCACTCAATCACATCAGCACAATCCCTTTTTCCATATAAGGTAATATTCATAGATGCTGATGATTAGGACTTACATATCTTTGGGGGCTGCTATTCAGTCTATCACAAGAACCATTCCAAGAATCCAATAAATGAAGTCCTATTGGAGCCAGTGGAGAGAGGTAAAGGATAGGGGTTTACTGGCATCAGATTATGAGATATTTTTAAAGTCAGTGGAATGTTAACCTGTCAGACTAGGGGAAAATGAACCTCTGATAAAATCTAGTGCTAACAAATGTAAGGGAATATGGAAAACAGGCTTTCATTTGTATTATTTTAGGGAGTATAAGTCGCTACAATCTTTTGGGAGGGCGATTTGGCAATATCTAAAATGTATAATGTTTGATCCAATAATACCACTGTTTTAAATTTATCCTACAAATCTGTCAGTAGAAGTATGATTGCCTTTATATTGAAAGATGTTCACTGTAACTTTATACGAGGAAAAGTTGGAGAATCCAATATACACATTGATAGAGGGCTGCTTTGATAAATTTTGGTATGGACACCCAAAACAATACTCTTTGTCTGTTAATACTAATGATATAATAAAGATATTTACAAGATATATTACATAACAAAATTAAGATGCACAGAGAAGCATATATTGTGATCCACTTTGTGTAAAAATTATGTTATTTATAAATTGGAACGGGTGTGATTTTTTTTCCTGGAAGCATATATAAGAAACTATCAATAGCAATTTCCCTTGAGAAGACAAACCCTAGGGAAGGAAGAAGGTGTTTCCTTTCTGCCTTATATTTTTTCTGCTCACTTAGAAGTTTCTAGCTGTATGCATACGAGATAGAGTTCTAAAAGTGGAAACTCTGGTACCAGTCTGCCAGAGTCTGGATTATGGCCTGTACAAGGCCAGTTAATCCCCTGCCTGTGCCACACTTTCCACCACTGTAAAATGGGGATAATAATGCTTCATTCACAAGCATGTTAAAAGGACTAAGAGCAAATGCATCTAAAGCGCTTAACACAATGCCTGACACATTGTCACTAATCTATGTGATCATAGATTACTAACATGTTTACCAATGATTACACATTGCTTTTATTTACCCAAAGTCAATAAATGTTATCTTGTATTAAAATGTATTTTAATAAAAGTCTAATAAGTGTTATTTTTTTTTAATAGAATAAATCAGCAAGGTCTGGACAGTTTCGGAAGCCACTAGAGGCATTTGAGCAGAGGATGCCCAAAAGAACACAAGCACATAGCACAAAAGAACATAGATAACACGTGTTCAGTCTTTTATAGTTAATGAAGCGCTTTCAGGAATCACTTGACATTTTAGATTTAGGCACATGCCCTGCCGATAGAAGACAGATAAATCAGAAGGGAGACAGGCCAGAGGGTAGGTAGAGCACCTCAGCTATGAGATATCGTGAATCCTGACTAGGTGGTGGAAACGGAGGAGAATAAGATTGAGGAAGAATGGGATCTGGTAGCATGCTTCACAGAGCTAGAACAAACAATTTTAAAACTTGTATGGAACCAGAAAAGACCTTGAAAGCCAAAGCAATCTTGAAAAAGAAAACCAAAGCTGGAGGCATCACAATTCCAGACTTCAAGCTGTATTACAAAGCTGTAATCATCAAGAGAGTATGGTACCGGCACCAAAAAACAGACACTCAGATCAATGGAACAGAATAGAGAATCCAGAAATGGACCCACAAATGTATGGTCAAGTCATCTTTGACAACGCAGGAAAGAATATCCAATGGAATAAAGACAGTCTCTTCAGCAAGTGGTGCTGGGAAAACTGGACAGCGACATGCAGAAAAATGAACCTCCACCACTTTCTTATATCATATACAAAAATAAACTCAAAATGGATGAAAGACCTAAATGTATGACAGGAAACCATCAAAATCCTCCAGGAGAAAACAGGCAAAACCCTCCTGACCTTGGCCGCAGCAATTTCTTACTCAACATGACTCTGGAGGCAAGGGAAACCAAAGCAAAAATGAGCCATTGGGACCTCATCAAAATAAAAAGCTTCTGCATAGCAAAGGAAACAATCTGCAAAACTGAAAGGCAACTGACAGAATGGGAGAAGACAAGCGATATTTAAATATGGAGAATAAACAGAGGGTTTCTAGAGGGATTGTGGGAGGGGTATAGGCTAAATGGATAAGGGGCATTAAGGAATCTCTTCCTGAAATCACTGTTACACTATACGTGTGCTAACTTAGATATAAATTTTTTAAATTTCTTTTAATTAAAAAAAATAATGGGACCTGGTAATCAGTTGCATAAGGGTGACCCAAGAAAAAGATGAGTCAAGGATTTCCAGAATGGGAATGTGTTAGAATTGTGGTACTAGCAATACAGAGAAAGTTTGGTAACAGGTAGGAAGCTGGAGGATAGGTGTCTGAGTTTCAGGGCTGGGATTGCGATTAGTTTGAACAAATGTCATTAGGAGGTTGCATAATTAGAGAGAAATTCATAAAATGCAAAAGCGCATGAATCAAATAATATTTTAGAACAAGAAATATCTTCATTATAAAACCCAACATCTTTTTTACATATCTTGGAGTTGACTCATTTGGTCTGATGAAATTTTCAAGTTAAGATTTTAAGGCCCTGTTGTATAACCAGTAATAATATGTAACCAAAGTTAACTGCCTTGAGCCTCGATTTCCTTGGGCATAAAATGGGGGTTATAATACTTTCCATTTTATAGGGTTTTAATATCAAGGTAATATTGGTAAAATGCTTGAAAGTGATAATGTTCAATAAATTTTAACGGAGGTGAGAAGGGGTATCGGTGGATGTGTTTGTTCATGCTGCCTTCTGGCTATATGCAGAGTCTTCAACCAATCATCTAAATAGTCCAGACAAATTTACTACAGATTCCATTTCAGCTGTTGCTGTGAATAGGGAAGCAAGATTTGGAATAATCAAGAATCACTGTGTTCTGACAAAGGTCAGTAAGGAGGAGACCCAGGCTGGCTTTCTTTTTTCCCTGCTAAATTGGATAATGCAGGGTGGTTCTGTTAAATTATAA
>NC_043714.1:60867159-60902489 GCF_006229205.1 Suricata suricatta
AAAGCTTTGAAAGCAAATAAAACCAGCAAGCCCCTGAGACTCCAAATCTGGTAATTGAGTGCACAGTCTGCTTAGAAAATGTAGGGGAAGGCACCTGGGTGGCTCAGTTGGTAGAGCCTCCAACTTCGGCTCAGGCCATAATCTCACAGTCCCTGGGTTCCAGCCCTCCATCGGGCTCTGAGCTGCAGAGCCAGAAGCCTGCTTCAGATTCTGTGTCTCCCTCTCTGCCCCTCCCTGCTTGTGCCGTCTCTCTCTGTCTCTTTCTCTATCAAAAATAAACATTAAAAAATGTTTAAAAAAATAAAAAGAAAATATAGGGGAATAACTTTTCGCCCACCACTGTCTCTGAAGGGTCTGGAGGGTCAGGAGTCACTAAAAGAGACTTTAAATGGCTAGAAAAAAATCTTTTCGAGTTACTAGAAACCTGGGGAGCTTGCACTTCTTTTTTTCACCTAGAAGGACCATGGGGAGTTGCAACATTCTCTCTAATACCAGACCCTTTTGTTCCTTTATTCATTCATTCAACTCTTCCTAACTGGTTGCTGGGAAGACTCCCCATGATCTAATCTTCAGAATCCTTTGCCATGCCAAAGGACGGACACCAGGAAAATCTACATGTGGTGGCTTTGAGGGTCCCAGAATAGAAAATACTCATGAACAAATTCAGCCAGGCAGGATACAGTATTTGCCATTTCCCCTTTTATTCTGCTCCTTCTCTAACTGATCTGTTACCTTTGCCTCCAGACATGGTCCTCGTCCTCTTCTCCTGAAATCCCCAAGATACCGAAGTGTCCATTGTTCTTGCTTTCAGTGACTGATTCTTTTCTACATGAATACCAAGGAATGGTCCAAGAGCTTTCAAAATTCTCTACAAAATAATATTTTGCAATTGGTACTTCTAGGACTTGAAAAACACTGGCACATCAATATATGAACTGGAGTGGTACAATCAAAAAGTCAGACACTGGGAGCCATTCTTTCTAAAATCTGACTTTCTTCATTTTCTTTTCTTGAGGTGATTTCTCATCCAGAACAGTCCACTATGGACAAAGCTGAAGCTCATGATTGAACACCCTTTTCCTTTTCTAATTATACTTGCTCTCTCAGCCCTGAGCCCCAGCTTTTGGCTTTTCCTCATCTATTTGCCAACCATACCTATACTTCTGTTGCCCAGGAATTAGATTCCCTCTAATGTATAATTTCCCAGCCTGGATGGTCATCTCAAAGGGCCATAGCCATAATCTCTCCAAGTGGAACCTATTTGGGTCTGGTCCCAAAACTAAGATAAAGCCTGTCTTAAAATCAGCTAGACTTTGCAATGCCTTGGTGGCTCAGCCAGTTGAGCATCTGACTCTTGATTTCAGCTCAGGTTATGATCTCAGGTTGTGGGATCGAGCTCCACATCACGCTCTGTCCTAAGCATGGATCCTCCTTAAAGTTCTCTCTCTCCCTCGGCCCCTTCCCCAGCTCATGTGCACTCTCTCTAAAAACAAAGGTGGGGTACCCAGGTGGTTCAGTCGGTTAAGCGACCGACTCTTAGTTATAACTCAGGTCATGATCTCATGGTTTGTGGGATCGAGCTCCATGTTGGGCTTTGCACTGACAGCATGGAGCCTGCTTGGGATTCTCTCTCTCTCTCTCTCTCTCTCTCTCTCTCTCTCTCCCTCCCTCTCTCTCTCTCTCTCTCTCTCCCTCTCTCTCTCTCTATCTTTGCCCCTTTCCTGCTCATCCTCTCTCTCTCTCTCTCAAAATAAGTAAACTTAAAAAATATCAGCTGAGCTTTATTGAGGTCTATGTATCCAACCCAACACTAACAGTAATAGGAAACATTTACAGTGCGCTTACTGCTGCCATGCAGCCTGCGCTTTGCAGGAGTTAACTCAGTTTTCCTTATAGCAATTCTACAAGGTTGGCTCTATTATTATCCCCATTTGGCAGATGAGAAAGCTGAGGTGCAAGGAGGTCAGGTAACTTCCCATACAGTTAGCAAGCAGCATTGCCATGATCTAAGTCCAGACAATCTCCTTCCACAGCCCACATTCTTCACTATGTCCCCTTACCACTTCTTCAAGGGTGATGCACTTTATGAGGGCTATCTCAATGAACCATCAGAGCAGCCCTATGAGATATTAACTCATCATTCTCATTTTAATTTGGAGAAGCAAAGATTCAGAAAAGTAGGGGCGCCTGGGTGACTCAGTTGGTTAAGTGTCTGAATTTGGCTCAGGACATGATCTCATGGTTTACGAGTTCAAGCCCCACATCTGGCTCTGTGCTGACAGCTCAGAGCCTGGAAACTGCTTAGGATTGTGTGTCTCCCTCTCTCTGCCCTTCCCCCACCCCCTCCCCGCTCACTCTCTGTCAATCTCTGTCTCTCAAAAATGAACAAACTGGGGCGCCTGGGTGGCTCAGTCAGTTAAGCCTCCGACTTCGGTTCAGGTCAGATCTCACACTCGTGGGTTCGAGCCCTGCGTCAGGCTCTGTGCTGACAGCCAGCTCAGAGCCTGGAGCCTGCTTCCAGTTCTGTCTCCTTCTCTCTCTGCCCCTCCCCCTTTCATGCTCTGTCTCTCTTTGTATCAGAAATAAATAAAACATTTTAAAAAATTTAAAAAAAATGAACAAACCTTTTTTAAAAATTTTAACAATTCAGAAAGGTAAAATCCCGTAATTTATTTAGTGGGGAAGTGCAACTGAAATTCAAGTATAACTGACACAGAAGGCCATGTCCTTCACTGCTGTTCGGCTCTGTGTTCATCCACAAACATCACCCTCTTTAGCTCTTTTAGTGATACTTGGTGCCAGTGTTTCTCCAACTTGTGATGTCTGATATCATGAGACATATAAGAAGAAAAATAGCATTTTGAACTTCCTTGTTGGTTTAAATTATTTTATTATGTTTTATAAATATGTACAAATATGAAACTAGATATGGCCTTTCTATGCTTTGGTTCCTTTATGATGGCAAAATCAAAATTAATCTATAAATCAAGTAAGAATAAAACGAAAAGCTCAGTATAATTTCAATGAATATGAGGAACACCAAGTGTCATTTCAGACAAGGTCTGCATGGACCACTGTGTCCTGAAATGACACTTGGGATGTGATGGCAGCGATGATTGCTTATGGATACCCTGTGATAATGCAGTCTCCCGCCCACTGTCTGTATTCCAAGTTCTAAGGAACTTTGGACCATACAATGCCGTTCAGTCTTCACACGCACAAAGACATTTGCATAATAAGTTCATCTCTTTTCCTACATAATTTGGCCACAGTAATGAAAATAGCTTAACTTGGTATTGATTTGTCCATTACATCCAGTTAGTCCCTTAACAGACTCCTGCGGAGGGTGAGGACAAATTTGATCCACTAACAAATTTCATTGGAAAGGCTCCTAAATTAGAAAGGTCTCCCTGCACCCCGGAGTCTTACACAGCTGGAAACACTTAAGAGCCTTTAACAAAACAAGAAAACAATAACTTAAAATGCTGTCTCAAAGTAGACCTGTAGGAAATACCCAGTATACATTAATGTGCACGTGTATGTACACACACACACACACACACACACACACACACACACACACACATATTTAAATGCAAAATTGAATTTAGGTTTAATGTTAAATGTTCAGTTAAATGTTAAAACACAGGCTCTGCAAGAACAGAAATATGTTTTTAAAAATTAGAAGCAGTTTCATAGGTAAGTAAACTGAGTGTCTGCAGGTCAGTCAAGGAAGTCATTTATTTTTTTCTTTTTACCGAGTTATAAGGAAGAGAACAGACTGCCCAGGAGAAAGGAGCTAATGTTGTTCTCTGAACCTGAATTTCTGAGGCCACCACTCAGGCTCCAGAGTGGAGTAAGCTATGGGATGATTACACTCTTATGGGACCAGGGAGATTTTTTTACATTCCGGGAGGACTGAAAACCCAGTAGTTAGAAGGAAAAACCTTCCATTTTGTTGAAACTGTAGGAAATTGAGGAAAAAAGAACTCCAACTGATAAGCCTTTTGTTTTCAAAACTGAAAATATCATGTAAGTAGATTTTGATCACGTGTGTATATTCAACAGTCATAGCACTTTTAATAATAGCTATAAACTAGTATTGATTTGCATTTCCTATGCTAATTTCTTTATTAATATTTATTTGCATTTTCTATACTGATTTCTTTACATAGATCATTTTGTTTAGTCCTCATGGCTTCAACAACCACATGAAGTGGGCATAATTAAAGTATCCATTTTTATAGGTAAGGAAATTTAGCCATGAAGAGGTTAAAGAACTTGCTCAAGGTTACACATCTATCAGATGACAGAGGCGAGATTCAAGTCTAGGTCTCCACAATCCCTAAACTGGAGTTCTTAATCCCTAATACCAACTTTTGTTCCAAAGAGCACTCCCCAGGTAATCAAATCTTCATAATATAATGCACCTTAGCAATTAGCTGTCATACCTGCTTATAATAGAATTGATGACACTCCTGAGACTCAGAGATATTAAATGAATTTCTCAGGATTATACACCTAGAGGTAAAGCCAGTGTCAAATTCCTGGTAACTTCTACTAGATATATTATTATTTAATAGAAAAATGATTAACATTCTCTGTGTTAGGTCGAATTTAATTCCCAGAATTCTGTGTTTCCAGTAGATAACTTTTTAAATATTAATTTCATATGAGAAAATGGAGGCCCAGAATTTGCTAAGCAAATTCTTAGTAATCTCAACATTAATGATTTTGGCTTTTGTTTAAACAATCATGGTTGGATGTAAAATGGAATTATCCCTACTTTTTTTCTGTTAACTTTGGCCAACCACTGCTGTCTCACAGGCTGCAATGCTGGCCATCCAGCTAATTTACCTCACTGACTGGTTTTGTTCATATTTGTATGTTTTCTGGCTGGCTTCCAGTTTACCTAAACCAGCTTACCTGTCATTGCCATAATCTGATGGTCTCTGGAAGCATTTGAGTTTAAGTTTGTGCTGGCAGAATACTTAGAAACTAGGGTGACTGACTACCTCGTTTCGTCCAGGACTGAGAGGAAGGAAACTCTCAGAACATGGAACGTTTAGTGCTAAAACCATGAAAGGTTAGGAAAACCAAGATAAGAGAGTAACCTGATTTGGTATCTATGAAGTATTCACTGTTTAGTGGGGAATCTAGCTTGATAAACACATTCCAACTATCATGCATTCATTCATTTCAATAAAGATTTATTTTCTTCGCAGTAACACATGATCACTAAGCACAAGTGATCAGAGTAGAACACAGAAACTCTGTCTTCCACAACTGTAGCATCTAGGGGAGTGAGATAAGGCAAAGTTACAAACATCTCTAACCCCAGGCAGAGGGATGGGAGTCCAAATTAATGTCTGTGTGCACATATGAATAAGATCGTGCCCTGGCTTCCTGTCGGGAGCCACTTTGTATAACTGAAGTTCCCAGGAATCTGAAACTCTCCAATTAAAAAATATAACAAGGTCGATACAATGAAGGATAACATTGCTGATGTTAATTAAGTATAAATTCTTCACTGTTTCTAGGGGAATCCAAGTTTTCATAGGAAATCCAAACCTTTAATAGAAAAGTCATTCTTGTGGGGAAATCAGTAATTATGAGATGGTTTCTTTTAATATACATGCAAATGCCTTTTCATTGATTTTACTCAGACACTGGTAATGTAGTTGAACATGAGCTGTTTTTGTTTTTTTTTTTTTTTTTAAGTGAACCCTTGGGATGAGTGAGCCTATGAAAATCTCTCAGGGGGATTAGCTGTGAAAGAGACCAGGAGCTTAGGACAACTAAGCTATTAAAAGCAGCCTTATTACCAAGTTTCAAGCCACCACCAAGCTCTATACACCTGCTGGTAAAAACTATGGAAATAAGTCAGTAGAGGCCTGACCTATCTATCTGTATAATGGGGCCATATCCATTTGGCAACCCAACAAACCTATATGAATCATATCTATTGAGAGAGAGGGAAGTATTAATCTCACTTTGGGGTTGGGAGAGGTGAAGAAAGTAGAGGAAGACTTCACAGAGGAGGTTACACTTGACCGGATAATTGATGGTTCAGTAGTTGTTCACTAAGAGGGCAAGAGTAGAAATGTCGATTTGGCTTTATAATAAAGATAAGAGAGCAGACAGCTACAGATGTAAAAGGTAGGAAAGAAACAGCCGTGGCCAGAAGTGAAAAAGAGTTGGCCAGACAGAAGGGAAAGGGTGGAGAAAAATACACCAGAAATAATAGGTACTGGTTATTGAACTCATTCCATGCCAGCCACTGCTGTGAGCTCTACTTGTCATTATCTCACTGAGGCCCTGACATCAACCACAGGAAGCCAGATCCGTCCCAACGTGCAGATAAAAAGCAGACTGAGAGTGGTTTGCCCAAGGCCATGCAGTTGATCGGCAGGGGAGCTGGGGTTGGACCCCCTTCCTTGAACTCTTAGCCAGTGCACCCAGATGCTCTCACCTCTCTCTTCATGGCCACAGTGGAGAGGCCAGGGTCCCAGTCTTGTGAAAAAAGAAGTCCCCTCCCCAGTGTCATTATTTTTTCCCTATCTTCCTACAGATGAGGGGGATTTCTCTCTGGCTTCAGTGGAAGTAACCTTAAACAGCTGTGTCATACAATGCTCAAGACGAAGAGGCCAGCCAATTGGTAGGAGGCCATATTATTGGTCACAACATCCTGAAAGCCAGATCTGCGCAGATGTTCTGCTGTCACATTGGCCCCCCAAACTTCCCACATGATGCCCTTCCAGCCAGAATCACCATTCATCCTTCTTGCTCACAAGCCGGGGAATATAGTTCCCATCCCCAGGAAGGAAAGCAGGAAAAGTGAGCTGGAGAGCCCATTAGTCTTAAAAGCACAGTGCCAGGGCATAAAAACAAACAAGTACATTTCAAAACAGAAAGCTCACCCAACTACGACTTAGGGAAACAGCTCTGGGGCATGGGAGACTTTTGGGTAAGCTGCTCAGCACAGCTGGACCTAATTGGGCTCTGGTCTGGGGAGCCTCTGCTTGCCGCAGGGCGCCGGGCACGCTGCTGAGAGGTGACATCCAGCGAGACAAGCAGATGATTCTGCATTCCATCGGAAGCAGCCCGGGATACTCTCTCTGCTGGGGGACATGGAAATCTTCTAACCTACAAAGAAAGGGACTTTCCATGGATTTCCCAATAATACACATTTATCTGAAAAGGAAAGTAAGAAAAAGCCCCGCCGGTCAGACAGAAAGCAAGTTCTGTGGTCTACACAGTGCAGGCACTGTTCTGACTTCATTCTCATGGAGGAGACACCCATGACACACACTGTTTTAAATAACTGACTATTTGCTTCTCATTGGAAATGCATAATCTACTCAATGAAATGGGCACTTAATAACCCTCTTTTTGAAGCAGAACAATTGAGTTAGTTGCTAGTCACACATTTCTGTCTCTCACCCTGAACAAACATCCGCAGAGTGAAAGAGGAAACTTTTCAGTGTTCCTCCAACACAGAAGGCTCTTTTCTGCCTTCCTGCCTTTGTCTAGAAAACTACTTTCTCTCTGGTTAATGCTTAGCGGTCCTTCCAGAGAGCAATGGTGGTGGTGGTGACCATGACAATGATTGGAATGTAGTATCTGTCTCTAACGTGGCACCCCAAAATTTTCGTGAACTGATTCATTTATTTCTCAAAAGTAAAGTGCTCTTAATGTCCCCATTTTACTCCAACAGAGGAGGGTGTATTCCTCAAGGCATATAGCAAGTAAGTGCAAAAACACTGCACCCCACATCAACTAGAAAGTTGAAAAATACAGAACACAGCAGATGTGGGTGCGGAAGCTCTCGTGCATTGCTGGTGAGAGAGCAAATTGGTAGAACCACGTTGGAAAATTGTTTTGTAGTACTTACTAAAGCTGACAATAAGCGTATAAATAATTTTACTTGAAAATATTCAAATGCACTGCCCCCAACAAAAGTTAAACATATGTTCATCTCCCAAAGATGAAAATATATGGCGGCGCCTAGGTGGCTCAATCAGTTAAGTGTCTGAGGGCTCAGGTCATGATCTCACAGTTCGTGGGTTCGAGCCCCACATCGGGCTCTGTGCTAACAGCTCAGAGCCTGGAGCCTGCTTCTGATTCTGTGTCTCCCCCTCTCTCTGCCCCTCCCTTGTTCACATTTGTCTCTCTCTCTCAAAAATAAGTATATTTTTTTAAAAAGGGAAATATGTATTATAATGCTAATTCCATCCCAGGCTATGTTGACCCCACTGAAATGCAAGTGTATGTTCACTAAGAGATCCATATAATAATATTAGTAGCACAATTTATAACAGTCCCAAATTTGAACTATTCAAATGTTGTCAACAGTAGAATGAATAAGATGGGGTATAATTGCACAGTTGCATAATAGAAGACAGCATGAAAGTAAACAAATTATAACTAAGTGTAACAATATAGAAAAGCTCACAAAAGTAAAGGGAAAGAAAGAAGCCAAACACAGAAAAGTACATATATCATAATTTGACTTACATAAAGTTCAAAAACAAAGTGAAATGAATCTACAGGGCTGAAAGTTAGGGTTGCAGTTTCCCTAGGAGGATGGTAGTAACTGTAATGGGAGCTTCTGGATTTTCTCTGTTCTTGATCTTAGGGTTGGTTAAGCAAGTGTGTTTTGTCCAGCGGTCTACTTACAAATGTGTTTTGCTTCTCAGTCTATATGGATGAAATATATATTTCAAAAAATGTTTAAAATGAGGAAAAAAGTCTAAGCAGATTCAAAGCTTATGCCCTTAACCCTGACTATATATCTATAGTTTAAAAATAATCCTGGGGCACCTGAGTGGCTTAGTTGGTTGAGTGTCAGACTTGGCTCAGGTCATGATCTCGCAGTTCGTGGGTTTGAGGCCCGCGTCGGGCTCGCTGCTGTCAGCACAGAGCTGGATCCCCTGTCCCCTTCTGTCTGCCCCTGCCCCGCTTATGCTCTCTCTCTCTCTCAAAAATAAATTAAAAAAAATTTTTAATTAAATAAATAAATAAAATAATCCAGAGCACAATAACGCTGGCGTACACACATATATAAAACATACACACCACACGTGTACGTATATAATGTATATTATATTTTTTATTTTATTTTATACTACCCTGGTGTATACACATACTATTATATAAGTGTTATATATGCATATATACAGCAAACACATGCATGTGCCAAGATGTCCTCGGGATGTATTCTTCACAGCCTCTTTTATAACTTGAGAAATAGAAGCAATCTATATTTTTTATAATAAGAGTGGTTGAATGATTTTAAAAACTTCCACTTGATGGAATATTAAGCAGTTGCTAAAAATTTTTTCTTGGGAAAAAGTTTTCAAAACCATGGGGAGGGACGTATATCATTCTACTATTGAGGAGAGAACCCAGGATACCATAGGACTTCAACTGCATTGACTGAGAAAAGAAGAAGAAAACTATGAGCATAGAAAAGCCTGAACCAGGGGCCCCGGGTGACTTAGTCGGTTGAGTGTCTGACCCTGGCTCAGGTCCTGATCTCATGGTTTGTGAGTTCGAGCCCCGCATCAGGCTCTGTGCTGACAGCTCAGAGCCTGGAGCCTGCTTGGGATTCTGTGTCTCCCTCTCTGCCCCTCCCCTGCTCACTCTCACTGTCTCTCTCTATCTCTCTCTCTCTCTCTCTCTCTCTCTCTCTCTCTCTCTCTCAAAAATAAATAAACATTAAATTTTTTTTATAAATTCTGAACCAACACATTTAGAGTGGATTTGGGGTGGGGAGGGTGATGAGATAATGCCCAAATTTTGTGCTCTTTAAGTATTTCTGTATTTTCCTTAATTCGATTATCTGTCTTATTAAAAAAAAACAACTAATGACTTTTTTCGTGAGGCCTACCCTCTCTCCTCTCAGAAGCTATTTATATGTACTCTGCTTCAAAAGGCATTTTTTACATTGGCCTCATCTAGTACCTCACTAATGTTATAATGATCTGGTCCCCCGAGATTGGGAGGTCTTTGAGTGGAAAACTGGTGATAGTTCTTTGTACTCCTGGCTCTTACCACAGTGTATGGAACATAACAGTGTGTCTTCAGCTATTTTATAAATCAGTGACTATGTATGTATGTTCTGAATCAGTGCAGTCTATAAAAAGGTCAGATGTTTAAGATGTGATGTGTCCATGCTTCAGGAAACAACAGGACAAACCACTGTGGTCAACATGTGCCCATGTGGCCAAAGCCATGAAATTAATTGGCACCAGGAGAGAACCTCGGACTCTTAATGTCCTTGATTAGAGATCTATCAACAATTTTCTCTACAGTATATACCCTCTTGGTTTCGCATGGAGAAACTGAGGTTCATAATGTTGAGAAACGTGTTTAGCTTATGAAAACACTAGAGAGAGAGACAAAGAAATAGAACCCATGCTGTACATGAGACTCTTGTATCCTGGAAATTTGCTAACAGAGTATATCTTAAGCATTCTCACTGCACTAAAGGTGGGGAGGGACTATGTGAGGTGATGAGTGTGTTAATTAGCTTAATTGAGTAATTCACATTTGCAATTAATCAGTGTTCACAATCTCTCTTGGCATTACACAGTCAAATGTATAACATATGAGTTGATTCAAGATTTGTTCATAGATGCCTAAGAAACCCATACCACACAAGCACACTTCTGCCAAAGACTTTTTATTTTAACTTTTTTATTAATAAAATAAAGGCAGTCTTATATAATGGGAATAGTACAGACAAAAGACTCAAATCTGAGTTCAAATTTTAACTCTGTTGTTTAAAATACATAACCTTGGCTTGGGCACCTGGGTGACTTGGTCAGTTGAGTGTTGACTTTTGATTTGAGCTCAGGTCATGATCCCAGGGTCATGGGATCAAGTCCCAGATAAGGCTCCATGCAGACAGTGAAGAACCAATTTGGGATTCTCACTCTCTTTCTCTCGGTCTCTCTCCCCACTCTCTCTCTCTCTCTTCAAAAATGAATTAACTAATTAATAAATAATAAGTAAATAAATAATAAATAAAATAAAATATGTAACTTTGGGCAATACACTTAGCTTCTTAGGACCATAAGGGTTTTCTACTCTGTTCCATTGATCTTGTGTCCATCCATCTGCCATTACCATTTGGTCTTGAGTACTGTAGCCTTAACATAGGACCCTCTCTTATGACATTTTTTAACTGTTTTGGCTATTTTTATATTTGTGCCTTTCCATATGAATTTTAGAATATTCTTTGTGTCTATCAATACTTTGCTGGGATTTTCATAAAAATTGATATTAAACCTCAGATCATTTTTGGAAAAACTGATATCTTCACTGTGATGTAACTTCAGCCCGTGAACACAGTAAATCTCTTCATTTATTTCAGCTTTTAAAAATATTTTTTTCATTGGGGCACCTGGGTGGCCCAGTCAGTTAAGCATCTGACCTCAGATCATGATCTTGCAGTTTATGGGTTTGAGTCCCATGTCAGGCTCTGTGCTGAGCCTTCTTCAGACTCTGTGTATCTCTCACTTGCTGTCCCTCCCTGCTTGCTCTCTGTCTTTTTCTATCTCTCAAAAATGAATAAACATTAAAAAATTTTTTAATATTTCTTTCATTAGCATTTTGTAATTTTTAGATATTGTAGATGCTTTGTTACCTTTATACCTCACTATCTTAACTTCCTTGGAGAAATTGCAAATGATTCTGTGTTCTTAATACATATGTCCATGTGTTTGCTGTTAGTGTATAGAACTATGATTAATTTTTGTGTTGACCTTATTTTCTACAACCTTACTGAACTCAGTTATAGGAGTTTTGGAAGGACTTTTGGAGGGGTTGGTCTTGAAATTTTCTAAAATCTCCTTTCAAATCTGCAAAAGGACAGTTTTATTTCTTGCTTTCTAATTCCTATGTCATTCATTTCTTTTATTGAGATGACTATTTTTCCATTACTGTGTTGTTAAAGAGTAGTGAGAGTGGACATTTTTGTCTGTCACAACATTTTGACATCTTAAAAATCTCTAAAATCAAGTCAACAAGTAGACACATTTGCCCTAACAGCATTAATTACATTATGTGTTGGAGTCCTCTTCTCTCCATGAACTTCCAGCCTTGTGTGAAGGATATCTTCATGAAGGAGAATAATAAATAATGCAAAATTACGTGCAGTTTTGAACTAAAATGATAGGGACCCTGAAATAAATAAAATTTCAGAGCTGCAAACATTTGTTGTTACTAGTATGTGTCAGATACTGTTCTAGGAGCCTGGAATATAGCCCAGACAGGTTCTCTGCCATTGTCAAGTTGACATTCCTGTAAAGTAGATAATACACCAAGAGATACACAAGAATCTGTGTATTGTTAAGAGTTATAAAGAAAAATAATAAAGTAGGAGGAGAAAGAGTGATGAGGTGAGGGCAAGCTATTTTAGGTAGTGTGATCAAGAAAGTCCTCTTTGAATAGGCACCACTTTTGTAAGTGCTCTGCTGAATCAGGCAAAGAACATCAATGCAGAAGAAACAGCATGTGTAGAAGTCCTTGAGAAAATGAGTTTTGTGTGTTTGTGAAGCAGCAAGAGGGCCAGTGTCACTGGAAGGGAGTGAGAATGAGAGACGCAAGTAATGAATTGGAGACGTAAACATGGGGGGTGTGAGGAAGGACCTTTTAGACTATGAAAAATACTTTGGATTTTAAGACTGATGAGAAGCATTTGTGAATTTCCATCAGGGAAGTGACCTGACGTGATTCATGTGTCAAAGGACTGCTTTATGAATGTTGTGGCAGAGCATTACTATGAAGACCGCATGCTAGCAGAATGCTGGTTTTTTAGTGTTAGCATTGATTCTATTTCATAGAATTAATGGTTTTCCAATGACGACCAGAAATGAGTCACTTTGCTATCAGGTAGAAACATGATTGTGCGGCCATTATGCATTAAAATCTTAGAGAAAAAGAATTAAAATCTTACCAGTCATTATTTTAGTAGCTCTGTGATATCATAACATTAGCAATTGTATTATTTGAATTTTATAGGACCATGAATATTAACTTACATTTTGTCATTTTAATTATTGAGGTAAACTCCCCATACAGGTGTTCTGTCAAAGATCTTTGATTGCAAAAAGCCATTTTGATCTTTTTTGGTTTTCATCAAAGAACTAAAACCCTCAGAGGAGGGGAAAAATCTCATTGGGCATAGCCTTATTGTTATTTTAACCAGCAGGATACCTCCTTTCTCTCCACACCCCGTTCTTACATTTACTCTCAGGCTTCTTCCCTCAATATATCATCTCTGCTTTCCACCTCCTTCCAAAATGTATCCAGTTAAATAATTTTTTCATTCTTTGAAATTCCATTCAGGCGTCACAACGTTTACACTTTCCCCATATGACCTCAGAGAGAATTACACACTGCCTACGCTTTTTTGTAAGTTCTGCCATTACAAAACATACACAAACTAGCTATCACTTGAACATTTTAACTTTATTGTTTTCAATTTTTAAAAAAATTTCTTTATTTTGAGAGGGCACATGAGCAGGGGAGGAGCAGAGAGAGGGAGAGAGAGAGAATCCTAAGCAGGCTCCTCCCTGTCAATGCAGAGCCTGATGCAGGCTTTAAGTCACAAACAGTGAGATCATGACCTGAGCTGAAATCAAGAGTCAGGCACTTAATCAATTGAGCCACCAGGGTGCCCCTTTTTAAACTTATTTTTAATTCTTTTTAGGTTTTTAGTTGCAGTATAAATGACACACAATTGGTTTCAGCTGTACGGCGTTATGAATGGACAAGTCTCTATGTTATGCTACAAGCATTTATTTTATACTAAAATCACATGGCGTATTACATTATTTTTGTCCTATCACAAATATGAAACCTGAGACTAAGAGCTGGTAAGTCACTTACATAAGGTCCTGGAGCTACCGAGCTGCAGGAAAAAAATGTGAATCTTATCTAGCTTTCTGTTGCTTGAATTTAACCATATTGAGATGCAGAGCTTCTATTGTGCACATTGGGGTATCCTGAGGTTTCTCAACAAACTTACAGGAGTGCTGAAGTATTATTTAGATTGTTAAGGGAAATACGATGGTCCTGTATGTCTATCAGACGCTGCAGGAAACTCTAGCTCCAGGTTATTCACTGTTTCATTAGATGACACTACACTCCTTTCAATGGCCTCATAAATTTACAAAGCTGGGTTTCCCGTGGTTGCTGTGATAAAGAGAAACACTGCAAAGAAAAAGAAAAAGAAAGAAAGAAATTGATGTGGAACAGGAAATCCAATCTGATTTTCTTGAGAAGTTGTGCCATGACTGTGTCTTCATCTCATCAGTAAGTAATTGTGGCTACTTAAGAATGAAATAAAAATAATTGTTTTATTCTCTCAATGTATGTGTGTTTTTTCCTATATGACTTATAAATGAAGATATAAGTACTTATTAGGTTTGTTGGATCTAACAAGTTAATAAAGGGAACTTTCAGGTATTTCTTTCAGTCCGGGGACCCTGTGAAAAAAAGTTGCTCAGACACTAATAGAGAAAGTTAGGGAGCTTCTGGCTTAGATGTTTGTCTCACCTGCCAGATGGTGATTTTCTTGAAGGCAGGGTAAAATCTGACTAGTGAAAGTAGATGGCAGAAGTAATCTCCTTCTGGTCTGTCTCTCCTTTGTGAGAGTTGGAAAGCTTTTTTGCTACAAGAAACAGATTATCCAACTCATATTGTCTTAATTAATACGGAGGAGTCAGGAAGCATGCAGTGGGTCCTGGCCTCTGTAATAGATTCTCTTGTTTACTGCCTTTAAAGGAACGTGTCTCTTTTGCACATGTTTGTTAGGACATGTCCATAAATTACACTGTCTTCTCCTTTGGGATAATTACATAGATGCTTGCTAAACAGGTAACTGAAAACTCCTAATAAGGAATATGGAGAAATTATATGAAAAGAAAGCTGCTATGCCATTTTTTTGCTAAATTCTCTGCACAACTATATCAAATGTATCTCCTATTTGTTATTCAATCCCTATTAATGAGGAAAAGAAACTGTGTGGATTTATCATTACAAATGGTTAGTAGAGGGATTGAGGGAAAGCATATCTAAAATTTGTCCTTCATGGAATATTCACTGACAGAAGCAGCCCTGTTTCCCCCTTTTTGATGGAAACTAGGGCGGCCCAATTTATCAAGTAAAAATTCAGGGTTTTCTGTTCAATTTGAACTTCAGATAAACAAACAAACAAACAAAAACTTTTCAGCATATGTCCCAAATATTGCATTAGGCACACATATACTAAAAAGTTACTCCTTATTTATCTAAAATTCAACTTGAGAGGCACCTTGGTGGTTCAGTCGGTTAAGGGGCCGACTTTAGCTCAGGTCATGATCTCGTGATCTGTGAGTTTGAGCTTTGCATAGGGCTCTGTGCTGACAGCTCAGACGCTGGAGCCTACTTTGGATTCTGTGTCTCCCTCTTTCTCTGCCCCTCTCCAGCTCATACTCTGTCTCTCTCACTCTCTCTCAAAATAAATAAACATTAAAAATAATAATAATAATAAACTTCAAATTGAACTGGGTGTCCCAGCAATTCCACTGAGATCAGAAATTCAATTCAAAATATGCATGTGAATATGAATAGAACTTAAGCATTACCATTTTGCAAGCCTCCTGTGAAATAATGGATCTAGAACAGTGATTTTTGAAGTACATTTCCCTGAGGAGAGACATCACCATCATTTGGGAACCTGTTAAAATGCACATTCTGGGGATCCATTCCGCACTTACTACATCAGAAATGCTGGGGGTAGGGCCCCAACATCTGTGTTTTAATGATCATTCCAGATACTCGAATCTGCAAGTTGTGGTAGGCAGAATAATCTTCCTCCAAAGATATCTGTGTCCTAATCTCCAGACCCTGTGAATAGATGAGGTTACATTGCAAAGGGGAATTAAGATCACAGAAGAAATTTTAGTTGCTAATCACCTAACCTTAGAATAGGAAGAGTAGCTGGTATTATTCAGGTGGGACCCAGGTAATCAGAAGTGTCTTTAAAAGAGTCATTCAGAAGGCAACATGACATGGAAAGAGGGTACAGAGAGAGATGCAACAGTGCTGCTTTGAAGATGGAGGAAGAGGGCTATGAGCCAAGGAATGTGGGTGGCCTCTAGCAGCTGGAAAAGGCCAGGGAACAATTGGTCCCTTGGAGCCGCCAAAAATGAAGGCAGTCCTGGTGACACCTGGATTTTAATCCAGTGAGACTTGCTGGACTTTTAACCTACAGAAGTGTATGATAATTTTCTCTTGCATAAGCCATTAAGTTTGGGGTCATTTGTTAACAGCAGTGAAAGAAAACTACTAGAGCAATGATCATCAATGCCTGCTAAAACCATTAGTTAGAAGACAGCGCTCCAGTACCATAATGGGACTGGGTGGTAGTTAGCATCACATCCTTCTGTAGTTACTCATGTGTGTTGTTCATAACTTATTTTATATACCTACACATTTATGTCTTTTAAAATAAACATTCAATTGTTTCTAAGGTTTACAGCTTTATGGAAGTAATAATAAGCATCAATGTTGTAGACTGAATGTTTGGGACATTCTGATCCTCAATCCCACGCCACTCCCCATAACACATTCATATGTTGAAATCCTAACCCCTGATGTGACAGTATTAGGAGGTGGGGCTTTGGAGAGGTAATTAAGTCATGAAGGTGGCTCCCTCATGAATGAAATTAGTGCTTTTATAAAAGAGGCTCCAGAGAGCACCCCATCCCTTGTGTCATGTGAAAATGCAGTGAGAGGATGGTCACCTATGACCCAGGAAGCAAGCTCCCACCAGACTCTAACTCTGCTGGCACTTTGATCTTGGACCCCAGCTTGCCTTTAAAACTGTGAGAACTACATTTCTGTTGATTATGAACTTCCCAGTCCATGGCATTGTGTTATAGCAGCCCAGACAGACCAAGACAAGGCATATTTCAGAAATCATGAGATTCGACACAGTATTGACCAGACTGAGCCACCTGGGTAAGTTGCACTGTTGCAGACTATAGTCTAAACAGTTTTGCATGTTTGGTTGCCAACGATTTCTCATACAAGTGTAGTGTACCTATTTTTCCTTCTGCACAATAGGAATCTCCTTGGCGAGTTATTTTGGGGATTGGCCTGGGAATAATTTGGGGAATAAGGGAAAGAGCTAAGGACAAATGTCCCAGAGGCCTCAACCCAGCCACAGAAGGAAATTTTTATATCATGACTTTACCACAGTCACAGAATGCATCAAATTTTAACAGCTTCCCAAGAAAGAGTTCTCATTTTCTCCACATATTCTGTTTGTACTTAAGTCTGTCTAAATTAGCATGAAGGGAGGATATTCATGTGAATGTTACCAGTTAACTAAAATTTGGGAAAATAAGGAATTTTCTGTTTCTTTTTATGTTTATTGAATACATCATCTGTGGCCATGTAAAACTTCTGCCAACACTTCTGACTGACCAACAATCTTTAAATTTCTGTTCATTATTGTCATAGTATTAATAGTAATTCACAGCTGTAAAAATGGACTTGCTGTGGGATCTAGAACAATTAGTCTATGTGAACCACTTGGACCCTGTCCTCAATAAGCTCTTAAAAAGAAAGCTTCAGAGAGTTTCTTACTGGCATGCTTCAGCTGCCTCTTCCCAAATCGCAAAAGCCAACTAATCCATTTGCAGGAATTTTGTATATCTGCTGTTTAGCATAACTGTTATTAAAATCTGAATTCTATTAACTTACAATTTTAAAAATCATCTTAAAAACGAAGTTAATGTGTCAAAATATATCACTCTCTATTTATTTTACTACACTATACTATCATCTGTGCTCTGAGTTATTCACAGTTCTCATGTCTGTAAATGTAAATGTAAATATATCTGTAAATATAACACATGATGGCACACCACCGGGCACCTCTTCCCACCTCCAGGTCCAGCAAAGTCACTTTGGGAGCTTGAAATCGGCCGTAGTGAGAGTATTTACATCACAGAAATGAGAAAATATTACAAAATGAGTTGTAATATGTTTATAAGCATACCACTCATTCCAATTCAATGAACCATTTAGAAGCACCTGTATTACAAGAGGTCTAATATCCTAATTTCACATTCAACATGAATCAGTCTTGACTGATATTAGAAACTTCCCTAATTAGGGGGCATCTAAGTGGCTCAGGTGGTTGAGCACCTGACTTGATTTTGGCTCAGGTTATGATCTTAGGATCATGGGATGGAGTGTCACGTTGGGCTCGGCCCCAGGCGGGGAGCCTGCTTAAGATTTTCTCTCTCTCTCTCTCTCTCTCTCTCTCTCTCTCTCCTCCCCAGCCTCTCCTTCTTTGTCTCTCTAAAATAGAATAAAACAAAATAAAATAAAAGACATTTTCCTAAATATAAGAGGTTAAACACACACACACACATACACACACACACACACACACACAAATACCACAAGTCAACATTTTCCTAAAAAGATACCAACTTTTTAAAAAATGTAAGAAGTTGTACTACCTTTTATTTCAAATCCAAATTTTTAATGGAAATTTTTACTTTATTTTAGTTTTGGGAATTTTTTTTTTAAATGTGAAGGATCATAAGCTCTGAAAGTTAAAAAAGGAACACTTACGTTTTATCAGGCTCTTTCCTACCCTCTCCTGAATACTCCAGTCATTCCCCCTTCAGATTGGAAATGGATTGGATACATTCTGATAATACATTATTTGCATCTTGAAGAGATATGACCTTTTAAACTTTTCGAAGAGTTCACGCTTTAAAGTATTTTGTCTTCACTATACTTCTACGAATAAGTGAAAGGAAGTTCTACTAAACTATAAAGACACCTCCCCTTTGTATATTTTTCAATGCATTTTTGGTTTAAATACAATGATTTACTATGAATTCTATTTTAATTACTATGCTTTGAATCCAGTTTTTATTTTCTGCCATCTTTCTTTTCAAATGCTACAAATTTTTAATAAATTGTTACATGAAATTCACCTAGGATAGTTGCTAAATGCATTCAAATTATTCAGATTTCAAAATTTTACTCCCAGAGATGCTGCTTGAGGTAGTGGAACCACTTACCAGAAGCTACAAATGTGGGCATTCTTGTGAAAATGTAGATAAAAATAATCTTCAATCCAGGAGTTTATAGAAAATACAACTCAGTCCACCATTGTCAAATTTATCTCTAGCTGGGAAGCTAGAGAACCAGAGAGAAAGGAAGTTAATATCCTTCATCTATTCACTAAATATATATTTAACATATACTATGTAGCACTCAATTCTGGGTGCTAGGATTACAACGTTGAACAAAAAAACACAAAAATCTCTGCGTGATCAAGAATATTTAGAAAGAATACTCAAGATGAAGCCAGAGATTAAAAAAAAAAAAACAACCCAACATAGAAAATAAGACTAAATTTGTCTCAAGTTGCTGGAAAGGGACCAGCTAGGATGTGAGGGTCGGGGGTGAAGGTAAAGGGTTAGGGAAGGGGACACATTAAGGATAGAGAGTAACTGGACCCAAATCAATCCGTGTCACAGTTTCGTAGATGTGCATTGTCCTGGACAAGCTGCAATTCTGATACACAGACTGATTTGTCAAAAACCTGAGAGAGAGCAGGTGCCCCTGAAGGAAGACCTCCATGTGTGGTCATGCATGCCGGGCCTGGCCCAACCCCAGGCAGCTCTGTGTGCCTAGTCAGGTGACGATGGCACCCTTTAGTTATGCCTCTTGGCAGCTCTGCTCCAGGCCATGTTCAAGGACCTCACTACCCCCAGCATTGGGAAAGTCTACTTTCATAGATTTATTCTAACCTAGATTATTTTTATTTTCATTTTTATTTTTTTAAGTTTATTTATTTATTTTCAGAGAGACAGAGACAGCATGAGAATCCCAAGCAGGTTCCATGCTGCCAGCACAGAGCCCAACGTGGGGCTTGAACTGGTGAAAACATGAGATCCTGATCTGAGCTGAAACCAGGGGTCAGATGTTTAACCAACTGAGCCACCCAGGAAACCCTAATCTAGATAATTTTTAAAATCTTGTCATCTAACATGGGAGATAATTTTTATCAGGATCATATAGTTTCCCTTAGCTCTAATTCTACAGGACTAACTAATTCTATAGTAGTTCTAATTTTTGGGAAAACTTAGGAAGTTAGGAAAAGAATAGAACAAATCCTACTCACTCTTCAGGGCTTGACTGAAGTCTCATGTCTACTTAACACCACCTCCTCCCCATCATCATCTTCTTTAAGCTCCTCTACCTGTTATGCTCTGGCCTCTCTCAGACTCTGGTAAGAGCAAACTAGGCTCTCAGGACAAGGGCTGTTGAGAATGAAAAAAGATGCTAGAATAAGTCAGAATGGAGAACTAAAAAAATCAACAGAAGATATGGCCAAGTGTCCAAGGTGGACTCTCTCGGGGAGTATGGTGATCTCAGCCTTGCTTAGAAAGCCTGTCACTATCCAGGGAGGTCATTAGGGAGGGTGAGCACATTCAGAGGGAGAGCTTTTTCTACAAGTGCCTGTCTACTATGGGTTCCAATTATTATTCCAATCATAGGTAGACCATGGGGGAGCGGGGGGCAGTGGGAAAACTGAGAACAGCATTGAGCTCCATAGGGAAGGAGCTCCTGGGGCAGCAATGTTGGGGGGCGGGCGTGTGTGGATAGGAAAGGGGCCTGGTATAGAAACCCAGTTGTGTTGATGAGGGCAGGCAATTCCTTGATAGGGTCTCCAGGACCAGGCCACTTAGAAACTAGATTAAACCCACAAAACTCATTTTGATTTACACTTGATGGGAGGTTAGGGCTGCTGTAAAAAGTGTTACTGAAGATGATTCAACAGACCAAGAAGGGAAGGAGCTAATGCTCTGTTTCAACTCTATTTTCCAATTGTTTCATGTGTGTTTACCCAGAACATTATGAAGTGTTTACAAGTGTGTATATAGAGAATAGAGAATTATATGTATCATATGTAATAAATCTGTTATATATAATACACATATATATTACATATATGATATAGATTACATATATTTAGTACAGTTCTAGGTACATTGAAAGTGCTTGATAAACATCTGTCGAACATTGACCTGTGAGGTTCACAAATCAACTATTCTCTGATTTTCCATATTCAACTGGATTGATTTGCTAAAAGTAACTATTCACCAATAGTTAGCAATCTTTACAGAGTGCTGAGCGCCAGGGAAAGAACTCCAGCTACTTTCCAGAAGTATTCTCCGTTCCTTAAAGCAAGAAAGCAGTCACTCCAGAGGCTGTGCCCAAGGACAACTCTTGCCGAGAATCCTGATGATTGGGAAGCATTGGACCAGACGTCAGATTGTAGCGCACAGTTCACAATGCTACGTGTACCTCAGATCATCACTTCACACTTTAAATGTATACCATTTTATTTGTTAAATACACCTCAGCAAACCCAACAAATATATAAAGTGGAAAAAAAGCCAATGTTAGGGACATAAGAAAAAAAGACTTTTCAGAACAATTGAAAAAATGAACAGAACACAGCATCTCGAGGCCTGATGACTGTCATAATAAGTCAAGACTTCTCACTCTCTCCCGAAATCAGCCCACAGATTCCTTAAAATTCCTTCCAAAAAAAATCTTAGAAGTATCCCTCTCCTCTTATCCAGCTGCCCCTGACCTAGCCAATTGTCATCACATACACACAAGCACATACACAGAGACTCATGAGCACACACACACACACACACACACACACTTAACCTGTAACAGACTAATTGTGACTCACAGCTTGGAGTTGGGGGAAGAGGTGTTATTTCTCTACTTGAAAAACTATGTTTTGTTTTGTCATTATAACGATTCTATCCTTTGCCATAAAACATTAGGGATTCATTAGGTTTAAAACTATCCCTAGAATTTCTACTTCTGTTTTTAAAAATTCGAAAAGTCGTTCCAAGTGCAGGTAGGACCCAGGTCCCTAAATGATTTCCACAGCCTCAGTACAAGGGGCCATTTCTTCCTGACCCATGTGAACATGCAGAGTCCACAGAAGAAGGTTAAAATAAGAAAGGACTCACTGCACTCTAATTATTTGTTTTAGAGGGAAGAATTGATCCAGATGACAGAACAATCTACCAGACCGAGCAGCCAGCACACAGAGGCCTGTGTGGGGGAGCACGTCAGCCTCATTAGATAAAGTCAGGAAGTGACAGGAAATCAGAGTTTATTTTAACGACCCTCTCCTGTCTTCCATCATAATGTAAACAGCCATCCCGTTTGCTGGCCAGCCACACCAACACCGTTTTCCACAGCCTCGTGCAGCCACAAATGTGAGCACCACACTAAATAACCATCCCTGGCAGAAGATAAGGAGGAAAGAGAGTGCCCATACGAGGTTTATTTATTTTATCAGAGGCTGCAACTGTCAGGGGAAGACTGTAAATGCCATGCACTTTATTCTGGACGCGCTGTCAACTTCAAAGCGGAGGTCTGCAGAGAAGAGTCTGGAACCATCTCGCCACCATTAAGCAAAGCCCCGCCACGCTAAGCGGAACTTCTCCAGTGTCTGTGACACGAAACACACGCACACCGGGCCTTGCGATTCTGCGGGGAGGTAGGTGTCGTTGAGAAGGCCGTGGCTTCTGGAGAGGGTTAAGACCTGCCAAGGAAGAAAACCAAGTGCACAGTGAACAAAGGCTCGAGTTTGTAGTAACCCTTGGCCCATGGTCTTCCTGGCCTTTCTGCATTACTCACTTCAGGATATTTTAAGAAAGGGGACTGTGTTTTCTGACTGTAAATATGAGTGCAGCAGGTTGAACCAGGATACACCAAATATTTTTCTAACTGAGGGAGACCAGTGTAGAATGTAGATGCCAACAAGATGACTAAACAGCCGTTTGTCTCATATTTACTCATTTAGGGCTGATGGGAGTGGAAAGAAACAGCTGGTGTGAGCTATTTCGATGGGGAGCAACAAGATACAGCATGCCATAGGAGATTATTTTAAATCCAAGGTATGGTATTGTCCTGCGTCTCTTATAGAGCCCTCATATTGTGTAAGCTTCCTTGTCAACGTAGATACACATCCACAAAGAAGGCTTAGCTGCATTTCCTGGCAGAGATGATTTTTTTTTTTTTTTTGGTCAGCACACTGCCTTTCACCCATAAAACACATTTGTGTGATAAGAAAGAAAAGAAGATTGTATTCAAAGTTAGAACTTAAGTTACTTTAAAAAGAACAATGGCAGGGGTGCCTGGGTGGCTCAGTCAGTAAAGCCTCCAACTTTGGCTCAGGTCATGATCTCATGGTCCTTGAGTTTGAACCCTACCTCGGGCTCTGTGCTGACACCTTGGAGCCTGGAGTCTACTTCAGATTCTGTATCTCCCTCTCTCTTTCTTCCCTTCCCCTGCTCATGCTCTTTCTTGGCCTCTCAAATATAAATAAACATTTAAAAGAAAAAGAGCAATGAAAAGGATGGGTGGCTAAGTCAGTTCAACCTCCAACTTTGGCTCAGGTCACGGTCTCACCGTTTGAGAATTTGAGCCCGCATCTGGGTCCATGCTGACAGCTCGGAGCCTGGAGCCTGCTTTGGATTCTGTGTCTTCCTCTCCCTCTGCCCTACTCTGCTCACAGCCTATCTCTCTCAAAAATAAAAATAATAAAAACATTGAAAATTTTGAAAAAAGCAGTGACAAGAAAAAATTAAAAAGCTAAAACAAAAGACCCTCACAAGTCATGTTGTGCTGTATTAGCCCTTCTTGAGGAAAAGCAGTGCTCCCGTTAATAAAGTACGGTCCTTATTTTGTGTGTGTGATGTAGAATGACTGAGTGGCCTCCACGTTTTTCCACAAGCAGTTGGTAACCGCCTCAAAAAGCCTCCCCAGGACTGAGTGCTTGAGCGCATTTACTTTTCCATTACTAGCACGGCTAGCACAAGCTCTCCGGCCGGCCTCAGCGCGTCCCTGCCACCAGGGACGCAGCCAGCTTGGATTCTCTGGACGAGGCCCTCAGGTGGTGGCCTCCTTGTATTCCGTTTAATATTTGAAGAAACTTGATCCAGAAATGCAATTCTAAGGAAGGGTCTCGTTTTCATGGACTTTTAGAGCCCAAAGCAATTCGGGGGGGCTTCGAAGTCAGTATCCTTTTCAATGGGCATATCCTCAGCATCCAGCACACTGCCTGGCACTTAAAAGTTTGATTGATGTTAGTTGATTGATACCAATAGCTTTTTTTTTTTTCAGATCCTCCTCATTATTCAAAATGTTTGCTGTAGCCATGGAACGGTATTTTGTGGTACTGAGTGGAAGAGGTATTGAGTGTCTGGCTTTTTTGTTTTGTTTTTTTTCTTCGCCAAATCCCTGCTACTTGTCTTTTGTTGTGGCTAGTATGGTGGTTGTTCTGTTTATGCTGCTTTGTGTTATGGGTTTCTTTCTCCAAAGGACGAACGAGCGTGGGAAAACATATTAGATGTCTTTTCTTAACTGCCACATCCTAACGTCACTCTCCCCCATTGCCAGGACTCACACACGCACACACACACACACACACACGGTCACTCACATTCTTTCACTCACACACACATACACACACTATGTACATTCACACATGCTGTCTCACACTCTTTCACACACACACACACACACACACACACACACACAGACTTGGGATTCCTATGAGGGACTTCTTTCAGGACCTCAGGAATCCTCAGAAATTCAATCACTTGCTTCTATCACCTACTCCAGTCCCCAAAGAGGAAAATTTGTTTCTTAAGGCAACTCTTAAAAGCTCCAGGGGTGCCTGGGTGGCTCAGTCAGTTGAGCATTTGGTGGGCTCAGGTCATGATCCCGCAGTTCATGAGTCTGAGCCCCACATCAGGCTCACTGCTTGCAGCACAGAGCCTACTTCAGACCCTCTGTCCCCCTCTCCCCTCCTCCCACGTCCCTCTCTCTCAAAAATAAATAAAACATTTTTTTAAAGCTTGAAAAATTTCAAGTCTTTTCATCCTCTTTCCCAACCTGTCTTTCGTGATGACATTTCAGTCCTATGCCTGGAGCTATTTTAAAGAAGGCCTTTTCGGATCACTTTTATATTACAACCTCAGAGAGAAATTAAAAGTCTTGGTCAAGGTTATTTATAAATTAGCTGCGAAACAAAATGAGGATCCAGGTTTTCTGACTCCCAGTTCAGTGCAGTTTTCACTACACCCAATTTACGTCTTCCATCCAGGAGACATAACATTCTCATAGGAAAAAAAAAACAAGGCAATATTAGCAACAATAATCACATTATACAGTGATGTCTCTGGTGTGACAATTGTCCACCATGTTACTCAATGAAATAAAAGGTGCCACGTCAAACAGCACAAGCTGTGACCAGAGGCAGTTAGAAGGTAATCACAGAAATGATGCAATCTCAGGTGAATCATAAGCACATACGACATTGATCAGAGGCCCAAGGAAATTCTAGAATGGCGGTGAGCTGAGAAGTTCTGGAGAAAGAGCTTAATGAGAGCTTAAGCATCTATGATGTCTTAAAAAAAAATACACGCCAGCCACGAAGTCCACCTGCTTCCCCATAAATAACATCCTTGCTTACATTGTGGCTGTCGTCCAAAATACCCTTCCTTTCTATTGTCCAAGTCCTATCTTTCCTGCAAGATCATATTTTGCCCCATGAAACTTTCTCTGAGTCTTGGCCCACAATTTTTTCTCCTTTGTTTGAAGCTTTCTCTGTGATTTGATTCTGTAAAAATCTTTCTTTTTTCAAGAAAGTATTCTAGGGGGCATCTATCTGGCTCAGTTGGTAGAACAAGTAACTCTTGACCTCAGGGTTATAGATTAAAGTCTCGCTGTGGATATACAGATTACTTAAAACTAAAAATCCCAAAAATATGTATATTCTATGTCTTCTTACCTCCAATTGACTAGAACCCCCTGTGCATCCCAATTATCTGGGATTTTTTTTCCCAAACATCTTAATACAACCCAATACATTCCTGATAATGAACTTACTCCAGGGTAAGGGAGGCAAGTTACATGGGAGTTACAGTGAGAGGTGTGGAGCATTCTGGGTGTGTCTCAGAGGCGCGGGACCTGCATTTGAAGTCTGGTCTCTCCTTGCATGCCTCCTTCTTCCATGTAGTTAGCCATGACCATGAGTGCTCTGCCTGAATTTTCTGAATAATCCAGGAGCTTATTCTACCACGAGGACAAAGACTTATTACACATTCAGGTATATGAATGTCAATCAAAAGTCAGGAGCAATAAGTTATTTAAAATTATAATACTTAATGAGTCTAAAATTGGAATACAGGGCAAGAAAATGGGTTTTTTCCCTAATTTCTAAATTTATGTTTTAGAGAAAGAATGCATTATCTTTAAAAAAAAAATAAGTTCAGGAGTGCCTTGGTGTCTCAGTCAGTTAAGCATTCAACTCTTGATTTTGGTTCAGGTCACAATCTCACGGTTCATGAAATCAAGCCCCAAGTTGGGCTCTGGCTTGACAGCACAGAGCCTGCATGGAATTCTCTCTCTCTCTCCCTCTCAAAAATAAATAAACATTTTTTTTAAAAGTTCAAATATTACAATGACCAAAATCTGGAACACTGGCAACATCAAAGTAAAAAAGACAGTAAAAAGGGGCATCTGGGTGGCTCCGTCAGTTAAGGGTCTGACTTCAGCTCAGGTCATGATCTCATGGTTCATGAGTTCAAGCCCTGCATCAGGCTCTGCACCAGTGGTGCAAAACCTGCTTGGGATGATCTCTCTCCCTCTCTCTTTTTGTCCCTTCCCAACTTGTGCTCTCTTGCTCTCTTTTTTTCTCTCTCTTTCTCTCTCTCTCTCCCTCAAAATAAATAATCTTTAAAAATCTATTTTAAAAAGACAGGAAAAGGATTAGCAGTTGCTAAGGTTGGAGGGGGAGGAATAAACAGGCAGAGCACAGAGGATTTTAAGGCAGTGAACGTACTCTGTGTGACGCCCTAATGATGGACACATGTTCTCATACATTTAACCAAACCACTAGCTAAGTTTGCAACTGCAAACCCATAGCATGTACACTCAAAGAGAAGAGTGAACTGTATTAGGAACTACAGACTTGGGGAGATAAAGATGTGTCAACTGTTGGCAAAAATGTGGAACAGCGTGAACTCTCATTCGTTGCTGATAGAAGGGCAAAATGGTAGTTACCTTGAAAGACATTTTAGAAGTTTCTTAAAAATCTAAAAATACTCTTACCCTACAATCCACAATCAGATTCCTTGGTATTCACCCAAGGGAGCTGAAAACTTAAGTCTATATAAAATGCTGTGATTAGATATTTATAGTAACTTCATTCATCATTGACAAAACCTGGAAATAAGCAAGGTATCTTTCAGTAGGTTGAATGATAAATAAATTTAGGTACATCCAGATGGTAAAATACTGTTCACACTACAAATAAAGGAGCTGAAAAAGGCCAGAAAAAGGCTCAAAGGAAACTCTAGGTGAAGGAAGCCACCAAAAAGGTTATATACTGTGTGATTTCATTTCTATGACATTCTGGAAAGGGCAATACTATGGAGATGGTAACAGGGGGAGGAGGGGGAGGAATGAATAAGCAGAGCATAAAAGATTTGGGGCCAGTAAGACTACTCTGCATAATAGCGTGATGTTGGATTATGAACTGCTGACTTGGGTGATAATGACAGGTCAGTGTAGATCCGTCAGTCCCAACAATGTACCAGTCTGGTAGGGAATGCAGATAATGGGGAAGATTGTGCATGAGTCAGGAACAAAAGGTATATGGGAAATCTCTACCTCTCCTTCAATTTTGCTGTGAACCTCAAACTCTAAAAAAATTAAGTCTCCATTTTTAAGAAAGGCACACAAAAACATAAAAATTAGTTACAATGATATACCTGCTGAAGTATTTACGGGGGGATATACTGGTGTCTGCAACTAATCTTGAAATGCATCAAGTAAGTAGGACAGACTGCTGGACAGATGAGTGGATATGCGACACAGCAGAAACAGCACAATGCTAACTCTTGACACCAAGAGCTGGGTTTATGAATCTCTACTTTTCAGCATTTAAAAAAATACTTATGATCCATATCAAGACAAAAACCTAGTTATGATGTAAAAAGGCAATAAGAATAGATGTTCACTCATTTTATTCACTGATTAATCTATAAGCAAACGATGATCTGTCATTATAGTCCATGCATGTGTGTGTGTGCACATACATGTGCTGTGAATCTGAAAAATTCCATTTGTTAATAAAACCGACTAGTACTGACTAGGTTCAAAAGACATATCTTGATATATCAGACTAAAATACACTCATGTCCCTTGTAGCCTGCCTCGTCTGTGGCTGGTAAGGCAGCTCTTGCCCTCATTGGGCAGGGGACACATTTTGAAAAGAATAATTTATCTGAAGCTTAAATAAAAATATTTGATGTAAAAAAAATTTGGAGTTCCCAGTGGGCTCGGCCAGTTAACCACCTGACTCTTGATTTTGGCTCAAGTAATGATCTCAGGGTCAAGAGACTGAGCACTGCACTGGGCTCCGTCCTGGATGTGGAGCCTGCTTAAGATTCTCTCTCTCCTTCTCCCTCTGCCCCTCACCCTGCCCTCTCTCTCTTTAAAATAAAAAATTTCATTTTTTTCTATTATAAATGTAATATATACTATTTATAGAAAAATGATATAGAAAAAAGTATTAAAATACATAATTTTACACTTTTTATGGGCATAAAGTTTTTTTCTTAACTACTTTACATAGTTGAACTTGCTTGTTTTGATAATATTTCTTCCTCATTCCAAACACCACGCATTGCCATTGTAGTATTTTAGAGACTACAGAAAACACCAAGGGCACACAAATGTCAACCATACCTCTGTGATTCCCAAACAATCATTTATAATTTTCTTATGGAAAACTGAGCAAAGTAAGAATTCAATCATGCAAACTAACCTTGAAAAATAATCAAGATGGGCACCGGGGTGCCTCAGTCGGTTGAGCATCCGGCTTCGGCTCAGGTCATGATCTCATAGTTTGTGGATTCAAGCCTCAATAAGAAACAGAAAAAAAATGTTTTTTAAAGAAAAATAATCAAGAATAACTTTCTCAGTTTCTGGTTTCTCCAGATCCGGGCTGTCTAAAAGCAGGTACCCCTTCTCAAGACACACCTCGCTCTTTGCTGTGTCCATGGTCCCAAGTCTCTGGGTTTCCCCCGCCACAGATTAGGCATCATCTCCTACCTATTACCTCAAGCAGTCCCCCTTCAGGCTGAACATCACTGCCCTTTAAAATAGTGGCATAGGGGCACCAGGATGGCTCAGTTGGTTAAGCGTCTGACTCTTCATCTTAGCTAGGGGAGAGGTCTCTTGGTTCCTGAGTTTGGGCCCCACATCACGCTCTGAACTGAGAATGTGGGATGCCTGCTTGCGATTCTCTCTCTCCATCTCTCTGCCCCTCCCCCACTCATGTTGTCTGTCTCTCTTGCTCTCAAAATAAACTTAAAAATAGTACCTTAAATGCAACCTGGACAGAGGCTTTTACAGAATGATCTTCTTACAGTTTTCTCTTCTTTGCTGTGCAGGTGCACACCTCTCTCCCCAGGGTAGGGGAAGGTACAATCTCAGATCTGATAGGTAAAAGCTGGTAAATGCCGGCATTTTCTTTACTCTAGCTTTTGCATCCCTACTGTAGGAATAACGAGAGTAGGCACATGAAATTGTTGCAAAGGTGAAATGAGTCAATACATGCAATGCTCTCAGAAGAGTGCCAGGCACACAGTAAACCCCTGATAAACGTTAGCTGTTATACTGGGTTCTCCTTGACCTCCTGAGTGGATTTCTTCTTTTAGCCGTTGTCAGTATCTTCTTGCCATTTTTTAGTCATTAGTGTAGAACGAGATAATATTTTGAAATGTCTTTGTGAAGGGAAGGGCTTGGTGTTAGTGTTAATCTACAGATTTTTCCCTAGGAACAGGGACTTGCTGACCAAGGGCCATAGGGACCCACACAGACCTGGGCCCCACTTTATCCGCATCACTTTATCTCTGAGCCCTTGAAGGCCTTCCTGAACTGCTTAGACTGACTTTGCTTCCAGTAAACCACACCTGCCCAAATCCCAAACCCATCTTCAGCTCCCCAACTGATCTTTGCTTCCCTTATGAAATGTATTTTAGAGGTAGGTCCTCCTTCTGAGTCTTCAGAATAACACGATTCTCCCCTTTCCATATATTTATTGGCTCCATGGGTTCTAATGTCTAGACCTGTGTCTTTTTGTTTTGATTTTTGCTTTGCTGTGTTTTAATTAATTTCAAAAGAGGGAGACATCTATCCAGACACAGAATATGCCAACAAATCTCTGTGTGAGTTGCCCTTAGCTTCTCTCACTGGTCTTTTGGCTATTTGTTCAATCCTGTGTTCAGATTAATTGCTGAAGTGGAGAGGGAGGGTCAGGTGGGGTAGTGGATAAATTTTGTTTTGACCCATTTCCAGTCACAAATTCACCTGCTTTAACTATGGTTGCTTGATAGGGCACCTGGGTGGCTCAGTCGGTAAGCTTCTGACTGGATTGTGGTTCAGGTTATGATCTCACAGTTCATGAGTTCGAGCCTCACTTTGGGGGGACGGGAGGAAGGGGTGGCTGACAGCACAGAGCCTGCTTGTGATTATCTGTCTCCCTCTCTCTCTGTCTCTCTCTCTTTCAAAAATAAATAAATAAACATTTAAAAAATAACTCTGGTAATTTGAAATGGGATTCTATCTAACGCCTAGTGGCTGATTCTTTATCACCCTGCCTAAAATCCCCAGTAAGTCATCCTACCATATTCCCATTTCTGCATTGGCCTGCATTTTCCCTACTTACCTGACTTCCAAACCTCCTTCATTATGGAGACATAGTTCCCAGGGCTCAATGCTTATTGCTTTGTATAAAAGGAAGATACGGGTGGTATATGTCTATGGGTTTATGTCTGGGAGGTTGGGGGTACACAGGAGTATGAAGAAAAACACTCTCACCCCAAAATGTAGAACTGGAAATTAGAAGAGCGTAATTTTTCTTGTTCATAACAGTTGAAACAGGATTGGAATCCAGGTCTGTTTGGCTACAGCATTTAAGCTCCATACATAGACACTGCTTCTAGAAGCTGATCCATTTTCATAAGAAAGAAGAACCAAACACATTTCTGTCCCCTTTATACCTCCGGACACACGGAAGGGAAAGACATGTGCCTGGCCCTGAAAGATGCAGACATTTACATACAAAACGACACAACTCGCATGGTAAATTCTAGAGTAGAGATAAGGTAAAGGATTATATTTGTCATGCAATTATTAGACAATACAGGCTCATACTATAATAAACTATAATCAACTAGAAAGAGTGGGTATTTGGGATAAATAAGAGCTGCAGGACATTAGGTGTGGTCTGATTCACGCCGAGACAGCGAGAGTATCACTCCACTTGGTCTGGACACTGCGGCCCTGTTAATTCAGCCCCAGATCAAATTCTCCTCTTGGCGGTCCCAGCACACTGGTGAGTCACGCAGGGCTGGCAGTCGGCTGAAATTGCTAATCCCTCTCACACGTGCAGCTGCTTAGCCACGCCCCTCCTCCTGGCCTGGTGGATTGCTTCTTGGAGGCTGAATGCTGCATTTTCATATTCCCTAAAACCATCTCATTCACAAGGGTGGAAATCTCACACACTGCAGAATCATCGTGACAAAGGGAGGAAACAAGCTGAAACTGTCATTAATTTGCCCTTTAAGGCTAAGAGCCTAAGTAAGTCAGAAAAAGATGCAAAAAATTAGGAAGAACGTCAGTTCCCCCCCCCAACCTCACATGTCTAATAAATCAACAGCTTTCTTCTGTCCTCCTCCTGAATAAAAATAAAATTCTCTGTTGCTGTATTTTCTCTGTGAAGGACCAGTGAAGGACCTTTGGGGAATTCTCAAATACATGGGAGAGAGGTACCGTGGGCCCTCTTGGTCCATGCCCTACTCCACCTTAGATGTAATTCTAAATGTCTCCGTGGCCCCCAAGAAAAATGCCTTCTTCTTTCAAAATGACTGGGCCACACTAAGGGGCAACTAATCCTTCCTGAGCATGTGCTGTATTTATTTAGGTGTAAGTACTTTCTTTAAAGATGTTATTTATTTCGTTGTCATGACAACCTTGTGAGTTACATATGACTCTCTCTGTTTTATAGTGACAGAGCTAGAGGCGCAGGGAGAATAAGGATGCTGTCCCAGGTTGGACAGAAAGTAATATCATGGAACAGGGACATGACCATCAAGTTGTCTGGATTAAAGGCTTAGTCTCTTCAACAAACTACATAGATACCCCTTGCCAATGCATAGAAAGCAGCCAACTCCAAGAGAAAGGCTCCAGGGTGGAAAAAGTGAAAAGACACTTCATGTGAAGGGTAGATAAATGAGGTAGTGTGCTTACTTTGGTCTTAGTTTTTAGAGCAACGCCAAACTCATAATAGATACTCAATAAATCACTGAAAATTAATAAATAGCCAAGAAGTGGTCAGGTATTTTCAATTTTGCTTATCAAACAGTGCCTGTCAGCCAATTAGCAGAAATCAATCCAGGTTTTACAGTATGTTCAATACCCCCTGGGGGATGGTGGGTATGTGGTGACCTAAGACAGTCTGGTTTGAGTCAAGCCCAATATGCATGACCAGTTCTCCAATTTAACCAAGCGGCAAAAAGTATAATGCTTGATTGTTCACGCTCAAAGTATTCAGAGACAAAGAGTACTTGAAAGGATTTGGGGACGGTATCATGCAGCTAACATGACGTAATGCTCACATGATATGAGCCTTGAAGGACAGATAAAAGATGAGGGCATTTCATGAAAGGCATCACGCCGAGTTGGCAAGGCAGAGTGAAGAGTCTTGTCTATCTGTGTAAGCACGAAGAGGAGGAAGTGGTTTTGGTGAATAGCTAGCCAGTCTTTGCAAAGAAATGGAACTAATTTGGCAAAATAGTTCAAAACAAAACAAAACAAAATTACACATAGAGCTCAAGATTGAGACCTGATCTTTTGGTGCTTGAATTTTTTCTCAATTGTAAAATGCGACTAAAACCCTCAATAGCATATTCATAGGGAGGTTTTTTTAAAGGGGCAAAGTGAGGGACACCTGGGTGGCTCAGTTGATTGAGTGTCTGACTTCAGCTCATGATATTGCGGTTTGTGGGTTTTGAGCCTCGCCGTGGGCTCACTGCTGTCAGTCTGTCAACACAGTCTTCTTTGGATCCACTGTCCCCACCTCTCTCTGCCCCTCCCTACTTGTGTGCTCTCTCAAAAAAAATATTTTTTTTTAAATAAAGGGGCAAAATGAGATAATGAATATAGAATTGCACTGAGAACTTAAAATATTTCCTGATTTTAGGTTGGCTTCACTTTTCAGATGGGAGGAGCCTGTTATGCTATTATGTTACATAAAGAAGATAAAGAGGGGTGCCTGGGTGGCTCAGTCAGTTTAGCATCCCACCAACTCTTGATTTCAGCTCAGGTCACAATCCCAGGATCATGGGATCAAGTCCCATGTCAGGCTCCACATTGAGCATGGAGTCTGCTTTAGATTCTCTCTGTCTCTTTGCCCCTCTCCCCTGCTTGCACTCTGTCTCTCTATCTCTAAAATTAGAAACCAAAACAAAAACTTAAGGTGATATTATATCAACTTCAAAAAAAAAGAAGATGGAGAATACCGTAATTCATTCAGGAATCAATGTAGCAAGGAGTTTCAACTGGAAAAAATAGGGAATTATCCCTTTAAGGCTACTTCCCATGAATCCAAGAATTTGCCAGTCACATGTTAGCTGCTGGTTAAATATTTATTGACTTGATTAACAGAGCCTTATTTTCTTAGTACCCGGAAAATGTATATTAAGGTCTTATAGAGAAAAGAGAATTTTGTGAGTGAAGATATAAGACAAAAGGAAAGAAGGATAAGAGACAGAAAAAAGACAGGAAGAGGAAATATACGAGGATCAGAGAATGCCACCTTGCTTTACCGCTATATGTAGCTTTCGCATATGCTATAGTATTTAACAATGATAACTAATTATGATGGATGTATTATTATATTCATTTTATACAAAAGGAAATAAAAGTCCATAAACACTATGTCAGTTGAACAAGTTTGCATTGTTGGTAATTGGCAGAACTAGTTTGAATCTAAATCAGATTCCAAATTGATGCTTTTTCCCACTGATCTTCACTACTGTTATTAATTGGCAAGGTAGGGAAAAGATTGAAGAAATAATCTTTAAAGACATTTTTTAAGTAAGCTGTAGGTCCAATGTGGGGCTTGAAGTCATGACCCCAAGATCAAGAATCACATGCTCCACCAACTGAACCAACCAGGCTCCCGGAAAGAATAATCTTAAAAAAAAAAAAATTCTCTTTGGCAAAATTGGACTCAGAGAGAGAGAGAGAGAGAGAGAGAGGATCCCAAGCAGGCTCTACACTGCCTGATGTGGGGCTTGAACTCATGAATTTTGAGATCATGAACTGATTTGAGATCAAGAGTTGCATGCTTAACTGACTGAGCCACCCAGGTGCCCTCAGGAAATTCTTAAAGGAGCATGTAGTGCTATGAAGTCACACACTGCACAGCAACATACATCTAGAAATGTCCCCAGAATTGGGTTTCCCAATGTGGGCAATTTGTGGCAGAAGTATAGCCCAAAGTAGAAGCTGAATCAGCGAGTAGTGTCTTAATTAGGTTTTACTCAGCCACGGGCACTGAGTAAGCTGATATTACAAGATGTGTCAGGTGTAGAAGATGTTCAGGATTCTTAGGTGAGTTACAGAAGTGATTGCCTGGCATAGAGGAAAGGAACTTGAGCTGAAAGTTCAGAGATCTGACACTTTTATTTTAAGTTTATTTATTTTGAGAAAGACAGAGACAGTGTGAGTGGGGTAGGAGCAGAAAGAGAGGGAGAGAGAAAATCCCAAGCAGCCTCTGTGCTGCCAGCTGCAGAGCCTGACGCGAGGCTCTAACCCATTGACCTTGAAATAATGGCCTGAGCCAAAACCAAGAGTCAGTCACTTAACTGACTGAGCCGCCCAGGTGCCCCAAGAGCCCCGACTCTTTAAACTTGAGTGCCCCTGGCTACCTCTGTGACCTTAATCCTGACTTCCCTTATTTCGGTAGCCTGCTATGCCTCATCTCTTTCACAATAATCCCATAAACTGAGTATGTCACATTTTCAGAAACCAAGGCTCTGAGAGGTTGTCTTGATGAACATCACACAGGGTAGAGATTAGGTTGCAGGGTTCTTGACTATCAGCTTTACACAAAGCACTAT
>NC_043714.1:60902589-60946253 GCF_006229205.1 Suricata suricatta
TTGCTTGGTTGTATGGCAAGAAGATGTTTAGCTTTAGGTTTGGATTTTTAGGGAACTGCCAAATGATTTTCCAAAGTAACTCTACAATTTCATGTTCTCACCAAAGATGTGTGAAATATTCAGTTTCTGTGCATCCTTACAGGTATTTGGTATTGTCACTATTTGACTGTAGTTCTTCTTAAGAGTGTGTAGTGATATTTCACCATGGTTTTAGTATGCAGCTCCTTAATGGCAAGTGATATTGAACAAATTGTCATGGGCTTATTTGTGATCTGAATCTCATTTTTGGTGAAATATATCCTCTTCTTTTCATGTCTTGCACCCATTTTCTAGTTGGATTGTTTGTTTTCTTACTGTTGAGTATTGTATATTCTTTATATAGGCTAAATACTAGCCCTGTGTCCGATAAGAGGCTTACAAAGATTTTCTTCCTGTCTGTAGCTTTTCTTGTCATTCTCTCAATAGAATCTTTCTCAGAGCAAATTTTTTTTGCTTTTGATAAAATCCAATTTACCAATTTTTTTTTAAGAATGGAGACTTTACTGGCATATCTACACTTTTCACCAAGCTCTAGGACCCAAAAATGTTTTATGCCATCTTATAAAAGTATACTGTTTTATATTTTAAATTTAAATCTATGATCCATTTGGAACTTGATTTTTTTTTAACTTTTGACTATGAATGAATTTTGAACATACAGATGAACAGAAATATAAGCTCTCTACACCCATCAACTAGATTTAACATCATATTATGAAAAAAAGAAGGCAGGGCAACAGGGCAATTGTCTTGGTTGAAAGTTACTTAAAAGACCAAACAGTCAAAAGGAATGAATGGAAACTGATTAGATCATAGTTTGACTATAACAACCATGAACATATTTTGAGATACTTAGAGAAAGCTGAATATGAACTAGGATGGTATTAGATATATTGATACAATTACGTGAGTTTTATTGGGTGTGATAATAATCTCGTCATTAAATAAGAACATGTTCTTACCTTTTAGAAATACATACTGAGATATTTAGTGGTAAACTATCATAGTGTCTGATATTTCTTTTTAAAACTTCAGCAAAAAATAATGAAGTAAATGTGGTGAAATGTTACAGATCATTCATCAGCTCACTAAAAGAACTCTGAGAACAAGTGTGGGACAAAGGGACAGTAACCAGGTAAAGTATGAAGCAGAGCTTGGGACAGGCTTCACTGAGAAAGTGAAAACAGAGGTAGCCATGGAAGTTTGACAAATTTAATTCAATCTAATGGACATTTACGGAGCAAATGAGTGCTTATTCCATACAAAGCACTGTTCAGCATTTTGGAGAATTGGAAGGTTGGGAACACAGTTCCTCCTTTCCAGGAAAAAAAAGTGATGTCTTGAAAAAGTTACAAATTGTGATAGGAAGGATCAGGAAAGGCCTCCCAGGCAGGGGAAGTGGAGAAGTCAGGAAGGAGGGCATCCAGATAGAGTCCATGCATTCATACATCCACTCACTGAATGCTTGTTAAGCACCGCCCTCCCCCCCCCTTACTTCTGCTCACGCTCTCTCTCTCTCTCTCTCTCTCTCTCTCTCTCTCTCTCTCTCTCTCCCAAAATAAATAAACTTTTCAAAAAAGAAGAGGGACACAGGAGGAAGAGGGCCATGTGACAACAGGCAGAGATTGCCGTCTACAAGCCAAAGAATGTTGAGAATTGCCAGCAACCATAAGCTAGAAAGAGACAAGAAACACTCTTTTCCCCAGGTATTAGGGAGACATAATCCTGCCATCACCTTGATTCAGCCTTCTAGCCTTCCAAACTGAGAGACAATACAGTCCTGTTGTTCTGAGCTGCTCAGCTTTGGCTACCTTAGTACATCAGCCTTAGGAAATGAATACATAGGTTATTCTAAGAATAAAGACTGACTCAGTTTAAGATAGAAGAAAAAATCTTCCCTGGGCTAGATATTATACTCACTATAGCATATCCTCTTCGCAATATTGTTTTACCTGATTTATTTACCTTGCAATTCTCAGAAACCATGTTCTCAACCTCTGTTGAACTAGTGTCTAGAGGGACATGGGAAGCCATGACTCTAGAGGAACTTGATAGGGACAGTATCTGGTCTTTAACTTTTTGGGATCCGTGTGTTCTTCTCTTCATTTATAGTATTTCAGCATGACAACAACATACTTTTAGGGTGTTAATGATGAACCCATCTTGTATTGTGCAAACATAAGTGGGAGCTTTAACGGGCACTCTTATAGAGTTTAGATTTGTACATCTGTTTAGTGAGAAGTTATCGCGACGCATAGGTTTCCTGGCAACCAGACTATTTTTGCCTGAGAGCCAAAGAGGAGCTGTTGGGTATTTAAAACAACAGATTCCCAACTGTTTGGAATTATGAGTCTGTGTCCTTGTTTAATATCTTCCTGGACAGCTGCCTCCTGCTATAATGGTCTGGAGCGCTGCTTTCAACCGGTCCAAACACTTGCCGAATGGGCTGTGGTGGGGCTGGTGGAAGCCATCCGGCAGCTCAGGCTCTGGATCTACAAGATGCTCCATACATGTTTCTCACATGAGAGAATTCTGGGAAGAGTCAGAGATGAGCGTTACCTTGGGGATGCTATCAGGTTTATTTCAATTAGTTTCCACAAACAATGATGACTGATGACCGTGACAGTAGCATGGCACACAGGCCTGGATGAAACCCTGGCTCAGAGAATCCAGTTGTGGTACCTCAACAAGCTTCTTAGCCTCTTTCATGTTTCATACTCAAATGTCTTACTTGGTAGAATTGTAAAATAATGTGCACCCAACCAATTTGTTGTGGGAATCACCTAGAGGACCTGAGGGATAAGTCGAATAGGGGAAGGAGGGCAGAGAAATCCTTGCTTTGACTCTTTTTCTTCTTTCATTCTTTCCTTCCCCTTCACAGTAACCCAGGGACAGTGGAGCCCTTTATTTTTTAATTTTATTTCAAGAGGGTAGGGCTTTGGGGCCCCTGGGCCACTCCATCAGTTAAGCATTCAACCCTTGATCTCAGCTCAAGAGTCTGCATCCTGCTCTCGGTTGACAATGCATGGAGGCTGCCTGGGATTCCCTCTCCCTCTCTTTCTGCCCCTTCTCCCCTCTCCCCTCTCTGTCTCTTTTTCTCTCAAAAAATAAACTTTAATAAAATAAAGATGGTAGGGCTTTCTTTCTAAAGAGGTAGGGGAGTCATTCCCTTTCCATCAGTTCAAGGTGATAAACTCCACTGTTCCGGATTCCTGTCCTCAAGAAGGTGACACATGGTTGAGAAGGATGGATGTACATTTCCTCAAACTGCATCATTATTAGCATCATTGCCTTCTCATAACCACCCCACCATCATCACCATTATCAATCATAATTAGTATTTGTTAAGTGTTTACTCTGGTCCCGGCACTGTGCTACAATGAGTTATGTAGAGCTTATTTAGTATCACCAGAACACTGAGTCAGGTACTGTTCCCAGCACCACAGCATAGTAGGTAGGCACCGAGTCACTGGGGCTAAACTTGTCGAGTTCAAGTCCTTGTCTGCTGTGTGCCGAGCCTGCCACCCAGGGCATAATATTTAATCACTCTGTGCCTTGTTGTTCTCAATAAAACAGGATGACAATTATGATAAGAGTACCTGCTTTATAGGAATATTATGACGATTACATGAGTTAAAAGTATATAGTGTTCTGAACCTATTTCATGGAGTAAGAATTCAACCAATGCTTACTATTCTTCTTATCTCTTTCTTTTAGAAGGAGAAACAGACTTGGGGTTTAACTGACTAGACAGAGCTTAAGCCATTTTTAAATAGTGGTGCTGAAATCTGAGCATAGGCAATCCAGTTCTGCAGCTTGCGTGCAAAACCCTGACACTCCGCATCTAAATTGAGTTTAATCACTAAAGCCGGCAACCATTAGAGAGCTGGCTCTGTGCCATCAGAACCTAAAGGCTGGGGACTAGCACAGCTCATCGAGGCTCACACCACGTTCCCACAGGCTGGAGTAAAAGCGAAATACAACTTTGTTTGGAGATTCCCATGACACCCTCCAAACAGGGTGGAGACACCCAGATTTAAAACCCTTCAAATCCTGGAGATTGGATTACAGGAAAAGTCAAGAGCAGGGATGTGGGAATCTCTCATTTGCTGTTTGAAGCCTGAACTCAGCTGGAGTTTTAAAAGGCATGCAGAAATTCCTCTTTGCCTTCTCTGTCCTCTTGGGTTCTGTAGACTAAGCCTGAGGACAGCCTGTTCCGAGGGTAGATTGAGAGCAGAGGTTGGACACCCAGGGTGGCTTAAGTTACTACCCTGAATGTGGAACCTAGTCTCTCGGTCGGAGCCAGTGTTAGGGCTGCCCTGCCCTGCCCTGTAATTAGCCAGGCTGTTGAAACCCACAGATTTGTCAGGCGAGGCTTCCCATAATCCCACCCTACGCGCTCACGTTCAGGGTCTTTCTCAGATGCATTTAACAGCAGCTGTGACTGAGGTTTGACACTGCCTGTTTGATGATAACATAAAAGCACTGACTTCGTATTTCATAAGAACAAACACACTTTTTTTCCTCTTTGTTATTTTTATTATATGCATAGGCTTGAGCCAAACTTTTCTGGACTTGGAGAGTGTTTTTTGTTTTGCCATTTTTTTTTTCCTTCTCAAATCTGGCACCCCTAAGTAACTGCATGACAGAGTTGATTCAGAACCAGTCTCCCAGTCTTCTACTTGGGGGGCCCAACCAGGCCTAAATGAAAACCATCATTGCCAACCCTAGGGGAGCCTAAAGTTTGAGCACAAGCTTTGTCATGGGGGCAGGCTGCCAGAGACCTTCCTCTTTGTTACAGGGAGCTCAGGGTACTGCAGTGTTCCAGAATGCCATGTCCTCTGCTAAACCTCCAAAAAGCTATGTGCGTGCCATATGGATCCTTCTTTATATATGTATTTCGAAAATGAAGACAAGATTGGCATCGTCAAGAAACCTTCATCTAGGCAGTGAGCTCTGAACAAATAAAACCACTGTGTGCAGAGCGTAATTCAGATAGTGTTAGTTTCTCCCTCAGATCTGCTCTCTATCACCTTCACTGACTTCCTTTCCACAACTTGTAGACCAGACCATTTGCCTTCTTATTCAGAGACCTGGCTTAGTGTTAATGTTTGTCCACTGCTTCTGGAGTTTGGATCCCCGACAGACAACTTGCCTTCATGGTGTACAAATCATGACTCAGGCCCACTAAAGAGCCAGACACACATGGACTTCAAGAATCCCATGTATAAAAAAAGGATTTTATAGGTTACCTCATTCGTTTGGCCTTTTGTTTCTAGTTCTCCATATAACTGACAAAGACCTAGAATTACAAAATATGCTTCACAAGACCTTTATCTCTTCTGAGCTTTTAGCTTTTCACTCTGATGTAGATAGACCCGATTATGCCCAACGTTTTCTTTGACCTGAAATTATGTTTCTGATTAATATTTTAGTATCTCCCTTCTCCAAGGGAGCTTCCTTAACCTCAGGGAGGAAGTATTATAAATACAGAAACATCAGGAAAATCAAAGCTCTTACAATGCTTTCTGATTCCTCAACTAATAATCAATTTCATTGGACATTTTTAAAATTCTAAAATATCTCAAATTATAAAATCATAAAATTTTGATCATTAATATGGGTATTAATCAAGGAATCTGTGGCTCGAAGACCAAAGATCTCTTCCTTTCTCTTAGCTCCCTTAGATTTCCTGTCCTCTAATTGCCACTTTCACAGTAACCCTATGAAGGATTCCACAGATGTCTATTGTTCTGGAGGACTCCTGGGTTGTTTGTGTTTGTATGGGTTTTTTGGGGGTAAGAAGATTTCTACTACTGTTTGGAGAATTACCTCCTTTATACGGTGTACAGAATTGATGGCAATAGCTATTGAAGAGCTCTGCACAATTTCAACCAAACACTAGTCATGACACCTATCAGAATGGACTCATGGACCAGTCAGAATCTCCCTTGTGATAATATAAAGAAACTGGGCTGAAGCTCATTTCTTGTGGAAGGTGGGCATGGAAAAGAATCAGAATCAGAATGAGAATTCTCCGTTAATTATCCAGAACCACAATGTCTCCACCCTCTTCTTTGGCCTCATTAGCAACTCCAGCACATTCCTTCTCTGCTTTGATTAGCCAGTCTTGTTCCATTGCAATCAAGAAAAGGATTATTTAAAAATGAGGAAAGTTAACCTCATTGTGTCTGTGTGACCTACTCAAGGTCATCCATCTTCTGAATGGCAGTGCCGGGATTCTAATTCACACCTTTAGTCCAAAATTCGTCCAAAACCTATGCTTTAATGACTCCAATTGTAGATCCATCAATTAGATTCTCTAAGCTGCATATTATGAATTAACCACATATCTTTGTTTTTTTGGTAATCAGAGTAATATAAATGGTCTCCACTTTTTTAACACCCTACAAAACTGTGTTTATTGAGATATGGTTTAACATAATACTTTAGAATTTACAAAAGAAAACAATTGTAAGGAGGTTATGAGAAATTGGAAAGGGCGTCAGACTTGAAGGAAATAAATCTGTTTTGAATTAATACTGCCTCATTATGGACTTAAAACATTTTTTTATATTGCTGAGTCCTGATTTCTTCATCTGTACAATGGGGTTATTATGAAAGATGAATAACAAATGTCATTATTCTGAGGGATATCTCTGTTGATGCCATTTAGCTTGATTTCTATTAATTAAGTAAAACACAAGTTTGGGCACTTGGTGAACAAATTCATTTTAAGCAAGACGCATTTCTGTTTTTACGATCTTGAATTTGACACTCACTCCCTCAACCCTATGTTTCATGACACCTTCTTTACTTACAAAAAAGGGGGGTGATAATAATATTTAATTTATAGGCTTGTTTAGTGTTAATGAAATTATATATTCAAAACTGCTTGTCATTTGTCAGGCACTCAACCAATATTTACTTGTCATTGATTTAAGAGTTCTGTGTTTTTTGCTAAATTAAGATAAATAACTCTTATTTATTCTCCTGGTCACTTACTTACTCACATGATCAGTAAATACAAAGTCTTCAGTCAATAAGCATTTCATGTTGGAAGGATATATGTACAAAGATGAGTAAGAGGGGTGCCTGGGTGGCTCAGTCAGTTGAGCGTCTGACTTTGGCTCAGGTCATGAGTTCAAACCCAGTGTCAGGCTCTGTGCTGAGAGCTCAGATTCTGCTTCAGATTCTATGTCTCCCTCTCATTCTGCTCCTTCCCCGTTCATACTCTGTCTCTCTCAATAAATAAACGTTGAAAAAAATTTTTGAAAGTTAAGATACATCTCTTCTCCTTGTACATATCACAGCCTGTTAGGGAGTAGAGAGAAACTTTTAAATCATTAAATATGGTATTTTATATTAAGGGCCTTGTTCCCTTAATACAAACAATTGTCATTTGGAAGTAAAAGATGGAGTCACTGGCTCCCAGGTGGAGTTTAGCAACTACCCAAAGGCTTCACAGAGGAAGTTATTACTTCACAGAATGAAGTAACAAGTTGAGTGAACGAATCAGGAACTGGCAAACTAGTCATGAATAGGAATTAAAGTGATTGTCTACTAATTTTTACCCCAAATCAAAGCCTCCAGGCACTGTACCTTTTACATTTGTGAACTTAGTTTAAAAAGGAAAAAAAAAGAATTTATCCATGGCTTTAGACTAAACAAAACAACACAATGAAACTGGTCCATACATGTCTCATTCACGATGATAAAAAAAGAGAATGAGATTATAGCTGGGGCCCATATTCATCTGGCTCCAAAAGTTCAGCTGGACAAGATCGACTGTGAAGAAATATTTCAATGTTTATATACAGATTCTCACCCAGTTGTGTTTCTGTAGACTGCTCGTTATCTGGTCTATGAAGGAAATGATTCAAGCATGGAAAGGAAAGGCAGATAATACCTATGGCATCTTGGATTTGTCCCTTGCCAGACAGTATCATTCCAGTGGAGATGCTTTCTCAATTGGACCTTGTCCAGGCTGGGCTTCTATCCCTGCCCTGAGATATCAGCTCTATATGCCCAGAAGTAATGTTTTGAACAATTTGGAAAGTGGCCATCTGATGGGGTCATGGCAACATAAGTAGCCTTAGTCAGGGCCCCAGAAGGTCAATGGAAGCTTCCAGCCCTCTTTACACTCCTTAATCTCTAGCTGTTTCTTCTGCCAAAAAATATAGTTGGGGAAAACTATTACTGGTTCCAAATTACCATCCAGTTTCTAGATTCTTGGCAAGACTGGGTGGGACTTCACTTGGGTGGAGCCAAGAATTAGGCAAGCCATAGCTGTGATCATCAATGCACACCGAAGCAGCGTATTTCCTGTTTTAAAGTTATCTTTTCCACATACTCAGACATAAAAAGAATGTTGTCAGCTATCAAAGATAGTAAAAAACATAAAACTCTGTTTTGTGTGCTTAAATACACATCCATGCAATATTGATTAAAACATGGGAAAAAATTTTAGATCCACACTCTATATATAACCAAGCCACACAGGTTCAAGTATTTCCTTGGGTCTAAGTTGAGGGATAAATTCTTGCTTTGTGGAAATAAATAGCAGAGAAGAGGAAAATCACTTTTTAAAACTTGAATAACAAATGAGCCACTCTTTATACCCTTGATGTCCTCTGTTGCCTGTTCTATGCTGCAAGTACAAGATTTACAAAAGTTGAACATTTAGCACCGTTATTTTATACCTGTATGTATTTAGCAGTAGTCACTGGGCACTTTCGATCTATCCAGCACTGTCCTAGGCTCTGAAATACAGACTATACCCCTGCTATCTGGGCTTTGTTTTAGGAGCTGAGAGGCATCAGTCAAGTAAACAAATATATAAATATTTTAATTTCCATTAATGATAAAAGTGTTGAAGAAAATCACAGGATGATGTGTTAGGGGGACTAGGAATGGAGTTGTCACTCTAGGGAGCAGAGTCAGCTAAGACCTCTCTAGGAGGTGATTGAAGTGACAAGAAGAAACGAAGCATGCTAAGTTCTCAGGCAAAATAAATAGCAACAGGTAATGCTCTTGAAGCGGAAACAAGTTTGTCTTGGCTGAGGAACAGAAAGAGTTCCAGTGTGCTGTATAATAAGGAAGAAAGATAGGGATTTAACAAGAGGTCATGGAAACAGAAGGCAAATCACATAGGACCTCGTGGAGCATGGTATTGCAAGATAAAAAGACATTTGAAGGCTCCTAAGCAGGCATAAGACAGGATCTCACACTGACTGTTCCATGGAAAAATAGCAAGAAGGAAGAGTGGAGGAAAGATAGATGTCTGTGACAACAAGCACAGAGGATGGCAACGCAGCTAAGGTGGTAGCAATAAGGATGATAAAAAGTGTCCATTAGGACTAAGGGCCCTACTTCAGCCATGGTAAAAATCTGAATGCCTCCTAACGCTCAGAATTAACAACAGGAACTCAAATCTGAAGGATTTTTCTGAATTTCCGATGGCCTTTCTCTTCCATTATTTTTACTGACCCCAGCAGCAGCCCTGTGTATAAGGTTTGTAGCAGGAGAGTTGTTATACGTTTACGAATGAAGACATTGTGGTTTTCACAAAGAGTCAACTGGAGCATGGTGGAACCGGGACTCAAATCCATCCAAGGCCAATGCCATGCTCCTCCTACTGGCCTATCTACCACGTTCTAGGCTTTCCAAAATATTCATTTGCTCTGACACAAAATTGTATTGAGTCAAATGCTCTGCTGGAAGTCAGAACATACTAGACATTAACAGTTTACCTCTTTTGTGTCTAAAGGAAAGGAAGTCCACCTATTCCTAGAACAAATCTTAAGGCCGTATAGAAGCCAACAGATGCATGATTTAAGAGGCATTTTTGGGGTACGTTGAAGGACACAAGCAGTGGAATTGGTGCCTTTTGCAATATTGAAATCGTAGCAGGTCCAGAAAAGGATGCCCAACCCCATTTCACTGGTATCAAAACAATTTCAACTCTTACCCTCTCACAGGGAGAATGAATTGTGTACTGGCCACACACGGAGGCATTGCTTTGATGGCTTTACACTTCAAGTTAAGGTCTAAAAAAGAGACCACCATCAGGCTCTGTGCTGACAGCTCGAGATCCTCTCTCTCTCGCTCCCTCTGCGCCTCCCCTGCTTGTGCCTGCATCTCTCAAAATAAATAAAAAATGAATAAATAAACATGAAAAAAATTTAATAAAAATATTTTAAAATAATAAAATTAAAAAGCACCTGTGAAAGAGACACAAGCAGATTTTATTTTTTTACTTATTTATTTTTTAATAGTTTATTGTCAAATTGGTTTCCATCTAACACCCAGTGCTTCTCCCCACAAGTGCCCCCCACCATGACCATCACCTCCCTCCCTCCCTCCCCCTCCCCCTTCAGTCCATGGTTCACCATTTTTCTGTTAAGTACCCAGTCCTGGGGAAGCTTTTGCCACCTCATCATGCGATAGTCAATTTGTACCATCATAAATTATGAACCTGGAAAAAAAATGCATTTCAGAGAAGTAAAATTTCTCAATATTTAAATTAAACATCCCAGCCCTTGGTTCAGTGGTTTGTTGCATAAGGAAATTTTAAGAAGAAAGTACGGAACAAATGAAGCGGGGAGAAAAGGACCATTGACGTAGTTGCTTAGAAAGGAGGGGGGAAAGAAAAGAAAATTTTGTTAAACTTCTATTGTGCGGCAAATTTCTTTCCTAGGGTACTTTTCCTAGGCTGTGGTGATGGCACAGTAACTCTGAGATGGGTCACCCTCATTATTCAGATAAGGAAAGTAAGCCTCAAAGAAGCAGGGTGACTTTCTCAAGTTTAACTCAATCTGCAACAAAAGCCCAAATACAAAGTAAGTCTGACCTCCACACTGGTTCCGGCCTCATGCTCTTCCAAAGTGGGTAATATGGCGACAATTTGTTTTAGGGCAAGAACTTTAGACTATCCATTTTTGACATGTTATGATAGATCTTAATGGTGCTGAAAATTTGAGGCATTGTTGTAGACTGTCCAGGGTGGCTTTTTATTTAAAATCCAAATATCAAAGCTTATAATTTATGACTCCTTTTGAGGGGAAAGGATTTAAGCATAGCCTCAATATGTCGGATTTAAGAGTAGAGTAGCTGCCTAGAAATTGCTAAATTGAGGCTTTCTGCATTATAAAGCAGGCCAACACATCTGGATAAAGAAACCCAGATGCTAGCCTCAGGATTTGCAGCCAGCTGTGCAACCTTGAGCAAGGTGCTAAAATAACTGGGCTGCAGTTTGATTCCTTTGAGATAAGGAGCCTTCACTCTCCCTCTCTTTCTTTAGGTTCTCGCCTTGTTCCAACAAAGATTTGAGGCTTCAGCTGAGTTGGACTCAATGAACTTACGTTTCCTTTTGTGATTATAAAAGAGGCTCATTTAAATAGCCATTCAACTTTGATCCCAGACATCCTTTTTCCAAGATTTTTATTTCCTTAAAACTTTTGTCTATGTTTTTTTGTGGCTTCCTTGAAGAGACACATCACGTGTTGTCTAGGAAAGTGGGATGTGTCCTTATGTGACATGCTCACGCCTCAGTTCTTTCTGAGTGAACTTATATGACTGATTCTATCCTGACCTGGCGTTTGGTTTTGCCATGAGACAACTAACTCAATCCAAGATAAAAGGCGACATTCCCTTTGGTTTATAAAGCAATCGTGCTTCTTTTCAGTCAGTGCTCTATACAAGGCCAAGTGCTGTCAGAGAATAGGCTCACCTACTCATTGCACCTTTCCCCAATATATCAGGATTGAACTCCTTGTTGCCCTAAATAGCAGAGCAAAAACAAGCCACCTAGGTTTGCTGAAGCTAGAGGGGGAGAGCTTTCTGACAGCAAATGGGTAAATTGAACTCCTTTGAGAAGAGCCTGTTTCTGCAGTCTGAGACATAGTGACCCTGAGGGCTCCTCCCCCTGACCCTGCAGGTCTCCACACCTGGAGCTGATTAGTCAAGAAATAAGGAGCTTAAGCTTTGCATGGTTTTTTCTTTTTTTTCCTAGATCTTGAGTGAATACAAATCCAACTTGTGATGTCAGGAATTATACACTAGTGTTACCTGGACTACAAACTGCAAGATAACAGTGTTAATCCAGGCGTTAGCCAACAATGCCATGGAATGGATACCATAGTCATCTAAGTGTAGGAATTTCTCTATGTGATGGGTCTCTCTTGCAGATTCATAAAACTCATCAGCACACTGACATTTCTGAGAATGTCTGCAATAAAGAAACTTGATTAAGGTAGAGCAATGTGTATACAAGAGGGAGCAAAACTACTTTAGTAGGACCACAAAAAAATAGTAGCATTATGGACTGCAAAAGTGGATAGAAACAGATCATCATTAGCCTTGAAGGCATTCATAGAGAATTGTAATACTTTTATCTTGTTGACAATGAGAAGAAAGTAAACCTTTTTATTCAGAATTAGGTCTTCGAAGGAGAATTTTGACAGAAATGTTGAGAATCCGTTGGATGAAACAGAAACAAGGAAAAGAGGTAGTTAGAGGGTGTTTTTAACAATTCAGGTAAGATACACAGAATGTCTTAAGTAGGCTGGGAGATGAATTTGAGTGACACGGCAAGAGGGGAATCACACGGGTGCTGTGACCAGCTGGTTATACGGCATATAAAAGAGGCGGAAGATGGTATTTGGATACCTGGATGAAAGTAGCCCAGTGCCTGGAAGAACAGCACTAGTTTATTATAAGCCCACTTGAACCAAACCATACTAGTTGATGTGGGACATTCAAATCCAAACGTCCATCATGGAGCTCAGTTTGCAGTGCTAGCTCCCCATTCAAAAGTATCTGCAGGTACTGTAAGAGTTACCTTAAGAAGGCGACCAAGCGGCCATTTTGCTGTGGGTTGGAGAAAAACACTATGCACCAACGACCCCCCCTCACCTGCAGACCTGGAATGACCTGCGCCATTTGAAAACAGCCAGTCATGAAGCTCCAGTTTTCCCCCACCCTGAGAAGCAGGCAACCTATCCCATCCTGCCGTGACCCTAAAATGCCCTTACTTGGTAATCTGCCCTCCAAGACCAAACCCAGAACCCCCTCATCCATAAAAAACCCTGCCCCTCCCAAACCAAGTTCAACTTCCCTGACTCCCCACTCCCGGAGTCACGGAACCTCGCCCGGGAATCGCAGATCCCAATAAAGGCTTTCTTGGCTCCATAACTTGGTCTCTTTCTTTCCTCTGTCTCTGCCTCCATCTATTAAATCTTACAGGTACCGTGAGCTATCAAATTAAAACACTTCATTCTAGTATTTCTCCCCATTGGACTATGGTCTTCTATGATCTACCTTCACATGTTCTTTCTATATCGAAGTTGGAACTTTTGGTTAAATACAGCCCGAATCTTAATTAAACTTGTTAATTCTGTGGAAAGGAACGCATATCAAAATCACACCTTGATTGCTTTACCCATATTCTTTTCATCTGGAAAGTCCTTAGTCTCCATAAATCTGCACATCCTTAAAGAATCGCTTAAATGCTGCCCTGTCTTGAAGTCTGTCTTTACAGAGCTATTTGTCCACTTCATTCCTTCTTTTTATGTCCCCATGCCATTCTTTGTGCCTTTATTATTCCATTTTGCACCACATGTTTGTGTAAGTGTCATATCCTTTTCACTCAGTTATAACCTCGCTGAGTATATCATTTATTTCTTGCTCATAACAGGTGTTCAGTAAACTTCATTAAAACCAGGTATCTGCCAACCTTAGTGATACTAAATGTAGAAAGCTCAACAGGAAAATGCAAATATTTGAAATGATAGTTATCATAGAGACCATACTTAGTCTGAGAAAAACAATATACTAGATGAGAGCAATGCTTCTCAAACTCCAGTGTGAGTAAAATCATCTTTGAATTTTTTTTAAGTTTATTTAGTCATTGGGGCACCTAGGTGCCTCAGTCAGTTAAGCATCCAGCTTCAGCTCGTGTCCTGACCTCACGTTCCTGGGCTCGAGCCGTGCACTGGGCTCTGTACTAACAACTCAGAACTTGAAGCCTGCTTTGAATTCTGTGTCTAGGCTGCTCTCTGCCCCTTCCCCACCCATTCTGTGTCTCTCTCTTCCTCAAAAGTAAATAAACATTAAAAAAATTGTTTTCAGTTTATGTGTTTTGAAAAAGACAAAGACAGTATGAGTTGGGGAGGGCAGAGAGAGGGAGAGAAAAAAACTAATTCAGGGCTTGAACCCATGAAGCCATGAGTTCATGACCTGAGCTGAGGCCAGGAGTGGGACACTTGACCACCTCAGCCTCAAGGGTGCCCACATCTAGGAATCTTATTAAACAAGTTCTGGGGCCCACCCCTAAATTTTGATCCAGTGGGTCTGGGGCAGGGCCATGCATTTGCATTTTATTTCTTTTTCTTTTTCTAAAGTTTATTTACCTATTTTGAGGGAGAGGGGGAGAGAGAGAGGGTGGATGTTCACAAGCAGAGGAAGGGGCAGAGGAAGGAGAGAATCTTAAGCACTCCCCATGCCCAGCACAGAGACCAATGCAGGGCTCCATCTCACAAACTATGAACCAAAATCAGGTGTCCGGCACTTAACAGACTGAGCCACCCAAGCGCTCCATGCATTTTAATTTCTAACCAAAGCCCCGGTGCTGCTGGTCCGGCTGGGCCATGGACAGCACATTGGGTGCTGTTTAAAAGGTAATTCTGACATCAGAGTGCCTGGACCTAAATCCCAGCATCACAATTTAATAGCTCTATGGTTTCAAGACACCAAATCTAAGCCTCAAATTCCTCACCTGTAAAGTGCAAAAATTGTGGAACCCCTTCAGATTAATAGAGCTAAAATAGCCAATCCGTACAATGTGCTCTGGCAGTAACTGACATACGGTTTGTGCTCAAAAATTAGGTGCGGGTGTGAGTATTTAATGGTACAGATTGCTGGGAGCCATCTCTGAAGTAAGGCAGGTTTGCAAGGCCTCCCACCATCAGATGGTGACTGGCCTCTACACCCCCTCAACCCCCACTCAGTTTCTGCTCCAGCACCGACCCCCAAGGCGCCTGATTGACTGACATCAGGAGTGACTTGCCTTCTTATGCTAAAAATATGTGAGTTGTGCCTTGTGAAAAAACTTGTTATAGGAGTTTCTTCTTTTGTGATTATAGGAGCAAATGTTACATTTCCTGAGAAAATCTGTTTTTCTTCCCCTCAAAAACAGGCTATTGACCCCTGCTCACAAAAGAACTAACTTTTGCCTTTGCTATGCTAAAAACATTGCCTTTGCAATGCTAAAGGTCCCTTCCTTCCCCAAGTGATAAGCATCTAGTCACCTACTTCTATCACTGTTGATAAAGGTTATGCAAGAGTCTTCTACCAACCTATGTTCTGGGAAATTGTTACATACCAAACAATTTGTTATCAGAAATCATTGTCTGAGGCAATCGCCACTTCTGTTTGGTACCCCATACGTTTTTTTCCATAAATAAGGCTGACTCTCCAGTCTGTGCAGAGATGCCTGCCTGCTGATCAGAAAGAAACTCGAGACTCTCTCATTCCCTTCCCCCTTCACCAATTCCCATCTATTTCATGCTGACACCGTCCATCCTTCAGGGAAACCCTGGACCTGCTGAAGCTGGACTCCAGCAACAGATAAGTCAGTGGATTCCTATAGAGTAATAAGGGTCACTAAACCACAGCCGGCAGGCCAGATCCGGCTCATTGCCAGTTTTAGTAATGCTGGTAAGCTAGAAATAGTTTTAAGATATTTGAATGACTAAAAACTATTCAAAAGAATATTTCAAAATGCATGCAAATTATCAATTCAAATGTCAGTGTCCATAATGTGTTATTGGAACCTGGCCACACGCATTCGTTGGCATATTGCCTATGGATGCTTTTGTGGTCCAAGAGGAGAGAAGAGTGGTCACATGACAGACCACACAGCCAGAAAAGGCTACAGTGCATACCAGCTCTTTACAGTAAGTGTGCCAGCTTCTAGCACAGCACCAAGGGCTTTTTCCGTGGATCTGAGATTAGAACCATCACTAGAGTGGCAGTAATGGTCAGCGGCTTAACGCTGTTTTATATTATGTATGTGTGTGGGCAGTAACTGCATATACCATATATGCATACACACAGACATATATATTGTACACATATATTGCGCCAAATATATACACACAATATATATGTACCAAAGTAATAGAACTGTACAAAAGTAATGAGAGATTCTCAGTAACCAAATAATAGAGAAAATCAGGAAGATGAATTTGAGGACTAAGTGGCAAAATGGATTACCATCAGAGCCCCTCAAATCCGAACACGCTACTAGATGCCCCACCCACTTTTTAAAAAAAGCAATATTTATTTTCCTTTTTCTTATTATAAAGACAATACAGGATCATGGTATTTGTAAATACAAAATGTATACAGCATAGAAGCCTGTGATATTCCAAGTAGTAGAGATAAACATTTAAACATGTTTATTTTTACAAATTTGAGATGTTACTGTACAAAATGGTTGTATACTTTTAATGTAATATTTTTCCAGTATCTTCATGTTATCTGAAAATATTTTAATGGGTAATGTTACATTGTTTGGAAATGCCATAATTCATTTTATTATTGCTCTCTATTGGAGTTAAAGTTATTTTTAAGATTGTTATTATTTATAATAAAGTTGCTTATGATTTTTCTGAAAATGTGTGATTTTCCCCACTATAAATTACTATAATGAAATTGTTTTTGTCGAAATTTGGGATGCTTCCAAGGGAAATGTAAGATTAAAGACAGGCAAGATTATATTAATTGAATCTCTCTCTCTCTTTACTGTTTTCTGGATTTCCAAGCCACACTAATTCGAGGGATTTCTGCTTCATGATTGTAACATGAAATGATGTCTATTATCTTTGACCAACTATGTTTGTTTATTTTCTATACACCCCATTCATAAATCTATTCCACCACCATCAGGAAAACATATTTATTTCATTTGAGATTCCCTCTTCCCTTAGAAAAAGAGACAATACTCTTATCAAAAATATTTTATTTACAAAAAAATCAATTATACTATACATCCTATACTGGAAATACATTGAATAATTGCTACAATAAATACAGGCAATTAATTCAATCTTTTATAAGAATGAGAGAATTTGACATTTGAAAGTTATCAAAGCTTAACTTAGAACATAAATAGTTAAAAAAGGCAAACTCAAGTTTTAGTTTCGTTTATTGGCATGCTGTGTTTTTTCCCCACAAACTCTCCCATCAGCGAGTCTGAGTAGCAGAATGGTTTGACCTTTTGTGCTCCGAAGGTAGAACGTGCAGCTTTTTCTTAGGCGGGAGATGGAATACAGGCGTCTGCATGGAAAGGAAGCGAATGACAGACGCACATGGTTGAACCCTTCGCCACATTCACACTCCGCTTCATCACATTTTTTTAATGCAACAACTCATGTGTTCGATTGTTTTTAACACAGGTCTACACAGTACCAGCTACAAGGCAAGATGGGTCATCTCAAAAGTCAAACTGGATAACTGAGGCCCTTGGAGTAGCTAAATTAGCTGGGTTAGGGGTATCTGGTCCATCCATTTCTTTTATGTGCCAATTCTTGATACACTTATTAAACCTTGATATGATTTTTACTATGTAAACATATCTATGTAGGTCAATAACAAGACAGATGAAGCAATTATCTGCATAAATTCAGAAAAAAAAAATCCTCCCTAGAAAGTAGAAGAGGAGCTTACATGTGTCAGTTTTTGTATCTATAGGCTTTACACTTATTAAAATGTATCCAACTCACCCGTGTAAACCTCATAGTAACATGTAAAGTGAACTGGCAAGCTGAAAAAAAAGACCAGTAAATTATGTTCAATATATAGACAGGGATCTGGGGAATTCAGGCCACAGAACAAAATGACGAACTGCATTGTATTTGTCCAAAAAGTACAGATCACTGTTTTCCACTTTCCATCGTACTCAGCCTGAGGAACCACTACCAGAATCCCCAAAGATTATTAATCTCTGATACCCATGTTTTGTCCAGTGCTGGCTGCCTAGTGTTTTCTTTCAAGGACTAGCATTCCCTTTCTTTTAATCTTATGAAAAATTGCACTTTTCTACCCCTTTGGCCTTGATTTTCAATGATCTTCCTTTTTTTTTTTGTACACATTAGTATGTATTTCTACTCCCAAATCGTGACAGGTTTATTGGCCTTTTCTAAAAGAAATGAAAAGAAGTTAAAATATTTTTCACAGAAAGAAACTATTCCATTTTAAAAGGTAGAGAGAGAGAGAAATATTTTATTCTTTCTATCATGAACATCAGTCAACCAAGCTTCACATTTTGGGTAGATTTTTTTTAAGTATGAATTTTTTCAGAACCTATTTTAATAATAAAAAAAAGAACAGGTGTATTTTGGCAGAGAAGTAAAATATAGAATATTCAAAATTTGCTTTAAAAATTGGCATACAAAATTTTAAAACACAGTACAGTTATATAAAAATACAGCACAGCCGACGGCCTTAAAATTTCCTTTGGCATTTCATTTGGTAGAGTTAAACAGGAAATCCTTTCTAAAAAAAAATTAGCTATCGACACAGTCCATAAGTTAGGTTGTATACGTTGAAAGAACTTTTTCTTGAGTTTCCAAAATCCTTTTCTTCCATGATAACCCACATAAAGCACGGCTAGTGAGGTATATAGGCAGACACTGTTAGGCGGATGGACAGTAAGGAAAAAGTGCATAAACAAAGAATGTTTCCCATTTTCATAGAAATAACAGGTTAAAATCTGAGTTTCTTCTCATTGATGTCTTGTTTTACTTTGGCAGAATCAAAATAAACGCATAGAAATGTCTTTGTTCAAGTCCCAGCAGCAGTGATAGGTCTCCTTTGGTGGCATTATCTGATGCCACAATACTGTACAGTCCCAAGAGGAACTAAGGTTCTGCGTGTGACTGCAAACCACGTAAGATCATACATCGAGCACCATGTCATACTGTGGTCCCTTCTTCCTCCTGCCACATTTATTGATGAGAACCACATACAGTGTCAAAAGCATGACCCAATAGCATGCATAGAGCAATGTTCCAACGATTAGAACGGTCTGTTTGGATTCTGAGAATGGCTTTTTAGATTCCTTATAAACGGTGAAAATCACGCCGCCCAGGAGGATTGTAAACCAAACTGATACTGGAATGAGTCCTATGAAATTAACAACAATGGTTTTCCTTCCAGACGTGCCCCACCCAGCTTTGTTTATCGTGGCAATTGCGAACATCTTGGCGGGGAGTAAACTTGACATGTATAACACTGAGTAGAGGGACATGAAGACCATGACAATATTTCCTCTAAGGCAGCTGGCAAAGGATGATTTTATGAGACCTACTAACTGGACAGTTAACAAGAAGAGGAGGATGTTCCAAATTTTTCCCCTGTAGAAGAGCTGGATTACTGTGGCAATGAGGAAGAAAGGGAAGAATCCAGTGATCACTGCCTCGTAGGTCATCCACAAGTGATGTTTATGAAACCACATCGCATTGTACAGCCACTCTCGGAAGTAGGACTTGCTCCAACGGGTCTGCTGGTTTAACCATCGGAGATATTCTATAGGGGTCTCCGTAAGGCACTTGGATCGAGCTGTGTATTTTGTTGCATAGCCCAGACTCAGCACTCGGTTCGTTAGATGCCGATCATCACCAAAACTACATTGGCTGCCCATAAATTCCTGATTGTACCAGTCTTCCACAAATTCATGCAGCAAGGAGTTTCTGTACATTCCCAGAGGCCCGCTGATGCACTGGACACACCCAAAGTAAGACTGGCAGGCCCTTTCTATATTAAAAGCCATCCAGTATCTCACACTGCTGAGGAAGGAGATCCAGGAATCATATTTGTTTAAAATCTGCAAGAAGGAAAAAAAAAAACAGCAAATAAATAAAAGGTAAGCCTTAGCTAAAATACCAACAAAAGCTGTGCTGTTGTGAGGTTAGAACTTAGAGTGCGGTGTGTTATTTGATCTTCCTGTTCCTTCTTCATTGTGACACGGTTATCTTCTGGTTTCTCTGACTTCTGTGTTACCTGATTAATCTGATCAATTGTGTCCGTGCCCTGGGGCTCCGTGGTAAGTAGTAGTTTTTCTACTTCATGACTCTGCCCTGTTTTTGTTTTCTGTTCTTCGTGTTGTTATGCTCTAATATTTTTAGGCTGTAGTTCTCATTTCCTAAACTTTTCCCACTCTTTCCTACCATCTCAGATTTGAAGGTTTTTAAGTCCCGCTCTCCCCTGTTCTGGTTAATTTCCAACTCATCCAATTCCATTAATTCTCCTTCTCCTTCTTTCTTTTATACAATGCCAGTGCTTGTTCTGGCCTCTCCCCAAAGCTTAAATTCTGAATTAGTGCTCTGTGTAAAAGCTACTGAAAATTAGCAGCTTTTTCTTGGCACTATTTCTAAATTCTTTCTCTCATCTCAGTTTTGTTCACTTCTCATCTAGATTTTGCATGCTTCCTCTTTTATCACCAGGCTGTTTCTTTGTCTGTTCCAGGCATGTCTTTGCCTTCGGTATCACCCATGCATGTATAAAATGGGTTATACAGCAACGCGGAACCTAAACTGCAAAGTCAAGTTTCCATGTGCTTCTCACTTTTTGTTAAACTCTGATCACGCATTTGCAAAGCACTCATTTTTTTTTAAGTTATGTATTTTGAGAGAGACAGAGACAGCACATGTGGGCGAGAGGGCAGAGAGAGAGGAAGAGAGACAATCTCAAGCAGGCTCCCTGCTTTCAGTGCAGAGCCAGAAGTGGGGCTTGAACTCACGAAACTGTCAGATCATAACCTGAGCTGAAACCAAGAATCAGATGGTAACTGACTGAGCTACCCTCCAACGCACTCATTTTAATCTTCACATGTTTTCACATATCCACATATATATTCATTTCCCATCCCACATGTTCCAAGTAGCCTTTGTTAATATTTGTTTCATTGTTTCTCCATGTACAGCAAATACTGGGAAATAAAGAGAATTAGTGGGGGTGGGGTGGGGAGTGAATTGGTGGCTCAGTTGATTAAGCAAAACTCTTGATTCCAGCTCACTCTTGATTCTGGCTCGTGCTCCAAGTTTAAGATTCTCTCTCTTTCTCTCCCTCTCAAAAAAAAAATAGTGGGAAATAAATCTTAATCAGAAAATCCACTTATTAATTAATTATTCCTTTGCCTTTCTTACCAGTATAAATTTAACTGGCTACTTCTCTTTTCTTCCTTTGGATTCCAATTTGGATTTTTAATTGACCAGATATGGATCAACTTTTAAATTAAAAAAAAATTTTTTTGTTTTTTATTTATTTTTGAGAGACACAGAGAGACAGCACGAGCAGGGGAGGGTCAGAGAGAGAGGGAGACACAGAATCTGAAGCAGGCCCCAGGCTCTGAGCTAGCTGTCAGCACAGAGCCCAACGCGGGGCTCGAACCCACAAACCCTTAGATCATGACCTGAGCCAAAGCAGGTCACTTAACCTACTGAGCTACCCAGGTGCCCCTCAACTTTTAAATACATACGTACAAAATCTAGAATCCATTCTCTGCCCTTCTTCCTTTTTTTTTTACCTTCACAGCTAAATGAACCCTAACATCAAATCTTTAAGTTATGGTTAAAGAAGATATGATAGAAATCATTACATATTTAAATTAAATATACATCATTTATCAGCCACAACAAACAAGGGTTACATCCCAGGGTTAAACAAAGAAATCCTAAGTCTTTTCAATTTAGGCAAGAAAATAGGCAATAAAGTGGGTCAAGGCACATACTAATGTGTCTCTAGCACCAAAAGCAACATCTGGCAGAAAGTTTGGTGTGTAATAAATATATGGTCAATGAATCAGTGAGTAAGAGTAAAAGTAAAAGCGACCCATGCCGAAAGCGAAGGTGCTGCCCCACCTGGACATCTCCCCCGACACCTCCGACCATAGGGTCTTCCTCTAAAACTTTTACCATTTCCACAGATGACGCAGGGTCGAGCATGGTGTCTGAATCACAAACCTGCAAAGAAGAAAAGTAGAAAACGAGTTAAAGAAGAAGTAGGAGTGTGGTCAGCACAGTCCACACTGGGCATGTACAGTATGCCTTCAGCCTTATTGTCACAGGCTCTCAATAAGCAAGTACTGCAAGGGAGCGGGTTATTTTGTCACCGTCAATACAAAGTGCGAGCTCAATATTGAAGCAAATGGCCTTGCTGGGTAGAACGGCTGAAGTGATGCAGTGGGCAGGTCTGGTAGGCTAACCAGCTCGTCTTGGTTCACCATGGATGTTCCTCATCTTGGCAGTGAAAGTCTGATGTCCCAGGGAACATTCCAGTTTTCCAGGACTTAGTAGACATCTTGGGTTGGTCACCATAGATGTCTGGTGGTGGTGGTGATGGTGGTGGTGTTTTGCCTTTAGGCAACTTATCCCTCAGGTCTGAATGATGGTCAGAAAACCCTATGAGAGTACTGAAAGGGGGTAATGTTTAACAGTGAGTTTCCTCCCTATTTTAATATGGTCACTGGAAGACAGGAAAGCCAAGCTCTTCCATTTGGTTGTATAGTTCTGAGTTAGTTGTCCACATGAGCTGGACTTTGCAGCTGAGATAGCATCAGAGAGGGAGCTAGCGTATCGGCGGACCACCTTTTTATCCTACAGTGTTAAGTATTCATCCAGCCCTTTGTACATAAAAGTAAATATAAATTATCTGAAGCAATTCTAGACATGCTAATGGTTGTTCTTAAAAACAATCTTTAGGGGCACCTGGATGGCTCAGTTGGTTGAGCCTCCGACTTCAGCTCAGGTCATGATCTCACGTTCATGGGTTTGAGCCCCTCGTCAGGCTCTGTGCTGTCAGCTCAGAGCCTGGAGCCTGCTTTGGATTCTGTGTCTCCCTCTCTCTCTGCCCCTCCCCGCTCATGCTCTGTCTCTCTTTGTCTCAAAAATAAATAAAACATTAAAGAATTTTTTTAAAACAATCTTTAGAGGCATCTGGGTGGCTCAGTCAGTAAAGCGTCCGACTTCGGCTCAGATCATGACCTCACGGTTTGTGAGTTTGAGCCCTGCATCAGGATCTGTGCTGACAGCTGGGAGCCTGGACCCTGCTTCAGATTCTGTGTCTCCCTCTCTCTCTGCCCCTCTCCTGCTCAGAGGCATGCTCTCTCTCTCTCTCTCTCTCTCTCTCTCTCTCAAAAAATAAACATTAAAAAAACTTTAATTTTAAATTAAGATGTATATAGGGTATTCAGTTATAACCTCTCTGAATTTAGCTAATAGTAATTTTAGGGTTAACATGTGAATTTTTTATTTTATTTTAGTTATTTAGGACCTTCATTTTCTCAATAAAACCATTTATTGTGTTTTATTTTGGGTTTTTTTTAGGATTTTATTTTGGTCCAGCATGACCTCACTTATTGAGGCAAGCGCTAGGCATTAGTTTTCACTGTAGAAAATAGGATTTTACTAATACTTAGGTTTGGATGTAAGCCTCAGAAGCCTAAACAAATTTTGCCCAAAGTGACATTTTTGCCTTGTCTACCACTGGCTTGTATTCGGATGGCTGCAGCCTGTGCCGCCTGTAATAAGGGTAGAAGGGTGGAGGCAAGAGTTCAACCCACCTTGAGATCCAGCATCCTGAGTTTATGGCCACACCCACCTCTATTGACTCAGGCTGGGAAAAGTAAAACCAGAATGCTAAAATAAGACTAAAAACAACAGGAAGGGGCAATCTAGAATTAATGTTCAAGTCACTCCGCCTGCTTGTGAGCACAAGCGAGCCAAGGGAATTGCCCCTTAGGAAGGACTAACCTTGAACCAAACTTCTGAGGCTCTGAATATTTAAATCGGTCCTGCCCCTCCCAGGTTCCAACAGCAAAGAGCCAGGAGTTCTCTGAGAGAGACTGTTCTCCGGGTGGGTTGAACTGCGTCGGAAGGGACCACTCCCAGGAATCTCCTGGGAAGGGGTATGCAGTGGCAGGATTAAAGGCCTTTGAAGAAGTCCCACCTCTGTTACTCGCTTCAGCAGCGCATGTACGGAACTTGGAGCGAGCAGGGGAGCATCGCCCGGATGCATGGAGGCCATGCAAGCGGTGTAGCATTCCATTATAAAAAGAGGAAGGAAAAACAGATGTCCAATTTCCAGATGCTATTTGGTGACAGAATGCCAGCTAGAAAGCCAGCACTTAAGACAGTTAGCATATTTGTTCATCGACCTAATAGTAAGTATTTACTAGTATATCAAGAGTGTAACTTTAGCCTCTCTGAACATCCATATAGTGGGAACCGGCTTTCTAGTGGTCTCTCCACCAACTAATAACAAGTGTGTAATTCATAAATGTTGGCTCTTCCGCTCTGGGCTAGAAACCGTGGGGGACATACACCAGTTGATGCAGAGCTTGACCTCACCTGGGCACAAATTACAGGCCATGATTTGCACACAAGAAACAATTAGAGAATAAATCAAAATGTCTCTCTGTCCACACTGAGTGTCTCAACTGTAACTTGTTTAAACCACATCATCGCTAGTCATAAGATTTCTCACTGGGAGTTATGGGAATAAAGCAAAGTTTTCACTAAAACAAGTGGGAAAGTGTCAAGACAAAAAGACACCTCAGTCTTAACCTCCGAATCCAAGTAAAGTGCATGAGCCCATTGTCCCTCCTTCTTGCTCCTTCCCCACTGCATTCAAGGGTCCTTCCCCTTTCCTCCCTATCTAAACCAGGGGTTCATGGGGCACCTAAGTGGCTCAGTTGGTTAAGAAGCCTGCTTCCTACCCACACTCAGGTCACGATCTCATGACTGACTCATGAGTTCGAGCCCTGCATCAGGCTCTGTGCTGACAGCTCGAAGACTGGAGCCTGCTTCGGGATTCTGTGTCTCCCTCTCTTTCTGTCCCTCCTCTGCTCGCTCGCTCGCTCTCTCTCTCTCTCTCTCTCTTTCTCTCTCTCTCTCTCTCTCTCTCTTTCTCTCTCTCTCAAAAATAAGTCAAACATTTTAAAAAAATGTTTAAATGAATAAATAAGCCAGGGGTTGACAAACTTAGGTCTTCAAGCCAAGTCCGGCCTGCCACCTGTTTTGTTAGGGCCTGTGTGCTAAAAATGGTTACCTTTTAAAATAATTTAAACATTTTAAAAAATAATATTTTGTGGCACATGGAAATTATATGAAATTCAAATTTCAGTGCCTTAAATAAAATTGCACTGAAACTCGAGCATATTCATTCATTTTTATATCATTTATGGCTGTTTTCATACTAAAACAGCAAAGTTGAATAGTTGTAATAAGGACCATATGGCTTGCAAAACCTAATATTTACTATCAGATCTTTTACAAGCAAAGTTTGCCAACCCTGGGACTAAAATAATTGGTTGCAGGGGGAGGGTTCACTTTCATAAATTTTTTTAAAGTTGAGATTAATATGTTCTAAGCCCAATTTTAATTCTAGTGGATTTTTTAAAAATCCTCTATTGCCTCCATCTTTGTGTGTTATAAAAAACAGTAACTGCATATAATGTGTAAAATATTAATAAAGTAGTTTTTTTCCCCTTTGGTCAAGTTGTGTCTATTATAAGGATAAATGCCCTCGGAATCAAGAAGGTTCAATTAAGTCGTGGGTCCTGTATCTTACTACTTCTGTGACCTTTAACAAGCCACTTACCATCATTGTGGTATTGGAGAGGCATATCAAAGTACCTTGTAAATTATGAAGGACTGTAGAGAAGTAAGTATGTCAATAGTTTAAGTAACAAGATTTATACTTTCATACTCCCTAAGTAAACCCATAACCTAAGGGATTATGACAATCCTTAACCCAAAGAGATGGCTCAGTAAAGAATCTCTAAAATGACCATGGGAACCAATTACATATTGATGATCTCTTACCCAATAAACAAATTCAAATGTGTCTGCAACTGTCTATAATCCAGTTACAAATCAATAGTGTATAGTCTATTACAGAAGTTATTAGACTAAATTCATTCCAACTTCTATCACTGATCTTAATCTACCTCACTATAATTTCTTAATGTTTTTTAAATTTATTTTTGAGAGAGAGAGACCAAGTATGAGTGGGGAAGGGGCAGAGAGAGACGCATACACAGAATCTGAAGCATTTCCGGGCTCTGAGCTGTCAGCACAGAGCCTAATGTGGGGCTTGAACTCGTGAACTGCGAGATCATGACCTCAACCAAAGTCAGACACTTAACCGACTGAGGCACCCAGGCACCCCTTGATCTCACTATGATTTAAACAAGAGTCTCCTTTAGAAATATTGTTACTGGGGCGCCTGGGTGGCTCAGCCCAGTCGGTTCAGCCTCTGACTCCTAATTTCGGCTCAAGTCACGATCTCATCATGGTTGGTGGGTTTGAGCCCCACATCCAGCTCCATGCTGTCAGTGCGGAGCCTGCTTGAGATTCTCTCTTTCTTTCTCTCTGCCCCTCCCTTGCTCATGCTCTCTCTCTCTTTCAAAATAAATCGAAAGAAGTTAAACAGAAAAAGAAATATTGCTACCTATTCTACCAAATGCTGTTCAAATTCTAAGACCCAAGTCTCCATGTTTCACTTTTTTGAACATGTTTCCTTTCAGACTGCTTGGTAGATCTCCCCACCCCCAACTCGAGCCCCCATACCACTTCAAAGGGCACTGAGAGCTACACAGATTAAGAGGAAATCTTAATTACTCTGGCTGCCTTCAATGAGGAAACAGGTTGAAAATAAATCAGGACCCCTTCTGTTGCTACTGCTTTTATCCTTGGCTTGCTCGCAAGACTTGACCCTTCATCTTAACCTTGACCCCGTGAGACTATTTTTTTCTATAGTGTGTGGAATTTACTCTTGGTCATGACCCCACCAGTAGCTTTCCTGACACAGCTTTACCACAAAGTAAATGGAAAGTTTCCCTCGCCTCTCCTTTCCTTGGGGATATTTCTCTGGTGAAAAGGAGTAAGCCAGAACAACAAAAATCACAAATAATTATTTACTAGCAAACACAAGATGATGCCAGTTTCCTTGAACTCTTAACAGTATAATACCAGATAAACACACTATTAAAGGAAGAGAAAGTGCTATGCAAATATTGGAACAGAACAGATCTGTCTCGACCCACCATTCATTATATTTATATAAACTTGGACTAGCCTGTTGACTGTAGTGTCCTCACCTCACCTTCCTAGGCTTCCACCCCGCAGGTGAAAAACATGGATAATCATATTCACCTGAAGTTTGTTATATTGGTAATTTAATTCGATGACATAGGTAAAGCACTTAATAATGGCTAGCGCATGGTAAATGCTCAATAAAAGGAAGACATAAAGTGATAAACCAAACCCTGAAGTGACAAATCAAAAACAGAGCCACCGGACTAAGGACACTAATCCAATGAGAGAAGGGGTCCCTCTTACTATCGCTGTAAATAAGTGATGACTCACCAGGAGAGCAGGAAACCAGTCCCAACCTAGTCCAATACCCAATAAACTTCAGTTAAGCAAACTGAATTCTAAGCAGGCAATGTCAAAGTCCTTACATTGGGTTGTTTACTGGAGAAAATTAAAAAAATTAGAGAGCATTTGCAAAAATTTGCAGCCAATTATGATTCATTTACAGCCTCGAATGTACCTTTGGTGGACAATGTGTAAAAGTTCATCCTATAGGAAAGGGTAGGCCCTGGACCCATTACAGCTTACAAAAATGTTTGTTGCATCTTGACTTCATATCTCATTTACATTGAACTTGCTGCATGTGATACTATTTAAAATGGGAGCATACTCTTTGGTTTCGTAAGTACAAGTAGAAGACAGAACTTTATTTTTTAAATCTAGACTTGTACACTGAATTATCTACTGAAAATGAGTACATAATTTGGGTGGGACCACGTACATGCAGGAGATATGGGCAACCAAAAAATTAGGGTGGAAAATAACCTTCACAAAAATAGAATATTGCACACAAGTTCAAATTTTTCATATAACCAACAAGGTCATTCAAAAGCTTATGATGGATGGTAATTAATTTTATTATAACCAACTTCTAAGATTTTATCAATATTGCATAATACTTTCAATTTTTAAAAATCTTGATTTTCTATTTACTTGGATTTGGGGTAAATGGGATTTATAAGTCAGTCTATAGCTAAATTTACAAGCCTCAGATTCAGTGGCAAATACAAAATCATAAAATTCAAGAACTTTAGAGGTAAACGCACACTTTGAAATTAATCAGTAAAACCATTCCAGAAAAAAATACTCTCAATGAAAAAATAATCATTGTTTTGGTAGAAGGAGGCAGGATGAGGAAGATTATCCTCTCCTACACCAATGAGTCTATGACAAAGGATCTCAAATCCAATCAATGGAAAGCCTTTGTATCATAGACAAGTAAGCAATTTGGCCCTTCTCTGTTGCCCTTTTTAAAAAGAACTAGGAAGATATATACCTTCCTTGGTAGAATGAATTACCCAAACTGTTGTAAAATACTTACTGGCTTTGGTGGACCTAGGATCTCTTCAAAACATTAAGGTTAAAAAAGGGGTCATTTGGTCATTCTCTTTTCTTCTTGGAAAGGCTGAAACATGAGTGAAAGTCATAGAAGGTGCAAAGCAAAGGTGACAATCCAGCTGGGAACATGGGGAACCAAATGTTGTCACCTCTAGGGCTTAAACCAAGAAACACCCTTATTACAAATGGTTGGAATTCTCATTCTAAAGAAGGAGATCAGGAAATCCCATAATGGTAGCACTTAACTCAGGGCTTATATTCAAGACCCAAATTCGGGGTAAATGGCAGATTAGAAACGACGGTGAGGGAGCTTGGCTGGCTCAGTCGGTGGCATGTATGACTCTTGATCTTGGGCTTGTGAGTTTGAGCCCCATGTTGCCTGTAAAGATACTTAAAAATAAAATCTTAAAAAAGTAAAAACAAATAGAAATAAAAATGAAAGTGAAAAATATGATAGTAACTATTAAAAATGTCAAAGAAATTAAAACTACTTAACAAACAAAAAACAAAAACAAAAACTAAAAAAAGAAAAAAAACTGTACTGAGTTAGAGTCCTGAGCTGGGAATGATCTTGGAGATCATCTGTTCTACCAGCTGAGGCTGAGAGCAAGGAAATAGCAGAGTCAAGTCTGGAATTCAGAGTCCCATTCCTATTTCACTGTGTTCCAATTTTATCCTCTAAAATGAAGCACAAAAAGACACAGAACATTCTCACATTGGCCCTCAGAATAGTTCAGGCTTCCCATACAGTACAGGAACCAAGCAAATACTACATACAGTCGATTCTCATGATTCATGGTAGTTATGTTCCATGAAGTTTCCATGAACACTGATTTAGAGAACACACACCAAAAAAATGCTTCTAGAAGAAATATAAAGTTAGGTTCCTTTGAGCCTCTGGTCACATCTTTGTCTACCAGTCAACTCCTAACCCTGTGTTCTTTGTGTTTCCATTTAAACACATCTTATTACATGTATTTGAATCATTAACAGCGAATTTAGGGCCAACAGCCCTAAATGTATCTGATGCCTGAACAAAGCCCACCTAAGAAACACATTTTCTCTATGAGGCATCATAGCTTTGTGCTCAGGAACACTAGACCCACTTCAGCACTACACTTGGGGGGCATTTTAAACAGCTACATTACCAACAAAAAGCACAACAATGTGAAAAACATGATACTAAATACCTTATGAAGAAGTTACTTGTTTACAGTATAAAAGCTGAAAAAGAAGGCTGAGCACAGTTTTCTGTGACCTCAGTTGGGAACATGAACATCAAGTGAATCAAATTTCTTGCTTTTCTGCACGTCTACAAATGATCACAAAAGTGCTGCCAAGTACTGATTTGGGTACTAATGAGTAGGGTAATTTACCAATACAGACTCCATAAAGAACAAGGGTCATACTATTATGAATAATTTAGGCCTCCTTTTCTCCTCCTGAAAGAGTCATAGAGGGGCACCTGGGTGGCTCAGTAGGTTAAGTATCCAACTCTGACTCTTGATTTTGACTCATGATTCTAAGATGCCGCCCTGTGGTGGGCTTTTCACGGACAGCGCAAAGCCTACTTGGGGTTCTCTCTTGCCCTCTTTCTCTCTCTCTGCCCGGTGTGCATGCGTGTTTTCTCTCTCTCTTTCTCTCTCTCTCTCTCTCTCTTTCTCTCTCTCTCTCCTTCTCTCTCTCTCTCTCTCAAATAAATAAACTTAAAAAAAAAAAAAAGATCAAGTGAAGAGAGCTAACCAGTGTGAAGATCCAGCTGCAACTGAGGAAACCAATTACCCGCACCACTCCGCACGGCTAGGCAGTATCTTCAGCCAGGTTAGCAGGTACCTGAGCAGATGGCCCTATTTCCACCCCAGCCCCCATTTTCTCTCGTGTGTGAGCACCTAAACTTCACTTCCCTCTTTCTGTAGCCAATCTTCTCTTCACATTCAGTCCCTGTAATGCTTAGTAGCCAACATCCTTGAACCTCTCTCCTTGGTCTTTCTGTGGCTTCTGCCTTGCAACTCTCAGACCCTGGGTCAGTCGGAATAGATGGTGAGAATGTACTGGTCTGAATGTTTACAACATTTCCACTTTTATAGAGGACACTTTGGGGAATTTGATGGGGGACCGGCAAGATGGAGTCACCTGATTTCAGAATGCCAAATGGTTTTCTACTCGTCAGTCCTCTTGAGCATTTGGAAAGGACAGAGAATTCTAGCAGGGGTCAGGGCCCAGTTAACAGCTGCTGCTCAGGCTAGTTTATCTGAAGGCCTCAGCCTGATGGAAGGAAAGTTCTCGAGCCTGATTAGGCTTCTAGCAAGGAGCTCATGCTAACATTTCATAACTTGTGTTATTTTGTCCTGGTCAGGCACAAGTTGTCAAGGATACAAACAAAGTTCAACACAAGAATGATGGGAGAAGGGGCTTTGGGAGGAACAGGCTTTAAAAAAAAAAAACCCACACAATGACATCTTAATTAGAAATGACAAATGTAGCAATTGTTTTAACTAGAATTAAAGGAGAAATATCAAAACATGTTTCTTCATCTTAGGCCCAGAACTCCATTCTTCAAACCTTCTGTAAATTCCCCAGCTGTCCCATCACTTCCTTTACAAGGATCATTTCATCCTCTATCTGGGCCTGAAGTTGCACTACGAAAATATACAAAAATCTCCTGTGTTAACTAAAAGGACCTCGATTAGGAACATTCTAGAAATTAGGAGAAACTTGGAAGTGAAATTCTATCGACTCCCCAGAAGAGATTAATATGCAGATTGGTATCAACTGGGGGAAAAAAATGCCTCAAAACTCTTCAGATATTAACCAAAATTAACCCCGTGGTAATCTCAAACCCTTGGTGCGATTGGTTTATTCTGTCCAGGAAACTGAGGCTCGGGAAGGTGATCCTACGCCAGGTCATCCAGCTGACTCTGAAACCAGTGCTCACTCTCCTCCAATCACACAGAGCACGTCATCCCACTACACATGACTTTGTGACAACAAAGTCCCCTTAAGTATATGATGGGTCTTCTGAAAAGTCAGATTTCACGATTAGAGAATTGAAAGGGTGTCCCAATGGATTCACTTAAACTACAGACATTTCTCCCTTCTCCCTATCATCATGGCCAAAATTTAAAGTATTTGCAAGAAAATTGCAGTTAGAAAACTCACAGGGTCTACTAACATGCTAAAGAAAGCTTCAGTGAGAAGTAGGAGGGGAGAAATCCTAGAGCGAGCAGTCAGGGAATTAATGACAGACACAGCCTGTCTCATTTTCATGAGAGCAAACACCATCACAAATGCTTTCAAAGGTCAAGTGCAGTGGGTGAGGTAATGCTGTTTGGGGAGTGAAATAAACATTACTTCGGTTTTGCTTGGGAAGGGTTTTTGTGTGTGTTTGTTTTTCTCCCTTTTTTCATTTTCCTTCTCTTTCTATCTTCCAGTTTTTAATTCCTTACCCTTTTAAATCAAAATTGTTCTCACCACCCCCATTTTGCCCAGTCTCCATGAAAAAAATTTTATAGCTACCTCCTGAGCCTGTAGATTTTCTCAAGACCCTTCAGCTCGGCAGACACTATTTTCTTACAAGGCTAGAGGTTTTAAGACTGTGGAAAATGACGTTGGATTTGACTTGGCAGAACCAAGGGGGCAGAGAAGGTAAGGGAGGGGGAGAGAAAGAAGGAAGGGTCTCCTGTTCAAAATAATCTTCATTTCTAACCAATAACACTGCGTAAGTTCAGCATTTTCGTAGACAGTCTTAACAGTTTCACAAGATTTTTTTTCCTCCTTTCAAAATGTGCTTTCAACAGTCACGCGGTTTTCAAATGAACTGAAAGAAGTACTGTGTTCAGAGGGACAAGGATGGGCTATAGCATATGCCTGGAGAGACACAAAAGCTGCTTTATTTAAATGTATGTTTGCCCTGGCAGGAATTCGGAAACCTACCTGTACATAATCCACGCTTCGTCCCAGTGCTCTGAAGGCCGTGTACATGACTTCTCTTTTTCCACCCCATTTTTGCATGATGCAAATACTCTTGTTGGACAAGACCAACTGGGTGACGTGTTGCGAGCTTTCCTTGTGTGACTCCTCCGTCTCCCCAGGACCTTTCTCATGGAAGTTGTTCTTCCAGATGTAAGTGGCCGATTTGTCCCTGCCCATGACTTCACTGAAGATGTCCATCATGTAAAGGTCATCTTCTGTGTTCCCATCTATGACCATGACAACTTTAATCCCGGGGTAGGTGAGCCTTTTCACAGATTGCAAACATTTTCGTAAGTAGTCTGGATCTTCTTGGTAGGCGGCGATGCAAAGGGCAACACTTTTGTTCAATTTAATGGGCGTTTCTAAGGATTTTTTCATTTTTCGGTGCTCCAAAAAGGCAAACAGGCTTTGGATGATGAGGTGTGATGCTAAAAAGGCACCATACAGTCCAAACGAGAAGTAGTAATTATCTGTTTGGATAAACTGGTAGCCAACAATGTAAGCAGCTGTGATTCCAAGGAGGAGGGAGACTCCAAAAAGTGTGGTTCCAATTATTCTCAGGATACATAGAAACCTCTCACAATGCATCTGTAATATAATCAAATGATACTCTTGGTTAACCACTCTGGTCCCATACTTGGTATACGCACGGTTTTGTGGGGAGTATTGGCACTAGAAGCACTCAGGAGCTCAACCTCACTTTCTCACTTAACTAGCCATGTGACTTTCTGCATCTCAATTTGCTCATTCACAAAACAGGGATAAGGATGCCCTTCCAGTATAACCTCAGGGTGCTGTTTCAAGGACCAAATGAGATGATGGTGGCAAGGTTCTGAAGACCACAATATGTTAGGGGAGGCTGAGTGGCTCAGTCAGTTAAGTGTCCTATTTCGGCTCAGGTCATGGTCTCACAGTTCGTGAGTTCAAGCCCCACATCTGGCTCTTTGCTGTCAGCACAGAGCCTGCTTTGGATCATCTCTCTCCTCTCTCTTGGCCCCTCCCCAAATTGCTCAGGCGCACACATGCAAACTTCTTCAAAAATAAACATTTTAAAAATAATAATAAAATAAAGAAAGGAAGAAATAGCATCACACTTGATTTCAACAGGTAAATTTCCTATCATTTTAAAGCTGCAATGGAAAAAAATAAATAAATAAAAAGCCTAAAGTAAAAAATAAAAAGAGGCTTCTAAGCTGAAAGACAGAAAGCTGTGATACATTAGACCTGAAAGACATTTCAACTCTTAATTACAGCCGGTTCTGTACTCCTCCCTTATGGTCTGTGTATTTTCTGAATAAGGTTTTGAACAACCAGAGTAGAAAAGAACTATTTTTTTTAATTTCCTAAAGTATCTCCAAAGCTGACCATAGAGGAGGTACCCGGCAGACTTTTGTCAATCTGTTTTTCTTTTGGGGGTTCCTGGACCCAATTCCAGTGTGTCAGGGAAAGGAGGTCTCTCACGTACCCAACAAACAGTTCTCTGGACAACCAGGGGTGCCCCACAATTTAACTCAATTCTGACACTCAATTCTGTCTAATAGCATCAGAGTCCACAGGTTAAGGGCTCAGCCCCTCCAGACTGCCTCCCATCTCCCCAGCTTCAGACACCAGTCCCAAGGCCAGGCTGTTACCTGTACTTCTCACCAACTGGCTCTACATCAGTGGTTCCCGAGACCTGCCGACGTTGGGTTTGATTAATTTGCTAGAGTGGCTCACCGAACTCAGGACACCTGTTTACTCGCTTGATTTACTGGTTTATCATAAGAGGACATAGCTTGGGAGCAGCCGGAAGAAAGAGATGCAGAGGGCAAAGCGCACGGGCAGGGCACAAAGCTTCCATGCCTCACCAGGAGCACCACTCTCCCCAAATCTCCGTGTGTTTTTAAATTTGGAGTTGACTTCACCCTAAGTAACACAACCCTAGGTGATGCAAAGCAGCCTGGGGACCAGGATTCTAGCTTGTGGCTCTTATTTTCTTTTGCTGAATGGAGATAATAAGATTTGTCAGGGACCCTTCACAGAGCTGCAGTGAGGAGCCAAATCGAAATGTTTTTGAGAGAGTTTTAAAAAGCCAAAAACACAATCCAGTTTAAAGTATCAGCATTACACTATACGCTGACTAACTTGGATTTAAAAAAAATAAAAAACAAAGTATCTGCTACCAAGGAAGCTGAAACAACAGAACACAGATGTGTCCCCTTCTAGCACTTATTCAGGACATCATAGCATGTAACCTGTGAGGCTGATAAAGGGAACCACACCACAAATGGAAAGTTCATGGGGCCGGGGAACTGCTCCAGTGAAAGGCAAGAGAGCAGAGCATCCCTTGTTAATTAAAGCAGCTGACAGGATGCTGACGACTCCCAACAGGCACCTTAACCAATGCCTAAAGGTGCTGGGAGCACCAGACTTGGAACTTGGCATTTCCAAGACGTGAGTCATTCTCACGAAAGTGAAAAATTTCAAGGGGACTACAACCCTCTGCCAGGGAGAAGCCGAAGTGTGTGTTGCACTTGTGTTTAAAATCACCATCGCCAGCAGAAGAACTGCCTGCCATTCTTTTCCATTATTCACATTTTCCTTGCTTTTATCAGCACACGTGGACAAAGAGAGTGTTTGCATAGCATCTGCTGGCCACAGCTGGAGGGAAACCACCCTCTTACATCATCGGAGTCTACAGAATGTCCCTTTGAAGCCTGGGAAAAGTTGCTAGTAAACTGCAGCAGCATGGTTCAAATCCAACCTTTCTCTTTCTGAGATGTATCGTATTATTGCCCAGCACGGTACATGCGGCTTGTCAGTACAGGCCAAAGGGCACAAGGCACATTTCAGAGCCAAGTTTACTGCGGGAACACATTGATCTCAAGGAGTGACATACAGTGTGTGTTTATCATTTCCCCTGGGCAATTGCATAGATATGGGCACCATATGTGTGAGCCATTCTGAAACAATCCTCAATTCAGATACTCCGTTTCATAAGCCAACTTGCCTCAGACATATGGCCTTATTGTTAAATTGGAAAATATGGTTAGATCCGTCCTGGATCCTAGGAGTTTACTGCTAAAGAGAAAGATGACTTAGAAATCTACCTTTCATAAGTATGTAAAACATAAGACTTGGATTTTTTTTTTTTGCCCACATCAAACTTTAATTTTTTAAACTGCTATTTGATCAGATACCAATTATTCACTAAGTACTAGTGTTCACAGAATTTGAAGCCAAACCAAGTATTAAAGAATAACTTGATGCATGATAATGTGAGTTCCACAAAGTCAACAGACTTTTCTAAATCTCCTTTCACTAATGGGCCCGGAGGACTCACAACCCTGCCTGGCTAATGGGTGGTATTCAATAAATATTTGCTGAATGAATTCATGTCCCTTTATGCATCAACATCACGACATCATTGTTGTATCTGCTAACATTTATTCCCCATTCATTAGGTTCCAGGCAGCGGGGCAAGTATTGTCTGTTTAGTTGAATGGCACGATCCCATGTCATCTTAGCTACTTTCCGTGGTGAATGTATTCTTAATCTCATGTTACAGATAACATACACATATGATGAGGAAACCGAGACTCTCAGTATTTAAATAACAGCCGCAAAACCAGACGTAGGATCCACACGGTAGCAGAGAGCCAGGTTACAGTTTTCTCAGTAAATATTTGCTGAATAGATTTGAACTGTCAGGACAAAATAGGCAGCTTCCTTTTGTTTCCAGCTAATAAAACATGCTGTGTAAGAACAAGTTAGAAATGGACTTTGAAAATTCTTTTTCCCATTATTATGGAAAATGGGGAATTTATAGATACAAAAACATGCAGAGATTTCTGGGCTCTTACACTTTTCTATGTGGATGCAGACAGAGAATGGGGTTGTCCCGGAGAAGGCTGGTGGTCCCATCTAGGTAACAGTGTGTTATTAATGCCTAGAGCCAAAATCCTGTTTTACCATAAGAATGGCACTGCTATATTCATTGTTCTACCTGCAGAGCAGACAGAAGCCTTGCTGCAGGCTCACAGACTATAGAGTAAGACTCTATAGGTCACTGGGTATCAGAGCCTTCCTTCCTCCTGGACCTCCTATTAACCAGAAGGCAATGTGGGACGAGCTGGAATGACGTCTCTCCCATGGCACTAGCTAGTGCAATGGTGAGGACGAAGTTCACAGACCTTCACAGAGGGGTCCCTCTGCTTTAGATCTGGGGAAAAGAGGAAGTGAATTCAAATTAGTTGTCAGCCTCTGGGCAAGGCTACAGAGGTTAGGGCCAAGGACTATCTCTTCAGTGAGGTCTCAGTTTACCATTCTCTTCTACAATGACTCCTCCACTCTACCTCCTCTTCACTCCCTGCCACTCTCCCCGGACCACCCTTGACTTTCTAACTAGCCCTATGTACGTATTATGGCTTAGGGACTTGATTATCTCAATCAACTGTGTGTGCTTGTACCACAAACAGGGTCTGGTGCATAGTAGACATGCAATAAACACATTTTGAATAGACGAGTAAGTCCTTTTGCACTTGGGCGGTCAGTGCAGACAAAGGACAGGTCCCTCTCCTATCTTTTCTGCAGGACAATGAATATATGTTGGACCCTTGGTACCCGTCATCCAAAAGGATTTTTTTTCTTTCTTTTTAATTATTTTATTTCTTTAAGTTTATCTATTTCGAGAGAGAGAGAGAGAAGGAAACCAAGTAGGGGAGAGGCAGAGAGAGAAGGAGGGAAAGAGAATCCCAAGCAGGCTGCGTGCTCTCTCAGCACAGAGCCCGATGCGGGGCTCAAACCCACAACACCTCAAGATCATTAGCTGAGACAAAACCAAGAACCTGATGGTTAACAGAATAAGCCACCCAGGTGCCCTTTTTTTTTTTCTTTTGAAAAACAAGCTCCATAATTTCTTGCCCAGCTACCTAAATGTAATGGTTGTAAGAAGTACCAGACCAGCTGTAGAAGATCTTTGGATAATAAAGTTAAAGGCAACTGGCCCTCCAAAAGCATTTCCAGAAGTTGCAAGTTACAATTTTAAAAACCTTAGGAGTTCAGGGGTCAAGTCTGGGGCATGGGGGCACAATGAAATCATCTTTTATCAACTTGAAATCTGGTACTCCTACAATATTTATTGTGCATTGGTCCATACACTGTTTTGTGTTTGGTTCTAATGACTTGTGTGTGTGTGTGCACCCATGCATGCCCACATGTAATGGCCTCTGGAACTGGACAGAATTAGAATAGATTCCTGGTCACATTAGACAAGCTATATAACACTTGCCATCTTTAGTTTCTTCATCTATAAAATGGAAATAATCGTACTGATGTCACACAACAGATTCTTATATTAAGAGAGAGAACTCATTTAAGTACCTAAAAAGAATTATCAACAGTTAGAGCTGTGACGTTAGCTCACGGCCACCTGTTGATGCCCACTCACTACCTAATCAGCCTGACTCCCCTGCCCTCTAATCCATGGCTGGTTAACCGTGGCAGAGGGCACAGACCTGCTGGACTGGGAAGAAATGGGTTCAAGCCCAAACTTGGCCTCCTGATTAGTTTCCTGACCTTGGGCAAATTACCCAAGGGTTCCTGTGAATGAGCCATGTGTCCTTAGATAATCAAGATCTCTGAACTTCAAAGTTTAAGGCTAGGATGGAAACTTTATTAATTTCATATTGTAGCCACCCATCGCTGAGTACCTATAAGAAGGATGAATACAGACTGCAACGTGGGCATTGTCTTCATCCTGGTTGCCTGAAGGAGTACAAAGAGTAAATTTGTGGCATCTACTCCTGAGCCTCAGTCCCTCATCTGCAAAATGGGAAGCAACCTTTTGGCAGGCTTACCATAAGTAGGTAAGGAATATAAATATGTATTGCAGCTTCAATGGGATACCAATGGCTTTGATATCTTAATGTAAAGGAAGGAGATAAAGTGAACTTGTCTCTCTTCCTCATTATATTCTAAAATCCACTGAAGATTAAGTTGGTGTCTTTTTCTTAATTTTTAAAAAAATTTTTAATGTTTATTTATTTTTAATAGAGAGAGACACAGACCACAAGCAGGGAAATGGCAGAGAAAGAGGGAGACATAGAATCCAAAACAGGCTCCAGGCTCTGAGCTGTCAGCACAGAGCCCCGAACACACAAACCGCGAGATCATGACCTGAGCCGAAGCTGGACACTCAACCGACTGAGCCACCCAGGCACCCCAGTTTATGTCTTTTTAACTTGTAGCCAATGTTTACACATACAAAGGCTCAAAGGCCAAAAGGAGATACATAAAGAATATTTGTTTAGAGAACGCATTGCACCAAATCACATTTCATAAAGAGCAGAACTGGTTCTGGAACACAGGTTTTCTTTACCCCTAAACTCGTATGGGGGACGAGGGGCTAAGCTTCAAATCCTATGTAGAATGACTAGAATCAAGAATATTAACTTAGGCAGGTGACAGTGGCAGGGAGCACGGGAACCTGTGTCTTACTGTAGGACATACTGTGCTGTAGCCATTTGCCTGCTAACAGTGGGTTAGGAAACCATGGTGGCGAGCAAAGGCTAAAAAGCAGGCGCTCCCAAATTTTGTTGCACATCCAAATTAACTCGGGGGATCTGTAAAAATTACTGATATGTGGCTCCTACAACAGTCAGACTTCATTGGTAAGGGGTGCTAAGAGGGCGTCACTAAGTTTCAAATCTCCTTAAGTATTTCTAATCACAACAAGGTTTGGCAATGACTGGGTTAAAGTCTAAGAAAACTTCAATGATTTATTCGCATTGATACACATTCCTCCATGCTTATTGCCTCTGCTACTGTCCTCAACCAGCAATCCGAGGTAAAAGTACCCAAAAGAAGCCTCTCGATAGTGTTCACATTAGAGTACGTTTACCCTCTGGGACATATTAGAGCACACGCCCCTCAACTTGTCCCCTTCTGACCTCCTCTCCCTCTCTGGCTTTGAAGTTGGCCTTCGTCTCTCCAGTCCCACTGCACTGATCCTAGCAGAGACCCTGGAGCCACGCTTGCAAGGTTAGGCAATAAGCCTTTCAAAGGCCTCGTCACCCCAGCATCCACGGTTGTAGGTTTCACATTTCTTCTTCATTTGTACAATCAGTAATGATCCATGACTCCTAGGATGCCAATTCGCCCAACTGCCCTCTCGGTTCTTGAGTTTCACCATCATAAACTTCCTCCTAAAGTTCAGTGTGGCAAAGGGGAAAGTTTGCAAAAAGACTTGGCATAGAATCTTTATTCTCCAAGTTCCTCCAATGGCTCTTGGGCACAATCTTACCGGTCAAAAAACCCCATGCCACCATATGTACCACAAGTGCCAAGTCTCTTCACAATCTTCCCAGTGATCTCTCACTGATGTGATTTATTGGATTAAATTCCATCCACACGCCTCACTAAACCCTGTAACTTTGATTGAGTTGTTTAACCTTTCTGAGGCAAGCTTCCTTTAATTACAACATTTTCTTGATGGGGGTTTGGGATTAGATATAATGTATATAAAACAGGGGCGCCTGGGTGGCTCAGTTGGTTAAGCCTCCAACCTAGGCTCAGGTCATGATCTCGCAGTTCCCGAGTTCAAGCCCTCTGCTGACAGCTCAGAGTCTGGAACCTGCTTCAGATTCTGTGTCTCCCTCTCTCTCTCTGCCCTTCCCCTACTCACCCTCTGTCTCTCAAAAATAAGCAAACATTTAAAAAAGGAAGTATCTAACTCAGTGCCTGATACATTTCAGATATGTAATAAACGGTAGCCATTATTTCACTTTCTTATGGGCCCTATTCTTTCTTGCCTTACACTGTGGTTATTTATAGATCTTTGAGTATATTTTTTTGTACGATAAATTCCATTAAAATGTGAACTGCATCTTATTTTTTTATTTGCAGTAAAAATGATGCATTTAAGGGGGATTCTTTTGTAAATATTTTATTATTTAAGTTAAAGAAATATTTAAGAGTGTGATCTCATTATATTTGTTTTGCCTTCTATATCAAAAGCAACATTTTTCTAGATTGTGAGGGGCTCCTGGCTGGCTCAGTCAGTAGAACATGCTGCTCTTAATCTTGGGGTCACGAGTCCAAGCTCCACTTTGGGTGTAACTTCAAAAAACAGATCGTGGGGGCGCCTGGGTGGCTCAGTCGGTTAAGCCTCCAACTTCGGCTCAGGTCAGATCTCACATTTGTGGGTTCGAGCCCCGCGTCAGGCTCTGTGCGGACAGCTAGCCCAGAGCCTGGAGCCTGCTTCCCCTTCTCTCTCTGCCCCTCCCCCTCTCATGCTCTGTCTCTCTATCAAAAATAAAATAAAACATTAAAAAAAATAAAAAAAACAGATCGTGGACAAGGCAGTATATATACAATATATATATACAATACAAATATAAATAATATATAAAATATATACTTGAGTAACTTAAGGTATATGCAGTGAGTGATACTTGCTAGATTGCCGCTAGAGAAGAAAGGATTAAAACCAAATTAAGGGGCACCTGGGTGGCTCAGTCACTTAGGCCTCCGACTTTGGCTCAGGTCAGATCTCACCTTCCTAGGTTCGAGCCCTGCGTCAGGCTCTGTGCTGACAGCTCAGAGCCTGGAGCCTGTTTCCGGTTCTGTGTCTCCTTCTCTCTCTGCCCCTCCCCCTCTCATGGTCTGTCTCTCTCTATATCAAAAATAAACAAAACATTTTTAAAAAATCTGGAAAAGGTGATTAAAAAAAAATAAAAACCAAATTGAGGTGGAGGTGCTTTGTCTACAGGGAGCTGTCTCCCCCATTCAGCTGTCACACCAGCTCCCACGGGGCTCGGTCCTTACAGACTCTTAGTGGAATACAGCCTGGGTGAAGGTGGATTAAAAAAAAAAAAGAAAGAAGACACAATACAGAAAAAGAGGGTTGAGTTTATACTCTGTTCTCCAATTACATCAACTCCTCACTCCCACATTGTGTAAAAGTCAGGAAGCTAATCATGTAACAAACTACTTGTTCTTAGATTGAAAAATGTAACTGTGTGATTAAATCCCAGGGATGAAAGGTACAGCAAAGGGAATATAGCCAATGGTATTGTGGTATCAGTAGTATGCTGCGGGGAGCGGGGGCGCTAGGGAGCTACATTAGTGGTGAGCACAGCATGGAGTGACTTGTTGAGTCACTATGTTGTACACCTGAAACCAATGTAACACGGTGTGTGATCTATACTTCGATTTTTAAAACTATAACAGTGTAAGATAGCTTTGCCAAAGAGGACCTACACATCACTCCCAAGGGCTTTCCCCACAGTTCCAATAATAGATATAAATGAATCAGTCTGTGCTTAAAATTTAAAAAAAAAAGTTTTAAGAGAAAGCTGTTAGGGAAATCGTGTAAAACAAGTGTTTATGAAATTCAAAACTATGAGGCTATTCTATAAACCTACCAAAAATTATTGGTTTCAATCTGACTTACTTTCTAGTAAATTTCTTATTCATCTGTTGCTCAATTCCGGTGTTCCAGGAAGGTAACCTACTACATCTTTGCTTTGTGGAGAGTGACATGCAAATTTGATGCTAATCGTCTATTTAAGAACTTCATTTTTATAAGCTGGATAACCGTCCCCGGTAAAGAGTCAGTTCTAGGCAACTGAGAAAATATATGTTTGTCAACGTATCTACAAGACATTTTGTATTCCTCTCAGGAAATACATAAATAAAAAAACATGAATAAGAGTAATGATGTTCTAATTACAATGCTATCATCCAGAAATATTTACCTAGAATTCTGAATACTTGTTCCAAAACTGCAAACCCACACATGACATAATATAGGTACTAACATAAGCACTTTGAAGAGTTAACCTTTTATTGAAAATGTAAAACACAGCCAAGTAGTGGGAAAACCTGTAATGGAGTATTAAAAATGCAGTACCTTAGTGGTTCAAGTAATCTTATTTAGCATCTAGAAAAACGCAGTGAAAATATAATCAATGAGCCAATTTGCACACATTAGTATGAAAAGAAAAAGTTTCGAACTTAAGTATTCTTTTCAATCGTATTCTGTAAAATTTAAAACAGTAGCTATAAGTAATCTGATGGGCATAAATATTTGTCCTGGCTAATTCTATATAAATACACATTTTAATTTAAAACCTCTCATCATTGCATATGTTTGAATAAGTGATGACCTTTTAAAAACTGGTTTAAAACACTTTCTATAAAATTAAAATCCTGTTTTAACACTTCCAATGGTACATTATCCTACTCCTTCACTGCAGTGAAAACTCTGCGAGGAGGGGAGAAAACCCTTGAAATCTACAATGGGCAGTAAAGTCTTTCCCCTCTTGGCTGTCACCTCAGTTTCTCAGCAAAGCCCAACTACCAACACCCTTCACTTTACTCTTAATACTGAGCTGAAAGTCTATATATACTCAGGCTTCCAGTTCGGGAAAGCCCTTCGCCGCCAATCAGAGCTCCCCGATCTACAGCGTCACAACCCCCCCCCCAGCGTGTGACGTCAAAGGCAATCCCAGGCCAGCCACGTGGGTTGGAATGCAGCGTTTCTGGGCAGCTGCTCGGGAGACGCCCGGCGGCAACGGTCCCCAGGCGTGGGGCGCCGGGCAGGGAGGGGCTGGCAGGGCGCCTACGCGCACCTTCTGGGCGCGCGGCTGCAGCGGCTCGCTCGCCCTGGAGGCGCGCAGGGTCTCCGGGTCCCAGTACTCTGCGCGCGCGCTTGGGGGATGGAGAAAGGGGCGCTGGCACCTAAGCCGGTGTAATAGGACCCGGGTCCAGTAAACCCTCCTCCCCAGGCACCGCCTCTCCGCTCCCAGCCCCTCTTTCCAGCCCTAATTATCCTTTCGGCGCCGTTTCCCTGGCCGGAGGGAAGTGCTCCCTCGCCTGCCCGTCCGGCCCGCGCACAGACCCTCCTTTCAGACCCGCCCTCCAGTTCACAGGGACCCGTTTCGGAGCCCCGGCTCTCGCTGGGCGGGAACCAGCGTGACGAATTCCGCCCAAGGTGTTGATTATCCATCCCAACCCTGCCTCTGGCTGGCCTCCCACTTCGCCCCAGTCCCCGCGGGCCCCCGCCCACCCGTCCCCAGGCCGGGCGCCGGGGACGGCACCCCCGAGCCCCCCACCCGCGGGGCCCAGCGCGGCAGCTGCGGGAAGATGCGCCGGCGTGCTCGGTGCCACGTCGGA
>NC_043714.1:60946353-61184734 GCF_006229205.1 Suricata suricatta
CGGTCCCCACGCACTCCCTGCCCCCGGGCGGCGGCGAGCAGAGGGACGCGCGCCCTCCTCCCGCTCGGGCCGGCGAGTGCCACCGCCGGCGTTCAGGACCCCTGGCCCGAGTAAGGCTTCCGGAGCCGGGCTGGGCCCGGGCAGACCGAGCCCGACCCTTCCACGGGGTCCAAGGAGCGCAAAGGACGGGAAGCCCGGGGAAGTGGGAGTGGCCGAGCGAGGCCGGTAGCGCGCGGAGGTGGCGAAGGACCCTCCTTCTCGGGGGTCTCGGCTCTCAGGAGCTGGGAACCCAAATCGCTTTAACCCTTTGCAATCCAAGTAAGAAGCGGGCTTCCCACTAAGTAAAAGGTTTTGAGCTAACTGCTCCAGAGTTTTCCTCTCCGTGTGGGGGCGGGGGGGGGGGGAGGAAGAACGGAAGGGATGGGAAGGGAAGGGGCAAAGGGGGAGGTCGCTGAGCGGAATACATTTTCCTTGCACAGTGGAAATTCTGGTTTCCTAGCTCGGGAGCCCCTCTGCGGCTCCGGAAGACGAGGAGTGGAAAAGTACATCTCGGGACGTGCAGTCTTTCCCAGGCAGAGAGGTTACCTGCGTTCCCAGAAAGACAGCGGATTTCTGGCGAGCTCTGCAGGGATGGGGGAAAGACAGGGATATATTGCTAAGCCTGACAGTGATCTGAAATATCCCCTGATTTTCAGTCTGTTGGAAACTGTCAGACCTCAAACTTTCCTGCCGAAAACTAGCTTTAAAAAAAATTTAGCACTTATGTGGGTAATTTCTTCCCTCTCCCTGGCCTATTCGGGGGCCCTCCTGGTTCACCACATCGCGCCAGGGTAACGTACCTTGTTCAGCTCTTGGTCATAAAGTTGTCCTCAGCCTGTCTGTGTGGTCCCGGAGGGTCGGTGGCGGGCAGTTTCCAAAATTGAGGTAATAAGAGATCAGATGAATTTGAGACGGCCGGCCAAAAAAAATAAAAAATTTAAAAACAACATTTAAAAAGGTTGGGGGGCCTCTAAAATGTTTGGTTCTCCCCCACTTTAAAAGGAAATTTCACCACTATTCTTTTTAATATTTCCGTTGCGCTTCTAATTCTTGAAAGAAAAACTTGTGCTTTAAAAATAAATTAACTTTATTTTTATTTATTATTATTATTACTATTATTATTTGCTCCAGCTCTCCCTCCCCTGATAACGGAAAGTCTCTTTTCTTTTTCGTATCAAGAAAAGCCCGGTGAAGGCTCAGCAGAACCCAGGAAGCGCAGAATCGGGGGAGTCTTTGGCGGGGCTGGTTCAAGTCCCTGGTTCAATGGGCTGCTGGAAGCCAGGACTGGGTAATTTTTTCCAGACGTCTTGATTTCTCCTTGCTCGCTGTTGTTGCCTTTCTGCCTCCTCCAACTTAAGGGGGTCTTAACAAGTGAGCTGGTGGGTGTTTTAATAGGGCGGAGGAGGGAGTGGGGGTTGAGGGGAGTGGAGAAGGGAGGTGCGGACTGGGAAACCCGGGGGGGGGGGAGGGAGGGAGGCGGGGAGGGGGAGAGGAGGAAAGAGAAATTGGCCATTCAAAGCCCTCTCTGAGCTAGAGGCCGGTTTTAAACGCCAATGAATTCAATTAACTTGATTGCTAACGTGTGCAGAGAAATGCACTGCACACAGGCTGGCCACCACCTGATTCCCTCCTTCCCTCCAGCGAGGGAGCTGGGAGGCCGCGCTTTGCAGACGTCCCTGAGCTCCAGTCTGAGTTACAAGGATCCCCCCTTCGCGATAAACTCCCCACACAGTTTAACTAATTTGTTTTAAGGCCAAATGGTGCCCTTAGGCTACTAAGTAACAGCCTTAGGGAGGGATGGCTGGGAGTGTGTGTGCGTGTGTGTGTGTGCGCGTGTGTACACACACCTGGGGCTGCGACTCCAAATAAAATCGGCGACAGGTCTACCGCATGTTAACCCTTCCTTCCCAGTAGCTCAAAAGTTTCTGAGCAGCTATCAAGTGTCAAAGTCCTGCCTACACAGAAGTTTCCGTCTTGGGTGGCGGAAAAAGTGGAAACATAATTATATTTTTTGTCCTTCACTTGGCCCCCCAACGTAAAAAAAAAAAAAAACCACGCAAGAAGAGAGCGTTAGAAATAGAACAAAATAAAAACCGTGCTCTGTAGAACTCGAAAGTATCGCGCTTAGAAAAAGCCATTTCCAAGGGAATGGCTTAAATGGCTTCTGCTTCTTTCGAGGCTTCTAAGGAGATAACGAGTCAAAATACTTATATTTGCTTGGAGACGCTCTTTTCTCAATCTTTTCCCCAATGCCCTACAGCTGGAAAGAGTAAGCCTTCCCGGTTACTCTTTTCCCCTTTCTTTCTCTTTGGTCCTCGCCAACGCGTCTCCTGACTACTTCAAACGGACAGTAGGTGGCACTGTTTAGGAAAAAATGAGAGTGGGTTTACAAATTCACTAATTTGGCCATTGAAGGTTCCGCTACAATAATTGTAGGGTAAAAAGAGATTTTATTTCTTTCCTTTTTTTTCTTTCCCCTTTCCACGGATCCCCTGAAGTGTGAACTTCTGTGGAACTTAGCTAGGCCTTGAAAAGTGGGTTCTTGCTCCTTCTCATGTATTTTGTTACAATAATGAACAAATCAAGACAGAAAAGTCGAGTAAACTAGGAACGATGCTTTTCAACAAGTCGTGCTGGGTGCGGTGTTAGAAGATGTGCTTAGAGGTCAAGAATTTTATTGCAATACCAGGTAGCCGGCCAACCCAGTCCCCAGAGACCGACCTGCAAAGTACCACGCGTTTCCGCCCCTACCGCCCTCCCCCTCCGCCGCCCTCCTCCCCCTCCCCTGCCGCAGTTACACCTCTGGGCAGCAATGCCCGGCCTGATGACTTCACACTGCTCTGGGGAAACCCACTCACTAACTCTCCCCGACAAATCCTCAAGGCTTCAGCCTTTGTGTGAACACTGCCTTAGGTGATTCAACTTTTGAGGAAGTGGCTTAAATTTCAGAGCCGGATTTCATTTCACTTAGACTGTTTCTTGAATTTTAGTTGTATGATAGTTTTTAAAGTCTAAGTTGTAATTTAAAATATATTATCTAACTTATGTCCTCTTACATATAACACGGATTAAGCCGATTTTGGGGTAGGGTGAAAATTGTGGGTGTCAAGGGTCTAGCTGTGGGATTCCACAGGAACACTTAATCTTAGCTCTAAATTTCTGTGCACATTATATGTAATGCAGAATTGCAGATTTTTGCTCAATAGCACTTAGCTGCCCCTTTGCTATGAGTTCTAGCAATGAGAACCTTTAGTAAAACTGGGTTTCTTTATTAAACAAAAGCACATTTGTTGTTTGTCCCCCTTTTACTTGCAATTCATGGCCCGTAAAGAAAAGGTAAAATGTTACCTGACCATGAATGAATATAAAAACTCATTACACATCCATGCATTGATATCAGTTTCCCCACCTCAAGAGATAGGGAAGAGGCTAGTACAATTTAATGCCAGAAATGAAAGTTCCTTGAGGGTAGAATATATATATAAATTATCAGATTTTCTTTTTTTATTTATTAATGTTTATTTTTGAGAGAGAGAGAATGAGTGGAGAAGGGACAGAGAGAGGACACACAGAATCTGAAGCAGGCTCCAGGACTGAGCTGTCAGCACAGAGTCGGATGTAGGGCTCAAACTATGAGATCATGACCTGAGCCGAAGTCAGATGCTTAACTGACTGAGCCAGCCAAGCGCCCCAATATATCAGATTTTCTTAGGGAGGATCTAGAAGAAGAGACACCTGAATCCCAACCCGATCTCTGATTTGGGACTGTGTGATGTGGAATCTGTGTGATCCTGGAAGCAATATTCACCTCACTAGACCTTTATTTCCTAGTTGCTAAATGAAGAAAATACCTGTTTATACAGCTGTTATGATATAATTTGCCAAGTTATATTAAGAGATAAGTGTAAGCCTAAAGTCTACTCATAGGTGTAAGCCTGTGGTTCCCAGTGTAATCCAGTGATTCCTAGTAGAACCATTGTGGGTATTCAAAAACCTTTAGTACCCTTCTCCTGGCTTTCTATTCTTTATATTATTCTTGATGAGCACTGACTGAGATTTTATCCTACACTCATTTAATTGACCTGTCTGCTTCCTACTGTCGTCTCACTGAATCTCATGGATTGAATATTTCTCTGTACTCATGGATACACCCAAACCTTCACATGTAACAAAAAGTCCTTTCTGAGTCATAGGCCTGAATTATGGCCACCAAACATGTAGTACTGATTCACAAGCTGCAAATCAGGAGACATGAGATTCAGTAACACGATCTACAGCACCAACCAACTGAATAACATTCGATAATTAAAAATATAACGTCTATTTTAAACATGAGCCGCTTGGATCAGAAGATGACCGGTGTTTCAGGTTTTGACATCCTAACTCCTACCTTATCCAACTTCTGCTTATTATGTTTTCAACTATACAAGACAATGTAGCAAAGAAATTCAGAGGTAGGAGTTTTATTTTAGCTGATGTGAGTTAGCAGTATCTCTGTTGCTGATCTCCCTCCCCCTTCACAAAGCAAGTGATCACTATGCCTGCGAGACAGTTTCCAGCAAAAAAGATTTAGCACCTTCACAATTCCATGTATAAGGGGTTCTCAAACTTTTAGATGTAATGGGCCCCTATACATTCTTAAAAATTATTGAGGACTTTACAAAGCTTTGCTTATATGGGTTATACTCATCAATATTTACCAGATTAGATATAAAATCTGATTGAAAGGTTTTAAAATATTTGCTAGTTCATTTAAAATAATAAACACAATGGCTTGTCAACTTAATAACGCTTCTGTGAAATGTAACATTGTTTTCCATTTTTGCAAATCTCTACAATCTGGCTTAATAGAAGACAGCTGGATTCTCATATTTGCTTTAACATCCAATTGTTGTTATGACTGAAGTATATAAAAAATCTGGCTTCAAACAGATATGTAATTGGAAGATAGAGAAGTATCTTAGTAGTCTTTTTAGATATTCTTTAACACTGTGCCAAAACTTGACAAGTAATAATTTTTTTAAGTCAGCTCTATCCTCAATGTGGGGCTCAAACTCAGGATTCCAAGATCAAGAAGTTTATGCTTTATGACTAAGCCAGCCATGCACCCCAAAAATAGTAATTTTATTTTAATTTTATTTTTTTATGTTTATTTATTTCTGGGGGGGGGTGGAGCAGAGAAGGAGAGAGACAGAGGATCCAAAGGAGGCTCGGCGCTGACAGAGGTGAACCCCGTGCAGGGTTGGGACTCAGGAACCATGAGATCATGACCTGAGCCAAAGCCAGATGCTTAACGGACAGTTTAACCGACTGAGTCACCCAGGCGCTCCCAAATGGTAATTTTATAGAAGTGAGTTGCAATGTTGTATCTAAAATAACAGGAAGGTAAATAAAAAATAAATATAAAGTAAAACAATAGGAATGAGATTTGTATACTCTGTTACATTAAAATCTGTTGGTTTACAGATTTACAATTTACAATTTAAATGCATCTTTTACAACCATTCATGAATTTATATCATGAATTGGTTCTTTGGAAAATACCCTTTCACTGAGTAGTGCAGATTTTTCAAATGTTGATGGATTTCCTTATTCTATATACATGTGAGATGTAACATTCTCTAAACCCTAAGACTGTACCCCCCAGTGGGGATTAAAACACAGCATTTTTCAGCTTTACAGGAAATAGAATTTTGTGAGTCTGAGCTGGGCAAAAATGGAAAGAGATTGAACCGGAATTTAGTTTTCTAGATCCCAGTTTGGTTAATGTAAAGGAGTTCACATAATCACAAAGATATCAGACTACTTACTTTTCATGTTAATTTCCAGGCTAAACTCTTACGGCTCTAGTAATCAGTCATTCAGACCAAACTTTGAAGAGGGTATGGCTAACTGTGTTTGTGACTAAATTTAAAGGTGTGAATATAGGGAGATATGGAAGCATCTATCAGACATCCAGGAAATTAGAATAAACACATTGGAAAAGATCAAAATACTTACTGATTCACTGATAAACGTAGAAGAGGATAATTTATATTTTATTATCATTTTTGAAGATCTTACCGTATCAGAGTAGTAAATTATCAATTGTTGATCATTTCAGATTTCATCCTGAATATTATTAGAATTACGTTGTAAGGATTACTCAAATGAAAGAAAAGGGACAGAAATCCCTTTCTCAGCAGACTCTCTTTGGAACCATCTTCTAAAATTCCTCTCCGTGAGTGAGGAAACTATCTTTGAAATATTATGTGATTTGGGGCACCTGGGTGGCTCAGTCGGTTGAGCTTCTGACCTCAGCTCAGGTCATGGTACCACTGTTGATGAGTTCAGAGCGTGTGCCTGTTTTGGATTCTGTGTCTTCCTCTCTCTCTCTGCCCCTCCAGCGCTCATTCTCTGTCTCTCTGTCTCTCTCTCTTTCTCAAGAATAAATAAATATGTAAAAAGTTATGGGGTACTGGGCTGGCTTAGTCAGTAAGCATGTGACTAAGATAGTGACTTCTAGCCCCAGGTTGGATGTAGAGTTTATTTAGTTACATTTATCTAACGGAAACTTTATCTTTGGGAACTGCACCTTAAACCACTGAATATGTGGTAGCTTTGCTTTCATATTATTGGACTATCAAATTTTTTTGATAATTCTTAAAGCTATTTTATTTAAATTTTAATTTTTTTAATTACCTCCAGGCTCCTATGTATTTCAGATTGGAGGGGGCACACGTTCTTTCATACAGTGTAAAGAACACATTTGTAACTTTGATTTTTCTGACTCTGATTATAGAAAAGGACAAAACTATTTATCCTCCTTGGTTTGAATACCAACACTTTCTGTCAATGGGGATTTATCATTTACATGACAAACCAATAAAAGCAGAAAGTGCTACCTAAAGGGAAGCATGTAGTCTTCTTGTCCTTTGATATTTTAATACCCTAATCCTAATGACCAAGGAGATGTAATAATGTCTGTGTCCACAAACAGTTGCTAATAGACTTAATTGTGGAATTAGATTAAGTAGCCACATCATTTAAATTATCTGCCTTGGAGATTTTCACCTTGGTCCTGAAAAGATTAACAAACTTTCCAGCTTTTTTAAATCCCAAAAAAGATATGCTGAATTTCTAGACACTAATATATTTCTGATTCCTTATTCTTATTTCTTATTCTAATTTATTTCTCACTAATTGTTAAAGTTTTCTAGGTAGAAGGACCCCTTTTTTATAATTAAGAAAAACTGACTCTGTTCCCAGAAAAGTGAATATTCACTAAAATTTTCCATACGATTTCAGGGGTTTCGCAGATTGCCTTCTCCAAAATCTGTCCATGGAGGAACTAAAAATTCCCTTGTCCTAAAGAAATATTATTCAGTCTTTGAACATATTACATCTTCCCAATTGGTTACAAATCACATCACTTAAAGCTTAAAAAAAATGGGGGGGGCAACCTAAGTGAACCTTTTCCTTTCTCTACTGATTCACACTAATTTTCTTTTTAAAATCAGAAATCGGGTGGAGAGGAATCTCAAATTAAAGGACTGTTAGGTATTTGGGAGAGAGCTACCCAAGGAGAATAGGAAACAAGAAATACAAAGTTTTCCAAGAATCCATTACATTTAGCCTTCCTCAGGCATTGAGAACTGATTTTATACTTTTAAGAAAACGACAAAATCCAAATTTGATGCCAAACTTTCAGGGTTAGAAGCCTGCCTTCACATACAGGTGGCTGAAATCTTTGTAAGGAAAAACCCTGAACCAATTCAGTAAAGTGAGACTTCCTACCTTTATCCAAGAGAGGTGTTAGCTCCAAGACCCAATTAGCAGAATTACCATTCCAATGACACCTGAGACCCGTCCGCCACCAGTCCTAAAAATACCATTAAGAGGTGTGACTCTATGCATTGCATTAGTCACTTCCTGCCTACTGTAGGTATAAGGATAATTAGGGGTTAAAACCAAGGGATTTTGATGCTATTCAAAAACAATTACATTTTTCTAAGTTATGCAAATGTCCTCACCCATCGCAATTTTTTTCTGGAATTTCAAAGTTTCAGAGTTGAACCAGATCTCTGTGGTTCTGAGAACTTAATAGGCCAGGGTTCTATCTAGGTATTATGCTTACGCCAAGAACCAGGACACATTTTGATTTGGGTCCTGACTCACCTCTTGCAGATAGCACCTGCTGTTGTTCACACCAAATCGGTCAAGCTTCTATTAAGCAATTTAGGAAGTAGCCTGATTGTTTGTTTTGAAAAGCCAGGTGTCTCCAAGAATCCGAGATGAAAAGAAACTTTAAGACTCTCTCAAAGTGTGGACTGCAATTACTTGGCTGCTTTTAAAAATACCGACTCCACGTTCAACCCTAGGCCTATTTCATGCAAAGTCATAGCAGCGAGTCCTGGGAACGTGCCTATTTTGAAAGATTCCTCAGGTAATTGTTATGCGCTCTGAAGCTTGGGACTTCTGGTTTCCGAGATGAAGAGACCATTTCCGGGGCTTTTTACACAAGGCTCTTTAAGATTCGATTTTTGTCCCTAACTGTGCTTGCATAACAAAGGAGTAAATATGTCCCTTTTGCCGAATACAGCTGAATTGTGAGTTCCAACGACTTTCTCTTTTAATGCCAGCATCTTTGTCTTGATGAGGCTTATATAATCAATACGTTATCTGCTGGCATATTAATCCAGTGATTTCTACCCCAAGGAAGGCAATGCCAAGTGTGAAAGTGAGACCTCTAAACTCCCACTACCTGTCCTGGGCAAAACTGAACAGTCTTGGGCAAATTGCTCGATTTCTCTCTCTGTAAAATGGGAATTGTAGTAAAACTTGACCTTAGAAGTTCAGGTGACAATAAAATTATCCACCTAAAACTCTGATAAGCGTGCAAGCAATTTTAAGCAAAATTATTGGTGTCATTGAAAACAATGTTAGTTTGAAATATCCGAGAACTTGGTCCTTCACTGCTACGGAGATCTTCAGTCTCCCCAGTTCTAGCTGTAGGCTTTTTGCTCCTATTTCTAGGGATAAGGAAGTGTGAGGCAGGCTAGGGGGCGAAGAACAAACTAGCACACCCACTGCCACAGGTGAAATATGTGTGATATTCCTCAGACACTCGTGGTCACCCAAGAACAAAGGGAAGGGGTTTAAGTGCTTGCCATGGTAATGTGGGAAACTAAGGCAAACGAAAGGAGCCCATTGACAAGTCTTTGAAACAGGCAGTCACCCCCCTCTAGGGGCTCAGCTGCCTCAAGGATGATGCTTTGCTGGAGACAAAAGAGAACCTTAGCTTAACATTATCCCAACCTCGAGGATCCTATAAATCTACTTCCTTTATTTCAGGTACTCCAGTCTGGCAATCAGCCTCCAACCTAATGGTCCCCAATATATGTCTGAGGGGTCTCATGACTGAGGTTTTATTAAACAGTAATAAATGGCATTTCCCTAGCAACATCAAGCCCCTCCTGGAAATTTTGCTTCCAAAATCCCTTAAAGACTTACTCTATCCCTGACCCCCTCCCAACAGGAGGGTATATAATGAGTTACCTGTCAGGACCCCAAAGCAGCTCTTCATGCCCATTGGTCCTGTCCCCATGCTTTAATAAAATCACCTTTTTGCACCAAAGACATCTTCAAGAATTCTTTCTTGTCCGTTGGCTCCCGATCCCACAAATCCCCCCAGCACCCCAAAAGTTCATCATTAGCATTACTCAAATTTCAAAAAGCTTAGAAATTGCACATCTTGAAGATTTAAAAGCTGCAGATTTGGTTTTTAATTCCTAAAGAAAATCCTTTTATAATAAAATGGAGTACCAGAAGTAAGTATGCAGTTCTTAAGGAATTTGCTATCTAAGTATTCACCAAGTTTACCCAAATTATAAGAAGCCCATGTTTAAGAATTAAAATACTTAATTTAAAATACTTCTTTGAAAGACTTGAATGTTCCTTTTCTTCCACGATATATTTACCAAAGGAAGCCAATTTAGATGGAGTATCTGGTTTTCTGCACACTCTTGCTTTACACCTATGTTTCCTGCTGAATGTTCTAAGAGGTCAAGTGTCTTGCCCCGGGTCATACACAATGAGTCAGTGATTCTCGAGCCTCATTGAATCAAGGATTTTTTATGCCCCGGTTTCTGGCAAGTTTCTTCGGTAGGAGTGTCCACAAATAAATGGTTAACTGAGATAAATATTTGCGCTTCTGTTTTTAGAGCAAAGAAAGGAGATACATTTGCTATTTCTTGTGTCTTTATTAAATTTAAATTTCTAAATAAAATAAGAAAGACTTCTAAATATAGCTCGAACGTAGCTTACCAACTGTCTTCCAAATAACTAAATTTATGCTGTTTCACCGACGATACTGAGTTGGAAGTCTAGCAGAGGAATCTGTCTCTTGGAAACTCTGGCCAATGCGGTCTTCTCTCTGTCTTCGTTCCCCAGTTTGAGTTATCGTGTTCATTGTTGCCAAGTGTTCATTACAGAAAAGCTTACCGGTCTTCTGCTATGGGCTACCCTACAGTCTTGCCAGAACATTCGCAGGACTCAGCACGAGAATACTCATGAAGCCTTACAGGCCATATGTCTAGAGGCCTAATATTATAAATCAAACTGGCTTCCTTTTTCCTACTGCCCGCTACATCCTATAATGGGATGGCATAACCAAATCAACCGAGTGAGTTCGCTCCCTAGTGAGTCAGAAACTGCCCCAGGTCGGGTTGTATACAAAGAAAACGTTTATTTGCAGTAAATAAAGAGATCTGCAGAATGGCTTCCAAAGCCTGGCTCCCCTGGAAAGGGTGAATGGGTTCCTTTTCTTTAGGGTTAGGATGAATATTCAGATAGGGAAGGCTTGTCATTGTATGTAGAGGTGGGCATAGGGTCCCAAATGGGCCCTAAGGAAACATGCCTACACATACCTATTGCATATTACGTAAGTGAGCCTGAGGCTTCTCCTTGGGTGGAGATTTTAGTATTATAATGATTAAAGGTAATGGTAGGTCATTCTGTAGGTCACTCCATGGTCCATGTGTATAGGCACCAGTAGGGTTTAGCTCAGAAGGTCTGGGTGGTCTTGGCTGGCTGGAGACCTTGTCAAGGCAGTCGCCATCACTTGAGGGGTGGTTTCTGATTTCACTTGCCTGAGTTAAGAGTTGAAAGTTAAGCTGGAGAAGAGGGATTAAGGGAAAATGTGGGACATGCATTAGTGAGTACAAGAAAGTGGACTGTAGATGTCAGGTCTAGCCGGTGACAATGAGCCTTGATCACATGTGTTGAGTACCAGCTTACACATCCAAGTGCATCAACTGTTCCTGAAGTCAGGCCCCACAGCTCCATTCCTCAGACCCCTGACTTCCAAACTAAGGGTGGAAGCTTTTGGTAGCCCTGGAAATAGGCTCAAAAATAAGGTCTTTCATGCTCTTCCTCTAAGGGTGGTCCTGCCAGGAGCCTTACCAAGACATCCACACAAGACTAAAAATTTCCACTCTGCAATCTGAGTATATCATCCACCTAAAATATCAACACTTTTCATTGTCAACTCAGCAAAGGCCCAAATTCTTAGCCTGATATGGCCTTAAACTTTCCAACCTGATAGCACACTTTCCCATTTTCAGTGTTAGAAAGAAAACCACAGGTCCAAAATGGTGTTACTTAGGCCAAGTCACCAAATCTGGGTTTGGTACCTAACCTAACTGCAGTTTCAACTTTCCCCAGAAATATGCCTTAAGGAGTCAGTCAAGAATGTTCTGATCAGCACCAATGACGTCATCTATCATGTGGGCCCTCTCTATGTCCCCCCAACATGAGGTCATCCATCTAATAAGACCCCTGCCCTTCTCCCTAAAGGAATGTGGCCTTGCCTGGAATAATCTTTTCTTTTGTTAAAAGCTTCTTGCTCCAACCTCCTTCCTATAAAAACCTTCTGTTTTGTTCACCTCCTCAGAGCTCCCCTCTACTCGCTAGATGGGATGAGGCCCTACTCATGAATCGCTTAGTAAAGACAGATCTTCAGATTTCCACAACTGACTTTTTGTTCTTTAACCACAGAGTATGTGGTGAGAGCATATTTCCATCCCAATAACTTGCTCTATATTTGTCCTTTCTTTTCTAAATTTTTTTCATGTTTATTTATTTTTGAGAGACAGAGACAGAGCATTAGTAGGGGAAGGGCAGAGGGAGAGGGAGACAGAATCTGGAGCAGGCTGCAGGCTCTGAGCTGTCAGCCCAGACACCGGGCTCAAACTCACAAACTGCAAGATCATGACCTGAGCCAAAGTCAGACACTTACCTGACTGAGCCACCCAGATGCCCCTCTCTTTGTCCTTTCTGCCTAAAATGCTTTTTCCAGGAATGCCTGGGTGTCTCAGTGGATTAAGCATCTGATTCTTGATTTTGGCTCAGGTCATGATCTCAGGATCCTAGGATCAAGCCCGTGTTGGGCTCGTGCTAACAGTGAGGAGCCTACTCAGGATTCTCTCTCCCTCTCTCTCTGCCCCTCCCTCCTCATAAAATAAAATAAAATAAATATAATGAGTTAATAAAATAATAAACTAAAAATATATTTCTGTCTCTGCCTGGCTTGATATTCTTATTCATTTCCCTTTATCTTTTATGAGACTCCATGCTGTTTTCATCACACTTGTCCCTGACTCACTCTCTAGCAGTGTGTGTTTAGTTTTTTGTGAATTCTTGAAGACTAATCCTGTGCCATTCACTCACTTTCAATTCCTTGAAAGTAGCTTTACTGGGAACACCTGGGTGGCTCAATCAGTCATGTCTGACTTCAGCTCAGGTCATGGTCTTGCAGTTTGTGAGTTCAAGCCATGTGTCAGGCTCTGGGCTGACAGCTTGGAGCCTGGAGCCTACTTCAGATTCTGTGTCTCCATCTTTCTCTCTCTCTGCCCCTCCCTTGCTCACACTCTATCTCTCCCTCTCTCAAAAATAACTAAATATTTTTAAAAATGTTAATAGCTATGGGTTTTGTAGATATTATGCTATTCATTGTAAATGAATCACACCACAATAGAGTATAAAAAAAGAATTGAAACTCAGAAGTATTGCCAATTTTTTCATGTAGATACATGGATTGATGTACAGAAGTTACAAAAAGAGGAACATTTATTTTTTGTACCTTTTTCCAATTGATATAGTGATCTACATAGTCTTTTTAAATTACTGCATATTATTCTATGCTACCAATACTTTAGAATTTATTTAACCAATATCTTTTCCTTAAGAGTTTATTTTGTTCTCTGTTATCGATTATAAAAATATCATAAGACATGTTCTTCATTTTAAACTTTTTCAGTCATGTACAATTATCCCCTTGGGATAAGTTCTTTTTTTTTTTTTTTTAGTTTGTTTATTTATTTTGAGTGAGACAAGCAGAGAGAGGAGAGAGGGTCCTGAGCGTGCTCCATGCTGTCAGCACCATTACAACGTGGGGCTCGATCCCACAACCCTGAGATCATGACCTGAGCCAAAATCAGGAGTCAGATGCTTAACCAACTGAGCCACCCAGGCGCTCCATCCCTTGGGACAAATTCTTAAAACTAGAGTTTTGGGGGGGGCTGAGCTGGCTCAATCATAGAGCATATGACTCTTGATCTCAGAATTGTAAGTGTACCCCACACTGGGTATAGAGATTAAATAAAATCTTGAAAACAAAACAAAGTAAAAACTAGAGTTTCTGTCATGTCAAAGCAGTGGTGCCATTCACTTTTGCATCTCTTGGGGCACCTGATGTGAAGTCTTAAAAATAATAGCTATTAAATAAATATTGGCCACATAAATAAATTCATTAGTAAATTAGTGATTGATGACTTAATATCTATTTATTTAACTGACCTAATGCAGTAGTATTCGATGTTCTGGGAGGAGCCAATCTGGATTTATGCTACTTGTTTACATAGACAAAAACTGCATGAAAGAAAAAAAAGTAAATAGTAAGATAGAAAATAAAAGGAGCAAAGGGCACCTTGGGTGGCTCAGTCTGTTGAGGGCCCGACTCCTGAATTCAGCTCAGGTCATGATTCCAGGGTCATGGGATCAAGCCCTGTGCTGGGCTCCACGCAGACCCTGCATAGGATTCTGTCTCTTTCTGCCCCTCTCCCTGGCTCGCAAGCACACGTCAGCTTTCTCTAAAATTAAAAAAGAATTTTTTTTAGTGAAAAGAGCAAGATACATTTGCAGTGAACCTTTCCTGTGTTTATTGGATATTCCTAACAATGCTATGAGAGGATAAGCCTGATCTCATTGCCTCTATTTCGCAGATGAAGAACTTGAACTCAGAAGAAATGATTTGCCCCAGGTTCCCTGATTTGCAGAAGGAACCCCACACTTTATTTCTCCTCCAGTCCAATTTTTCTCAAATACACCACTTTGCCTTTTAACTAAACAATGGGTTTCCACCATGTCAGCTTAATCATGAACTCTGTCACAGGCACTGGCTTCTTGGGGTCCCTGTTCGTACAGGCAGACTCTCCTTCTGCCGGTGGGAAAACGCAAACTGAAAGAGACCAGCAGCCTTCTCCCGGCAGTGGCTTCTAACCGATCAGCTACACCTGAAGGTGACTTTGCTTTTTCCAGTTGGTGAAGACTGCAAGTTTGTTGAAAATCTTGTGCCTGTTTTTTTTATTTTTTTAATAAAAATTGTTTAAATGCTTATTTATTTTTGAGAGAGAAAGAGAGACAGAGCATGAGCCGGGTAGGGGCCAAGAGAGAGGGAGACAGAATCCAAAGCAGGCTGTCAGCACAGAGCCTGACGTGGGGCTCGAACTCTCCAAATATTCCTATTTATAAATATAGGTTAAAATCTAAAAGGTTAACAGTTTTTATTTTGGAGGGAAATAGTGACATTGGGCTCAGTAGGGAGAAATGACTGCAGTTAAAAAAATTTTTTTAATGTTTTATTTATTTTTGATACAGAGAGAGACAGAGCATGAGAGGGGGAGGGGCAGAGAGAGAAGGAGACAGGAAACCAGAAGCAGGCTCCAGGCTCTGAGCTAGCTGTCAGCACAGAGCCTGAAGCGGGGCTCGAACCCACGACCGTGAGATCATGACCTGAGCCAAAGTCAGAGGCTTAACCGACTGAGCCACCCAGGTGCCCCATGACTGTGGTTTAATTATTATTAATAATTATTTAAACAAGTTGGCATAAACTTTGCTTATTCTAACTTTCACACATATTCCTATTCTTTGTAGAGACTAACATAAAAATGTTATCTGTTGCTATATAAATAATATCATTAAGTTGAGATAAATGTAATTGTACATAAGGCATGATATAAATGTACATAACAATATAAACATAATATATAAGCATATAAAGAAATATATACAGATATGTATAAATTTTTTCTCCCTACCCACCCACATATCCACATTCTTTAAGTAAATTGACCATATAGGGAAGACTTACTAGGCAGTCCCTAGTTCAAATATTCTAAACATTTATTCACTTAATATAAATCATACCATTCATGTCGAGTCTAGGAGAAAAAGTGGTGTCAGTAGCTATGGCTCATAGAAATAACATGTTCTAGCAGGATAATAAGGAACCTCATTGGCATATATTAGTCAGCTGAGGCTAAGTTATACTACAGTACAAAAAAGACCCGAAATCATAGTGACTAGGAAAGCAAAAATTTATTCTCAGTGTCTTTGTGTGATTGACTCAGGCTTTGCTTCACGGCTCTTTGGTGTTCGGTGGAGAAGGAGCTCCTGCCTGGGACCCTCGGAGGAAGAGAAGGTGGCAGAGGAGGCTGGATTTGGGGCGCTCCTGGTCAGAAGTGACACGCCACACTTCTGCTCCTGGTTCATTGGTGTAAACAAGTTGCATGGACAGAGCTGACATCAAAGGGGCGGGAAGTATAATTCTCTCAAAGGAGTTCCGAGGGACAGGACCTGCGGGGAGAGGAGTGCCACATTTGGGACAACTATGCTCCGTGCTTACGTTGTACGGTGACACCCTCAGGGAAGTCCTCCCAGCTAGAGCTCATGCAGCCATCTTTTTGTCCACCGCTTCCCTCATTAAATTAATAATAGGAAAAATCTGTTACAAGATGGTCGACAGCACCGGTGGAGGAATTCTGGTTTTTGGCTGAAGGCGCCTCTTCCAGGTTTTTCTTCCCACCTTGCTTGCCTTTGGGGCCAAATTACTACTAAAGCAGAATGCAGACGTACCAGGCTATACATTGCCCCTTCTGCTGATGTTCGGGCTCAGACTTCTGGAGAGTGATCTCCTCTGAGCCCACGGGTGTAAAATAAACCTCACCCCTTCCAAGATCTCCGGGTGATGCTGGTTCTTCCGCCCGGTGATCCAGGTTCCGTAACATTAACATGCAAGTTGTTTTACTTTTACTTCCTATGCATTTCTCAGATCTAATCTCCCCTCTGTATCTCACCCACCAGTCCATTGTTCAGGTTCTCAATATTTATAAAAAGACCTTCTGATCATAAATGAATTCCACACACCGCCAAAAATGTGAGGTATGCAAAGTGCACAAATCTAAAGTGTCATTTTTCTGGGACACCTGGATGACTCACTGGGATGTAACTCCTGATCTTGGGGTCTTGAGTTCAAGCCGCGTGTTGGGCATAGAATTAGCTGGATTTAATAAAAACTTAAAGAGGCTCCTGGGTGGCTCAGACAGTTAAGCGTCCGACTTCAGCTGAGGTCATGATCTCACAGTTGGTGGGTTTGAGCCCTCCATGGGGCTCTGTGCTGACAGCGCAGAGCCTGGAGCCTATCTCGGATTCTGTCTCCCTTTCTCTCTCTGACCCTCCCCTACTCACTTTCTCTCTCTCAAAAATAAATAAAAATTAAAAAATTTAAAAAATAAAAATAAAAATCCCAATGTTATAAAAAAATGTCATTTCTCTTTCCACAAATAAGTGTATGATAAATAGACTATGTGAAACCAGAGGTAAAAATAAGTCTAATTATATTTTAAAGTGGCCATTTAATAAGCATAAATGTATTAAGTTTACTTGGATAAAAAGCCAGATTTCCATTTTGGCTAACACACACACACACACACACACACACACACACACACACACACACTCTTCTACCATTTTCTCCCTAAACAGACACATTTTTGAAAACAAAAAAGCCAAGCAAAAAAAATTTTTTAAGAAAAAAACTAACAGAAATTTGAAATGATGGATGAAACACACCAAATGAAAGCTACCATAGCAATTTAATATCAGTTGTACTTAATTTAATAGTAAATTTATAGGTAATTCTGTGTTTCCTATACTTTTTATTTGTTCTTTGTTTTGCCAATTAGCAACATCCGTTTTTTATCTCAGTTATATAAATTTGGTAAATTAGTCTTAGTAAAATGAAGTAGCAACCATTGGAATTATAAGAACATATAAATTAATCTAAATTAATAAGTGAGAATTTTTAAAATTTTTCTCTCCTACTTATGTAGATATTTCTTCTTTTCTAAAGCAGAAATGTAGAATTGTAAAATTCCCTCTCAGCACCATTTTAACTACTCCCCACATGCGGTATTTTTATTTGCATTCCATTCAGTATATTTTCTTATCTACCTTGAAAGCTCCTCTTTGACCCATGGATTATTTAAAAGTATGTTGTTTAGTTTCCACATGTTTGGTGATTTTCTTCCGTTCCTGTTATCAATTTCTGGTTTGATTCCACTGAAGCAGAAAACACACTCTGTATGATGTCATTTCTTTTACATGTTTTGAGATTTGTTTAATGGCCCATCGTATGGTCCACCCAGCAGTATCTTCTGTGGGCACTTGAGTATATTCCACTCCTGGTGAATAAAGTGTTGTATAAATGTTGATTTGAGTCTGTTGGCTGATTGTGTTGTTGAGTTGTATTGTTTTTCTGATTTTCTGTCTGGGTCTCCCAGTTGTTAAAAGAGAGTTTGGAAGTTTCTATCTGTAAGTGTCAATTTGTCTATTTCTCTTCTCAGTTCTATTATTTTTTTCCTTCACAGATTTTGAAGCTCTGTTGTCTGATGCATACAATTTAGGATTTTTTCTTTTTTTTTGCAAAATGAACTTTTTACCATTATGTAATATACTTCTTAGCACATCGTAATTTTTACTGGCTTGAAATCTACTTTAGCTGATATTAATACAGCTGCTTCTGCTTTCTTTTAATGTTTTTTAAGTATTTTATTTTTCAAAAATGTTTAATGTTTTATTTATTTTTGATAAAACAGAGCGAGATAGAGCATGAGAGGGGGAGGGGCAGAGAGGAATACACAGAATAGGAAGCAGACTCCAGGCTCTGAGCTGTCAGCACAGAACCCGATGCGGGGGACTCGAACCCACAAACGTGAGATCATGACCTGAGCCAAAGTCAGAGGCTTGACTGACTAAGTCACCCAGTCGCCCCAAAGATTTTATTTGTCAGTAATATCTATACCCGATGTGGGGCTCTAACCCCAAATCCAGAGTTGTACGCTCCGCCTACTGAGTCAGCCACGTGCCCCTGCTTTCTTGTGATGTTTCCATGATACATCTTTTTCCTTTCTTTTACTTTTAACCTACTTATATCACTATATTGGAAGTAAGTTTCTTGTAGACTGTACATCCTTACACCATGTTTTCTGTCTACTCTGCTCACTTCTATCTTACAATCAGTATATTTGGACCATTTGCATTTAATGTTATTATTGATATGTTGGGGCTTAAGTCCACCATTTGAAATTTTCTTTTCTTTTCTTTTCTGTCTATTTTTCACTTCTGTCTTTTTTCCTTTCCTTCCTGTGGATTGCTTACACATTTTCTAAAAATTCCATTTTGATTTATAGCTTTTTTCAATTTATATCTTTATATATCTTTTTTAATGGTTGCTATAGATACTGCATTACATATATCTAATTTATCACAGAATAATGGTGTTGAAATTTTATCAACTTGAGTGAAATCTAAAAACCTTACCTCCTTCTGTGTCCCTTTATCTTTGACCTTTGAAAATTGTCATGAACATCTCCTCTTCATAAATATTAGATTTTTTGTGATAGTCCCACAGATTCCCATTTTGGCTATCTCACATGCACACACACACACACACACACACACACACATTTCTACCATTTTTGCTAAAACTCTGATTTTTTTGTTGTTTTGTTTTGTTTTTGGGTTTATTTTTTCTGTCTATATTCTTTCTATTTTTCAGACACCGACTTTTCAAGGTTTCCTTTATTTGTCTTATCTATAAATTCAAGGTTTTCAGTTGTACTTTGTAGATGAAATAAAGAAAAATATGTCTACTCTATCTTCTTAGAAGTAAAAGCTTACCCTATTTTTGGCAGTTATGATTGTGATTAAGAAGTTATACATTAATTAACAAAACAGTGTCTGTGTCAGGAGAATTGATGGATCTATAAAAACTATCATTGTTTAAAATAAAGAAAAAATCCACTCAAAGAGCAATTTTGACTTAAAATGAATGCATTTGTACCCAAATGTTTATAGCAGCCAAATTGCAGAAAAACCCAAATATCCATCAACTGACGAATGGAGAAAGAAGATGTGGTACATATACACAATGGAATATTACTCGGTGATCAAAAACAATGAAATCTTGCCATTTGCAACAACGTGGATGGGACTAGAGTGTATTATACTAAGTGAAATAAGTCAATCAGAGAAAGGCAAATATATGATTTCACTCATTTGTGGAATTTAAGAAACAAATCAGAAGAATATAGGGAAAGGGAAAGAAAAAGAAAATAAGATTTAAAACAGAGAGGGAAGCAAACCATAAGAGACTCTCAAATACAGAAAACAAGCTGAGGGGTGCTGCAGGAGAGGTAATGAGGAGTTGGGCTAAACAGATAACGAGCATTAGGAGGGTACCTGTTGGGACGAGCACTGGGTATTGTATGTGAGTGATGAATCACTAAATTCTATTCCTGAAACCAATACTACACTATATGTTAATTAACATGAATTTAAATTAAAAAATAAAAAGAAAGCAAAAAAATATGAACGCATTTGTAATTTACCTTTTAAAATATGCATTTTATAAGAGCTGGTCCTTATTTTGCACATTGGTGCACACATGCACACACACGCACACGAATATGCTTCGTAAAACAAAGCTAGCTATATCCTGCACCTGCAACTTCTGGGTGGTAATAACTTGAATTACATCGAAGCGCATGTGATGGAGATGTTAATTTCTCTACTCTCTTTGGACAGTGGAACAGATGCTGTCTTAAACTTCAAAGGGGCTTGACTACTTTCTGAGTTTCATTAATGAACAACAACTTTTCACAGCCTGGCTTAGAAAAAATATCTAACAAAACATACAAAGGAAAAAGACCAATGAGGAATCCATCAATCTTTTCCTTTTGAAATGTTTTTTAGGGATAGAAAGGAAGTTAAACTCAAAACATTTGATCTTTCCCAGGAAACTGGACTGCACTGTATTTATTGCTTTTCAAATCTGACAGTTCGTCCTGTGGTATCACATCATGGTAAAGGGACCCAATTATATCAGGAGAAGACCGGCTTGGGGAGATAATTTGCTAAAAAGCTAGATAAAAAAAAAAAAAAGAAAAGAAAACCCAATTAGTGATAAAGTTACTATTTTTGTTTTTGGGTGTTTTTCCCCCATACTACCTTATCTAATTCTGTCTCTTGAGGTTAGCTCAGGTAATTGCTTAACATTTTTAAAAGAATAGATAAGAGGGGCGCCTGGGTGGCTGAGTCGGTTAAGCGTCCAGCTTCAGCTCAGGTCATGGTCTCATGATTCGTGGGTTCGAGCCCCATGTTGGACTCTGTACTGACTGCTAGCTCAGAGCCTGGAGTCTGTTTCAGATTCTGTGTCTCCTTCTCTCTCTGGACCTCCCCTGCTCGCGCTGTCTCTCTCTGTCTCTCAAAAAGAAATAAAACACAGAAAAAATTTTTGAAAAAAAGAGTAGATCAGAAAAAAATAAAGACTTAATAGTTTTGAGTAGTCTGATAGAGCTGCTAGGTTGTGAAGAGGAGAAAGTAGGTTGACTAATATTCTAACCAAAAATATTAAGAAAATTTTCAACTCTTAGAAAAAAAATTAAATTTCTATAACATTGACTGATATGTTACACGGATTTTTTTTTAAGTCAAGATTATTTATTTGTTAATTTTGTACCCACAGTTACAAATCTCTTCTAGAGAACCAGATAAAGGTTTGGGTCCTAAGTTTACCAGACACAGATTGGAATCTCAGTTCCACCATTTAGTAGCCATGTCGCCTTGAGCAAGTAACTTAACATTTCCAACCATTTGCTTTTGTAACACTGGTGTGGTAATAGTGACCTATAATCTTTTAATCAGAACTCAGGATCAGATGTGATTTGGAATTTAGAAGAAAAATATATACCTTTTATGTATAAACTTTTACTGAGGAAGTGGTTCTTCAATATAATTCAGATATTCATTAGAGCCTTACTTATAAGCATTTTTATGAACCACGAGTCATACCAAAATGAACAGAACTATCCTTGCTGTCTCGGGGCTTACTAGTCTATATAACAATTTCAGATGACTAGACTATACTGTTAAGTTTCCTTATAGAATTATAAAAGTCAATGGAAGTGTTATGCCCAGATTTTAATATCGCCCCAGAAACCAGAGACTACCAGGGAGACCACGTCACGCATGCAAAAGCAAAGGGTGGTTTTATTACGGGCTCAGGCTGGCCGAGCCTAAGTTCGGGCTCACAGACTTTACCAACGCAGTGGATCCACGCTGAGAGCCCCGAACAAAGGCGGGGTAGGGCTTTTATGGGCTTGGGAAGGTGGAGTTACAGGAAATTGCGACACAGGTACAGTGATCCAATCATTATTATACAATATTATTGACAGCAGGTTTAACCATTCACATTGCCTAGAGTATTTGTTACTTTTGGCAGGACCCAATCACAACATTTAGAGTATTGACCAATCACAGAGTGGGCCCAGGACCCTCACATAAGGCGTGACTAGTCTTAGCCTCCATCTTTAGGCCTGCCCTTAGAGCTGGCCTTTCCTGATTGGGTGTTACAAGGGTGGTACCTTCTGCCTTGGGCAATGTGTGCCCTTCTATTGTCTCATGGAGTCAGTTTCAGATCTGCGTCCTTACAGAAGCTCGTAAGGAGAAAATGAATTCTGATGGAATGGGAGGACTCAAGAAAAATTATGAAAAGTAGTAGTATTTAAAATTATTCAATTTCATTAATTTTTTGTTAATTATTTTTACTGCTATTTTTCAGTCCATTATGTGTGTGTTGTGTTTGTAGTTTCCTTTTTCTTTGGTTAAAACTGCCAAAGTACTTACATGTCATTACAGATTCAAATCCTGTGTGGATAGCACTCGAATACTTTTATCAGTCAAGTCCAACCTCAGTCTAAAACACCAAACACCGTGGTCAGTGAGGATGTTAAACTTGAAAGGTTACAGGTGTTCCTTAATTAACATTATTATTCCTAATAATTATATATGCTTATGTTTCTATAATGGCCTTTTAAACATAACTTTATTATGGGATAATTTATATAGTATGTACATTGATATGTTTTATGTGTACAACTCAATTATTTTTTTAAGATTTTATTTTTAAGTAATCTCTATACCCAACATCTTCAAACTTACAACCCTGAGATCCAGAGTCACTGATTGAGCTAGCCAGGCACACCCAATTCAATGATGTATGTGTTTTTAAATGCATATGTATTTTTTATTAGGTATGTATGTATGTATATATATGTATGTGTGTATTTTAGAGAGAGAGAGAGCATGAGCTGGAGGGGGCAGAGGGAGGAAGAGAGAAAGAATTCTAAATAGGCTCCATACCCAGCATGGAGCCCAATGCTGGATTTGACCCAATGGTCCTGGGATCAAGACCTGAGCCGATATCAAGAGTCGGGTGCTCAAGCCGCTGAGCTATCCAGGTGCCTCCAGTGATTTTTTAAAGTAAATTAACAGAATTGTACAATTGTCCTCACAGTCCAGTTATAAAACATACCTTTAAGGGAGAGAGTGGAGAGGGGGAGGGGCAGAGAGAGAGTCCCAAGCAGGCACCTGTGCTGCCAGCACAGAGCTTGACTCAGGACTCAGTCCCAGGAACTGTGATATCATGACCTGTGCTGAAATCAAGAGTCGGATGCTGAACCAACTGAGCCACCTAGGCGCCCCAGTTATAAAACATTTGTGTCATCCTAAAAAGATAAAATTTAGAAGTTTCAAATAATAAAAGGGAATGCAGTGCAAACACTATATTTTATCTAACAACCAATAATGTGTTTAAACATCCTCAGAGGATTTGAGACAGTACTCCATTTTAAAAAATATTTAATTTTTCTAGTGAATTCTCCTCATGTTCACACTAAATGGAATAAAGCCTATACCTTGCTTTATGTCCATTCAAGTCAGATAACGAAGCATTTTCAGTGTTCAGGGCTTCTTTCATTTTGAAATTGCAGGTAAGGCGCTGTATCCTGAAAACACTCACCTTACAGGACCACTGTGACAGGTAAAGAGAAAAAGTGGAGGGTGCTTAACACAGCACAGAATACATAGCGAATCCAGTCTCTCTGTAGATGTGTTGATAGTTAATTAAAGCATGCTATTAAATGAGGGATGCCTGGGTGGCTTAGTCAATTAAGCATCCAACTTTGGCTCAAGTCATCATCTCACGGTTTATGGGTTCTGCTCCATGTAGGGCTCTGTGCTGACAGCTCAGAGCCAGAAGCCTTCTTCCGGTTCTGTGTCTCCCTCTCTTTCTGCCCCTCCCCTACTTGTGCTCTGTCTCTGTCTCTCAAAAAGAAATAAATGTAAAAAAAAATTAAAGCATGCTATTAGAGGGCATGTGGTACAGTGTAAAATGTACTGTTTGTGCAGCGAGGAGACTTGGTTCCCGGCCCCGTTGTTTTGTTAACTGGTGTGGGACATTGGGTAAAGGTGGGAAATGAACCAGGTGCTGCTTTTAGCACTTTACTATGCTAATTGATAAATCATTCTATCAACTTTATCACACAGATATCATTCATCATCATCTCCCACCTTATAGGTAATAAAGGAAACACAGAATGTTTAAACAACTTGCCGAAAGTCACAGAGCAAGCAAAAGTGGAAGCAAGACTCAAACCCAGGCATTGCGTCTCTAGAGGTCATTCTCTCAAACACCAAGCTCTATTTCCTAAATATTCTTAACATCGCTAACACTTTCTGGGCTCTGCTTTCTTAATTTTTGAAATAAAAGGAGAGCAGGGGTGCCTGGCTGGCCTAGTCAGTACAGTATGTGACTCTTGATCTCAGGGTCATGAATTCAAGCCCCAAGTTGGGTCTAGAGCTTACTTAAAATAAATAAATAAATAAATAAATAAATAAATAAAATGAAATGAAATAAGGGGAAACCAAAACTTCACATTTTAATTTATATGATGTTACAAACAGAATTTGTGAGCCTGAAAGGATCTTGGTAGTTACATTGTACAAATTAGTTTTTTCGTAGCTGAAGAAACTAAATTCTATAGCTTAAACCACAAACCCAGGGTCACACAATTAGTGACAGACCTAAAACCTGGCATTCTGGTTCCTCACGAGGAAATCCTTGTTGAATGCCAAACAACATATATTAATAAGAATAGGTGTATTAAAATGGTAAGACTTGATACCCCAAATTGCATATTTACAGAATAAGAACACATTCATCTTCAATAAAAGTTTTTTTAGTGTTTATTTATTTTTGAGAGACAGAGAGAGAGAGACAGAGCATGAGTGGGTGAGGGGCAGAGAGGAATACACAGAATCTGAAGCAGGCTCCGGGCTCTGAGCTGTCAACACAGAGCCCAACAGGGGGCTCGAACCCACAACCCGTAAGACCATCACCTGAGCAGAAGTCAGACGCTTTACCAACTAAGCCACCCTGGCACCCCTCACCTTTAAATATTAAAAAAAAAAAATTTCCCCACTGTGGGCCTTGAACTCCAGACCCAAAGATCAAGCATCACATGCTCTACTGACTGAGGCAGCGAGGTGCCCCTAATCTTTAGTTATTTGATACGACATACTGTACTAAAGATACACGCTAGACTGTGGTAGAACCACTGAAGACAATGTGATGAATACTGTCAGGAGTGTGGGGGCAAACAGAAAGAACAGAGAGGATGTAGCTTTTTCTTTTTAAATTTTTTAAAGGTTTATTTTTGAGAGAGAGAGAGAGAGAGTGTGTGTGTGTAGGGAAGGGGCAGAGAGAGAGGGAGACACAGAATGGGGAGCAGGCTCCGGGCTCTGAGCTGTCAGCACAGAGCCCGATGCAGGGCTCGAACTCATAAGCTGCAAGACCATGACCTGAGCTTAAGTTGAATGCTTAACCAACTGAGCCTTTTGAATTGGTTCTTGAAGGATGCATAGGAATTACTTGGAAGATGAAGAAGAAAGCCAGCTGAGGCTGAGAAAACTCCTCGTTCGAGTCACTGAGCCCCGAGATCACACTCAAAGAAAGGAGCTGGGGGCTCTTGTTCAATGTCACGCCACCTGAGCCCCAACTGCAAGTCACATGATGAGTGCAAGACTGTGAACTCCTTTTGGCAATGAGACTCTCCAGCCTCTTCAACAGCAAAATCAATAGAATGTTTTGGCCAGCTGGAGTTTCTGAAACATAAAGATTTTTATCTGTTTCCAGGGCTCCCTGTTTCCTGGCAGTTAGAGTTAGAAGATAGTTTTAATTTTCACTTTCCTTTGTTGCTTCTAAACAGAGTGGCAGTAAGGACAGGACCCACTTTGTAGTGTCATGGTCTGGGGTACAGTACCTGAAAGAGGTAGAAATTGAATATACAGCTGAGCCTTGAACAACGCGCGTTTGAATTGCAAGGGTCCTCTTACATGGATTTTTTTCGGGAAGTGCAGAAGAGTACTGACAAAGTATTTCTTTTCTTTATGATGTTCTTTTCTCTAGCTTACTTGACTGTAAGAATACATTACATAATACATATATAAAGTATGTATTCATTGGCTGATTATATTATTGGTAAGGCTTCCATTCAACAGTGAGCTATTAGTTGTGAAGTTTTGGAGGTGACCAAAGTTATTCCCAGATTTTCAACAGTGCAGGGGGCAGGTGTCCCCAATTCCCACATTATTCAAGGTTCAACTGTATATTTTTAAGAATTAAAAAATGTTTATTGTGTATGTATAGGTGTCAGGCACTATGCTAAGCATTTTACGTACATTTTCTATTTTAATCCTCACAGTTTGTGAGTTTGAGCCCCTCATCGGGCTCTTTGCTGTCAGCGTGGAGTTTCCTTGGATCCTCTGTCCCCCTCCTCTGCTCACACTCTCTCTTTCAAAAATAAACACACACACAGACACACACACACACATATATGATACCAATGTACACTGAGATTTTTAATGAATAGATATGTTTATTTATTTCTGAGACAGAGAAAGACAGAGCGTGGGCAGTGGAGGGGCAGAGGAAGAGGGAGACATAGAATCTTAAGCAGGCTCCAGGCTCTGAGCCATCAGCACAGAGCTCAGTGTGGGGCCCCAGAGATTACCTGAGTGGAAGTTGGACACTTAACTGACTGAGCCACCCAGGAGCCCCTGCTCTTATTTTTTAAAGTAATCTCTAGGGGTGCCTGGGTGGCTCAGTCAGTTAAGGCTCAGACTTCGGCTCAGGTCATGATCTCATGTTTGTGGGTTGGAACCCCGCTTCGGGTTCTGTGCTGACAGCTCAGAGCCTGGAGCCTGCTTCCGATTCTGCGTCTCCCTCACTCTCTGCCCCTCCCCATTCATGCTCTGTGTCTCACTGTCTCAAAAATAAATAAAACATTAAAAAAAATAATCTCTATACCCAGTGTGGCCCTTGAACTCAGAACCCCAAGACAAAGAGTAGCATGCTCACAGACTGAGCCAGCCAGGTGCCTCTTCTTAAGCTTTTCTTAAAAGAAAAATTTTTTTCTTAATATTTTCATTTATTTTTGAGGGAGGGGCAGAGAGAGAGGGAGACACAGAATCTGAAGCAGGCTCCAGGCTCTGAGCTAGCTGTGGGACTCAGGCTCTGGAACCTCGAGATCATGACCTGAAGTCAAAGCTGAAAACCTGTGGCATTGCCAAAGTCAGACGCTTTATTGACTGAGCCACCCAGGTACCCCCAATTCCTAAGCTTCTCTTAATCATTAAGCATTTTCTTTTTAAGTATTACTTTTACCAAAAAAATAATTATCTTATTAAGGCTCCTTTATGGAATGCTTTTCGAAACTTAAGTACAATGTAAACTCAAACACATGTGAGCAGCGCAACTTGCAGCTTTCTCCTTGGATAAGGCGAGGCGCTCCCAGAAGACACTTGCACGATTCAAGTCATCCAAAGAGTTACGGAGTTCACACAGATTCCAGGCAGCTTGTTGCTAGACCAGCCCGCCAGGCATCAGGCTGATGCCTCCCAAAAGGAAAGCCTAGAAACTATGAAACTCTGAGGATAAGGTGGGGTGGACTCATGGTACTGATTTGCATGTCTCTACAGTACTTCCTTCAAATCCTGTATAATCACCTTTCAGGCAGCCCCACCCACTCGATCCTGTTTGTCGTTTAAATCTCCCACCACAAGAAACTAAATTGACAAAACCATTCCAGTAAAGATGTAATCAGAGTAAACGGTCAACAAGAATGTGAGAGCAGCCGAGGCAGATGATTTCACAAACTGCTGTCAGTTCCAGCGAAATCAACGGGATCCCATCAAACGCAGTGGACGCCTGCCAGGTTCCCTATTCTGGAAGATAAAAAAAAAAAAATGAAGCCAGTCCTCTTGGCAAGAAGTTCATGATCTAACAAAGATAAGTCACAGAAGCCAACCCGGCAAGGCCGCACAGCACTGTGAGGGAGGTACGGTCAGGCTGCCGGGGAGTCACAGGCTGGGGACACCTGGGGCCTGCAGCGTTTGGAAGGAGTGGGACAGGGGCACGAGGAAGGCAGGTGGTGAGGGAATCCAGGGAGGCATCGTGTGTCTCTGCATGCAAGTTTACATCTGGAAAGCAGGATAAAATTTCTGGAAAAGAAGAGGCATTTGAAATGGAGTGAAGTCCATGAACAAAGGTACTGTCATGCCAGCACGAAGGACGCTTTGTGGAAGCTTGGGAGAATATTGTTCAGCTCGGTGCCCTTTTTTAAAGTTTATTTTTATTTATTTTGAGAGAGAGAGAGAGAGAGAGAGAGAGAGAGAGGACAAGTGGGGAAGGGGCAGAGAGTAAGGGAGACAGAATCTCAAGCAGGCTCCTTGCTGTCAGCAAGAGGGCAGCATGGGGCTCGAACTCATGAACCATGAGATCATGACCTGAGCTGAAACCGAGTCAGAGGCTCAGCAGACTGAGCCACCCAGGGGCCTCTGGGGTGCCCTTTTCTAAAAGAGTGAAAATATGATAGGAAAAGACAGGGTTCAATAGGCAGAGAGGGAAAGGTTAGGACCTGAGGTCTGGGTGGGGAAACCACCTATTTTGGAACATTGCTGGGAGTGTCTGACTGCAGCAAACCCCTTAGGCTTAAGGTTCCTCTTAACAATATAACAGACTCTGGGGTGCCTGGGTGGCTTAGGAAGTTAAGCGCCCAACTTCAGCTCATATCATGAATTGGCAGTTCTCAAGTTTGAGCCCCTTGTCAGGCTGTGTGCTGACAGCCCAAAGCCTGGAGCCTGGTTTGGATTCTGCGTCACTCACTCTCTCTGCCCCTCCCTTGCTCTCTCTCTCTCTTTCCCTGTCTCTCTTTCAAAAATAAATATGCATTGGGCTGCTGGGTGACTCAGTCAGTTTAGAGTCCTACTTCAGCTCAGGTCATGAACTGGTGGTCCCTGGGTTCGAGCCCCGTGTGGGGCTCTGTGCTGTCAGCTCAGCCTGGAGCCTGCTTCTGATTCTGCGTCTCCCTTTCTCTCTGCTCCTCCCCCATTCATGCTCTGTCTCTCTCTGTATCTCAAAAATAAATAAAAGTTAAAAAAAATTTAATCTCTTAAAAATAAATAAATAAATAAATAAATAAACATTAAATAAGAAAAAGGATGTAATGGATACCGCCTACTCCCCCTCAAGTTCCCCTCAGGAATCTGACAAAAGACCCGATTAAAAATAAGTAGACCCTAAAACCTTATGGCCCACAAGGAAGGTACGGTCATACATCACCTTGTACAATGGAAACGAGCCAATCAGGAATGGACAACCCAGCACCTAGAATCATCAAGCCAACAAGGGTAAAACCTGAGAAGGAACAAGGTGGAGGGAGGGAAGAACTGACTAGAACCTTATAAAACAAAGACCTTTGCCTGTAGTCCTCGGACATTCACTTTCCAGTGTCCTTTCTCTGCGAAGAGAGCCTTCTTCATATTATCCTTCCTTTCTGATCTTATACTCTAATCCACTTTTGCCTGCTGCTCATTTTGTGTCCCGGTTTTCATTCCTTGAAGCAGCGAGACAACGAATCACGGGTATTGAGGTAAAAATCCTGCAACAAAAGGGTCCCTGAGGCCCTTGCTCATCTAACAGATTAAATAAACTCAAATAACTTGTGCAGTTTTGGTCAGTTATTTGATCTCCATGTACCATTTTAACAGTTATGTAATTACAACTGGCAATAACTAGGTAAAATACATTAAACACAATATAACCATTAAATAATTTTAATGTTTATTTATTCTGAGAGAGAGAGAGAGAGAGAGAGAGAGAGAGAGAGAGAGAGAGAGAGAGAAAGTGGTGGAAGAGGGACAGAGAGAGAAGGAGACACAGGATCTGAAGCAGGCTCCAGGCTCTGAGCTGTCAGCACAAAGCCCGATGCGGGGCTTGAACCCAGAAGCAGTGCGATCATGACCTGAGCCAAAGTCAGACGCTCAACTGACTGAGCCACCCAGGCGCCCCCAATATATGCATTTTACATTTTATTCTCAACAGAATACTGAGGCAAGTGCTACTGGTGTCTCCGCTTTCCAGATGAGGAGAGAGAATGGAAAAAGATTAAGTGACTTGCCTCAAGGCCAAAGGTAGCAAGAAGAGTTAAGATTGCAAATTCAGATTCTAGAGCCACATGCCTGCCTCCTGATACATACGGAGTGCCCGACATACTGTGCGCCCGACTCTGCTCAGCTGGAGTTACACACACAAGTAGGTGACACAGTCCATGCTCTCTGGGACCTCTTCTTGCTCCTCAAAGGATTTCAGCAGCTTAGTTTAGATGGAGTAAAAGAAAGCCAGGAACAAAAGCCAGTTATGAAAGGCTCCTTCTTCTCTGCTACAACTACAACTAGTTAAGTGGGTAAAAAGGAAGGAAGAGCTGCCTGAGAAGAAGGCAGAAGAAAGAGGTAGCCATGTCTGTGTGCCCAGGACAGGCGAGCTACCTGCCGGGTAGGACTGTCATGTCTATGAAGGGACTTCCAGGGGGGATAAAGAAAGAACACCTTATCTACTGCAGGCTACGTTTTAACATGCACTGGTCCAGGCAATCCCTACAACAAACTTGGGAAATAGTGTAATGATCCATTTGTAAGTAAGAAAATACAAGGACTGACTGGTACTTGGAGACCACATTGTAGGAAATAACCTAGAAGTGTGGCAGGACCATGCCTGGCTCCTCTCTCCCTTACTTGGTAACCTATCAGTTCCAACACTCTGCTGCGATGAGAAATGAGTATTAGAATCCATGGCAACCCCAGAAATATTAGGAACACAACAGATGTATGTGGGATGGAAGTATATCCAAGAACACGGCATCATTCAGGACAAGAAGGTTTGAAGGACACTTCCTTGGGGGAGTCAAGGGCTTACTTGGAGGCTTGAATATGAGCTCCCGGGTGGAAAAGCTGAGGTTTTTTATAAACAGAGAAGTTTCTCTCAGAAAGTTGGCAATGAGTCATTTGACTCTTTGTAGAGATATGATTCAATGAGCTTTCTTCTCGCCTTCAAGTTGGGAATGTGTCTTCATGTTATTTAATAAGGACAGTGATAATAATAATTACTATTTATTGAGCACAAGCTGTGCCAAACCCCATATTGGAGTCTTTCCATCCATTATCTGAAATCTTTTGTTAACCCTGCCAGGTGAGACTTAGCTATTTTATAGATGATAAAGCTGTGGCTCGGAGAGTTTAAGTAACTTGTTCAATTTACTACAGATGAACAGAGCCAGGATTAAACTCATACTCTTTCCATTAGGCCATCTTGCTTTCATTAGACATTATTATTTCATTTTAGCATGGGAAGCAAGTCCACCGCACAGAGCTGATGTAATTCCCGTCAAAAGCAAATAAGTTAGTAAACACGCAGTCTTATTTCGGCAAAAGGTGGCCATAAACAACTGAGTTTCCTGCGATGCGAAGATGGGTGTTAGACTTGTGAGCGCATCCTTACACTGGGTCGAGGTTTCATACCTCTGACTCCACCCTTTCAGGTGTTGGCTTCATCTTCTGGAACACAGGAGTGTTGGATTCAAAATTTAAGGTATGCCAGCTCTGTGATGCTTTGACCCTTCGCTTCTCCTGTTCCATTTTCCACAGGATGAAACATCTCAACTATTGGGGGTTCCGGAGATTTCTGGAGATTTAATGAAATAAAGGAGCATTTTCCTGTTTGCAAGGGTAGTTTTTCTCCTTTCTTCCTTGAGCTGCTGGACTTAAAGCGCTTCTCAGGCTGAAGACTAGAATGAAAAGTTCCTGGTAATCTTTGTCACCTAACTTCAAGAGCTTAGCAATTTGCCCGTGTGACAGTACTGCCGAAACAGTAAGTTGAACTTCAAGGCTTTATAGGTTCTTCACAAATCATCACATGCAAAAACCGGAAACATAACAGAGAAAATTATCTCTTTTTCCTAAGAGATAAGAAAAAGTTCTAAGAAGCTCCTCTGTTGAAGAGCACTTAAGAGCGCATCTTAGGGGTGCTCGGAAATCCGCATTCCAACGGACTCTCCATATCTCCAGGGCAGCATCTGAACGGGGTGCCGTCTGCTTTCTCTCCTCCACACCCGGCTGATAACGCGCAGATGCTGGAGTTGAGGCAATTGGCAGCGTGCCTTTATCAGGCTGTCTCAGGGTTGGAAAGTGGAAAGAGGCAATTCAGGGTCAAGAAATAATCTAGGTTCAAGCAGGACCAAATCTCCTGCCAGATCCTGGCTCGGTCAATTTCTAGACATGACAGCCAAGTTTCCATCCGCTTTGCCATTATTAATGTATATGAAGACATGCATTTCTTCATAACAGAATACGAAACCAAGCAGGAAGGTAACTGGCTGCTAGAGTTGAGGTTTCGTTTCTGGGTAAATCAGCTGTCATCCCACAGAGGCACTCCTGTGTGTAATCTCAAACCAGCTATGACAAATGAGACGGAATAAGAGAAAGTGTGTTAGCAACTGCTCTTAAATTTCCCCTGGTCGTCAGGATCTGTCTTGGTTTGGGTTTTAGACTCTTTAAAGTAGCAGTTGTCATGTTCAACTTTAGATAACCCCATAAATCCGGAAATAGCTAATGTGATTCATGTGGGAATCAGTTACAGTAACGATCTGTGTCTAAATGTTGGTTTTACAGTCATACCTGCTCCAAGAGCTGTGTTCTGTGAAAGGAGGGCAAGTCATGGTCTCTGCAACCCTGAGTCACCGCTCCGTACCTACAAAAAGCCTATTATCTGCACTGATTTTGAAATTGGTCTGTGTCTCTTAGGCTCTGGGCCAAGTTTGGACTTTTAGGGCAGGAGTGAGGGTGGAAGTAGAGTGGGGCGGGGGTGGGGGTGGGAAGGTCTGCTCAATGAGATGAGTAAAAAGTAAAAAGACCTTTTAAAGGTTACAGATTACAAATGTTCCAAAGAATTATTTATTTAAGCTGTCTTTGCAATATAAACCCTGAGGTATTTTTGTGTGTGTAAAGATTAAAGACAGTGAAAGTTCTAATGAAACTGACACATCATACTCTCTTCCTCTTTACAATGTTCATAGCTTTATCTCAATATACCAAAAGTTTATTGAGGATCTGCTGGGTAACAAGGTCCCCTGTGGGGGTTACAGACATGGAGAGGACACAGGGCCTGCTGCCTCAGGGCTCACGGTCCAGTGAGCAGACAGACCTGTGCAGAAGTTATTCTAAATCAGGGCAAACTGGGGTGGGTAGGTGGGTGGGTGCACAAATCATTTCCTCTTGGAATCTTTCTCTGACCTCCCAAATCTGAGTTTCTGTCCCCTAAGCTGAATACCTGTAACACACTGTACTTCACAGGCACAAAGAATGCCTGTCCCCAATCAATATGCAATTTCCCCTTCCTAGTAACAGACCCCCAATTTACTTGGAATGGCAATGTCTCTATCAGAATAATGCATTCCCCATCATCCTTTTGCAGCTAGATATGGCAATATGACTAATTTCTGGCCAATACCATGTGAGTGGAGGTACTATGTGGGACCCGAGGAAAGCTACTTAAAGGACGCAGACTCAGCGGGAGAAGTTGTCTCTGTAGTCCTTCACTTTACTCCTTGAGCCAGCCTAGAATGTAGACATGCCGCCACGTAGCCAAGAGTTATCTAGGACCAGAAGTGGACCTTGAGGGTGGAAGCCATGTACTAAAAACAGCAGTGCAGGAACACAGGAGTCGGGGTCCCTGATAACTTTGTGGAGATGTTATGGCAGACCTGGCCTATTCTAATCTGCCAGGATGATTGCTTCAGGGTGACTGAGTGGTTCAGTTCGTTAAGCGTCCAACTTAAAAAAATTTTTTTAAATATTTATTTATTTTGAGAGAGAGAAAGAGAGAGAGAGAGAGAGAGAGCACAAGTGGGGGAGCAACAGAGAGAGAGAGAGAAGGAGATACAGAATCCAAAGGAAGCTCTAGGTTCTGAGCTGAAGTCGGCCACTTAATCAACTGAGCCACCCAGGCGCCCCAAGAATCCAACTTTTGCTTTCAGCTCGGGTCATGATCTCACAGTTTGTCGGCTCAAGCCTCATGTAGGGCTCTGCACTGACAGGGAATTCTCTCTCCCTCTCTCTCTCTCTCTCTCTCTCTCACTCTCTCCCCCCTCCCCCCCTCTGCTCATGCTCTCTCTTGCTCTGTAAATAAATAAACATTTTTAAAAAGATTAATTAATTAATTAATTTTACATAAAAGAGAAATACATGTATATTTCTTAAAAGCTCTATTTGGTTTTCTCTTCAGGGATAACAATCTTGAGGCACCTGGGTAGCTCCAGTTGGTAAAGTGTCCAACTCTCAATTCCAGCTCAGGTCAGAAAAGTATATGATCCAAGGGTCATGGGATCGAGCCCCCTTCAAGCTCTGTGTTGAGCATGGAGCCTGCTTACCCCTCTGCTCCTCTTCCCTGCTTGTGTGCTCATGATCTCTTTCTCTTCTCTCTATTAAAAAAAAAAAAAAAAAGGAAAGCAAACCTAATTATGGCTAATACACCTGACATAAAACTTAACATACTGCCTGTGATTGCTCATTTAATTTTCTGATTCTTCACATATCCAGACTTAAACTACTTAATGCAATAGACCTTGTTGTAAAGATTTATGGGTTAAGTTGAAAGAATAAATAGAAAGATTTATTAGATCAGACAAATTTCATAAATTGCAAGATATACAGATATATTGGAAATTGGAAATGGGATCTGAGATCCCAACAGAAGTCAAGCATGATTTCCAAATAGTTAGCCTGAGCAACAGAAAGAGTGATTCAGGGCAGGTGTGGGGAGAAGATCCAGAGTTTGGTCCTGAGTATACTAAGTTTCAAATGGACATATAAATTTGGGAGTTATCAGCAAACTGTGGCAACTAAAGCCCTAAAGCTAGATGAGATCTTTCAAGAATCCATGCAGAGAGAACAGAATAATCACAAGATTAAGTCGAACGTATTCCATATTTAGAGATCTGTAAGAATGGTCAAAAAAAAAAAAAAAGAAAAAAAAGAAAAGAAAAACCAAGACTACTCAACTGAGTTAAAAATCAAAAGTGGTTTCCCAGGGAGGCTACATTAAGAAAATATTTCAAGGGAGGGAGAGTAACATAGAGCCAAAGTCTGTGATAGATCAAATAAGCTAAATGCTTGTCATTGACCATGAGATTTAGTGCTGTGGAATTCACTGGGTATTTTGGTGGCACAGTGAGGGCTGTATGATAGAATGATTCTGAGAGAAAACAAGAATGAAGGGAATTAGAGACTACATTTTCAAGGTACGTAAGGCCGTGAAGTCACAGGGAAGTGATACTGGAGGAGACTGCAGTGTCCTAGGATACTTTTGTATTGTTGTTATTGTTTTGTTTCGGGGGAAGAAATCCCTGAATGTTTCCGGATAGAGGACATAACAATTCCTGAGAGAGGGAGGAACGGATAAAGCATGCCCCCCAGTAGCCTTCTACATCTCATTGTTTGCCCCTGTATTTGATTCTCTTATAAAGGAATTTATATGACCATCTCAGCTTTCTACGCCTTTTCGTCTATGTAATTATACTGTGAACTCTTTGTAGGCAAGGCCCAGGATTGAACTTAAGGCTTGGTGGTCAGTGGGTGATAGACTGATGAGCATCATAAAGTGTTAATGAGGATGGGACACTTAATGAGTTACTAGCTCCCAGAGGCTTCTCATAGCTAACGCCTGGAGAGGTGCTGTGCTCTTTGACACAAAGAGATGGCTCTCCGATGCCAGGATTTTGGAAACCTGTAGCAGGGATTAGGAGGATGAGCCAGAAAGTCTGCCCAGTTCTTACCATACATTTTGCCCAAAATGGCAACTTTCCTGTCAGTAATGGAATAACTGCTAAATCTTCCATGTGAAGTCCCAAACTTTAAAACTTCCGGGAGCTATCGACGACCACCTGATAATCCAACAGGCAGAAAGTACGTCAGCGCTGCCATGATAGATTTGCCAAACCCACTCGCACGTTAAGAAAGCATTGGTCACGCCTCTGCTCCCTGTGATAATTTCCCTTTCTAAACAAAGACCCTTAAAGCACAGAGCTTTCTCCCTGTGTTGGAGTTGCAGAGGTAGGCACCAGGCAGTCTGGAATTTTTTCCATTTACTATGACCAACTGGAGAGGTCGTAATTACAACAAGATTCTCTCCCATTCTCTTCCAGAAAAAACAAAAACTAAAACTAAAAAAACCACCTCCTCTCCTTACAGGGTCTCCATTCTTTGAAGACTGACTCAGTCAATCTAGAAATGATCCAAGTAGGGCCATAATCTGATCACAATCCTTTCCTTTCTTTTTTTAAAATTATTTTTATATGTTTATTTGTTTTTGAGAGAGAAGAAGACAGAGCAAGACAGGGGAGGGAGCAGAGAGAGAGGGAGACTCAGAGTCCGAAGCAGGTCCAGGCTCTGAGCTGTCAGCACGGAGCCCAGTGTGAGGCTCGAACCTAGCCGAAGTCAGCCGCTCAACTGCCTGAGCCACCCAGCCGCCCTGAAAACAGTCGTCTTTAAACGGTCCTTTGGACAACTTGTGAGGGAACACAGCAAAAAGACTACTAAGGCAAATACATTGACTAATGGAAAAGTTTGAGTTTTTTTGTAAAAACCTACACATTCTATTTCTGCTCTAAACATGAAATAATTTTTCTTGGGGCCATTACTCTGTGTGGGATAATGAGCCGTACACTGTAAAGCTGCCTCAGGCCCCACTGACCTTTCCAAGGTTTACTTAACAAATTTTTCTTGAAGACTTACTTTTAAGAGTTTATGGATGAATGAATAAATATTTGCCTTCTTTTTCCCACTGCAATTGCTTCTGCGGAAGTGCTAATAAGTGAACGCCGACAATAACCCTTCGGTTGAACTTCCTTCTTCTAATCCAGTTACTCAGGCTCTTTGCGAGCACACCTTGCACTAGGATTTTGGAAAAACTACCCACTAGCAAATTTCTAAACGGACACCCAAACATTTTCATCTTACATTCGCTGCAAATGTGTAATCTCTAACACGTTATAAAATTGACATTTAAAATATTGCTGCATCACTTTAAAAAATAACTACTGGAACCTAAGTTTTGGAATGATTTGATATGTTACATTTAAAATTTCATTTCACTTCATTTTTTTAATGTTTGCTTATTTATTTTTGAGACAGAGAGAGAGCGTAAGTGGAGGAGGGGCAGAGAGTGAGGGAGACACAGAATCCCAAGCAGGCTCTGCACTGTTGGCACAGACCCTGATTCAGGGCTCAACCTCCTGAGCCGTGAGGTCACGACCTGAGCCGAAACCAAGAGCTGGAGACTTAACTGACTGAGCCACCCAGGGGCTCCATAAAACATCTTGGGCACCTGACTGACCCAGTGGGTGGAGAGTCTTGACCTTGGGGTCCTGAGTTTGAGCCCCACATTGGGTATAGAGCTTACTAAAAATGAAATAAAATAAAAATTTTAAACATCTTTATTGATATATAATCCACATATTATATAAAGAATTCTTTTAAAGTGTCCTTATTCATTGGTTTTTAGTATATCCACACAGTTGTGTGGCATTTACCATGATCTACATTTAGAACACTTTTATCATCTCTAAAAGAAACTCTGTATCTGATAGCAGTGTGCCCTCTCCCATAATCCTCCTTCCGCGCATCCTTAGGCAATCATTAATTTAGTTTTTTTTTTAATATATAGTTTGCCATTCTGGACATTTCAAGCAAACAGATTCACATAATATGTGGTCTTTTTTTTAAAAAAGTTGTATTTTTTTTTGAGAGGGAGAGGGAGAACGAGGGGAAGAGGGGCAGAAAGTGGGGGGTACAGATGATCTGAAGCAGGCCCTGTGCCAACAGCCACAGCCAGATGTGGGGCCTCAACTCTCAAACCCTGAGATCATGACCTGAGCCCAAGTCAGACCCCCAACACACTGAGTCACCCAGGCACCCCGAGGCAACATTTCTGTATAAGACAGGGGTCATTTAGTGCTGATTGATTTAGTTAAATCAGAAATTATCAACTACCTTAAAAGAGTATACTTATATTGATTTAACAGAAAATGTACTTTACACTTTTTGGTATTTTATTTTTATTTTTTTATTTAAAAAATTTTAATGTATTTACTTATTTTTGAGAAAGAGGGAGAGACAGCATGATCAAGGGAGGATCAGAGAAAGAAAGAGTCACAGGATCTGAAGACAGGCTCCAGGTTCTGAGCTAGCTGTCAGCACAGAGATCGATGCGGGGCTTGAACCCACGAACTGTGAGATCATGACCTGAGCTGAAGTGGATGCTTAACCGACTGAGCCACCCAGGTGCTCCTGATATTTTATTTTTAAAATTACATTTTAATGGAAATATCATGTCTTTGGTGAAAATTACAAAAAACGGAAACATTAAAAATAAAAATCACCTCTAATGCTTATTTATGGCTAGAGATGTATTAATATTTTATTATATATTCTAGATTTTTTCTTCTGTATGTGTATGCTTTTTATAAAATTGGATTCATAATAATCAACAAACATATCTGATAAGGGGTTAATATTAAAAAATGTATAAAAACTCCTACTGCTTAATAGCAAAAAAGCCAATGATGCAACAAAAAGCAGGCAAATGACCTGAACAGATATTTTTCCAAAGAAGACATACAAGTGGACAATGTGTGTATGAAAATATGCTCAATATCACTTATCATCAAGGAAATGCAAATCAAAGCAACAATGAGATATCACCTCACATCTCTTAAGATGGCTATTGTCAAAAAGACAAGTGACAACAAGGATGCCTGGGTGGCTCAGTCGGTGAAGCGACCAACTCTTGACTTCGGTTCAGGTCAAGATCTTGAGGTTCCGTGGGATCGAGCCCTGCAGTGGGCACTGCCTGCCGACCGTGGGTAGAGCCTGCTTGGGATTCTCTCTCTTCCTTTTTCTCTGCCCTTCCCCACTCATGTTCTCTCTGTCTTTCTCAAAACCAATACATAAAAAGAGGAGAAGCGATAACAGATGTCAGTGAGGATGTGGAGAAAGAAAACCCCCCATACAATGTTGATGGAGATGTAAAATGTATAGCCATTATGGGAAGCAGTATGACAGTTCCTCAAAAACTTAAAAATTGAATTACCATAGGATTCAACAGTCTGACCCCTGGGTATATATACAAAGAAATTGAAATTGGTATTTTAAAGAGATACCTGCTCTGCCATGTTCATTGAAACATTCTTTACAGCAATCAAGGTATGAAAACAACTTGTGTCTGTCAATGGATGAATGGATAAAGAAGCTGTGGTGTACACACACACACACACACACACACACATAATATATATATATTTAAATATATTTATTTATATTTTTATTATTCAGCCATGAGATTAAAGGAAATCCTGCTATTTGCAACAACATGGATGGATCTTGAGGACGTTATGCTAAGTGAGATAAATCAGAAAAAGAAAGATAAATGCTATATGATGTCACTTACATGTGGAATCCAAAAAAGCTGACCTCGTGGAAACAGAGAGCACAGTGATGGTTACAGGGGCTGGGGAGTGGGGTCAGAGGAGAAATGTCTAAGGGTACAAACTTGCAACTAGTAAATAAATAAATTCTAAAGATCTGATTCTCACGTCAACCTAAATAAAGAGGTAAACTGAGGCAAGCTTGAATGACCAGAAATTGAGCTTATTTTGGAATAGCAGAGGAGCTGCAATTCAGTAAATCCATGCTGCAGCTAGCCACAAGGGTCGGTGGAGAGTCTGGGATGGGCTGTATCTATGGGCAAAGAGTATGAAGAGGGGAAATCCAGCCAGAGTCCACACAGTAAGTTTATTGGCTTCAGGATGGGGGGAGATTCTTGCCAGATACTCACTGGTCAAGAGATAAGCCTTGGTCTTCTGTAACTTAGGCATATATGGAAAATCAGTGTCTCAGTGTCAAAGCTTTGATCTTCTGAGGGTGCTGCGTGAGATTCTCCATTTCATATCCTGCCATTCTATTTTAGATTGAACTTCTTTCACACACCGCATAGAGAAGATAGTCAACAATATTATATGATAAACTTTGAAGCTGTTAAGGGACTAGATCTTAATTGTTCTCACCAAAAAGAGCAGTGATACTTATGTGATTAAGATGTTAGCTGGTGCTATGGCAGTAATCATATTGTATATAAATATAACAAACCAACACATTGTACATCTTAAATTTATACAATTTTATTATCAAGTATATCTTAATTTAAAAAAAATAAAAAATTTGGAGAGGCGGGAGCACCTGGGTGGCTCAGTTGGTTAAGTGTCTGACTTTGGCTCAGGTCATGATCTCACAATTTGTGAGTTCGAGCCCTGTGTCCGGCTCTGTGCTGACGGCTCAGAGCCTGGAGCTGCTTCAGATTCTGTGTCTTCTTCGCTCTCTGCCCCTCCCCCACTGGTGCTCTGTCTCTCTCTATCTCTCAAAAATAAAAATGTAAAAAAATGTCTTTTTTAATTTGGAGAGGCATATAATACCTTCTTAAAAAAGAAAGCAGTATCTCTCTTCAGGAAAGAACTGGAAACAATTATTTTTTTCCAGGCTTTTTGCTTTTTTCTCCATACTATTTTTCTTTTCTTTTTTTTTTACGTCTCTTTATTTATTTTGAGAGAAAGAGTGTACACTTGCAAGTGGTAGAGGGGCAGAGAGAGGGGGAGAAATAAAGAGTCCCAACCAGGCTCTGCACTATACGGGTCTCAAACTCGGGAACTGTGAGATCATGACCTGAGTTGAAGTCGGGCACTTAACTGACTGAGCCACCCAGGTGCCCCTCCTTGTACTATTTTTCATGTGAAAACAATATAACAGAAAATTTGGACTATGAAAAAATAATTTTCAGCATTCTAGCAAAATAGAATAATCTCTCTGTTTCCTTACAGCAATTTTTTATGTGTACACGTTTTTACATCAATGAAATCATAGTGTACACACAATTTGAAAGCCTGGTGTTTTCAATTAATAGTATATCATAAGTATTTTTCATGTAGTTATTCAAATATCATTTATAGCTGCAAAATATCCCATTGAGGATGTAACCGAATTTGATTAACCATCCTCTATCCTCAGACATTTACCCTTACTTTGGGGGTTCATAAAAAGCAATATGGTGAATATCTGTGTGCATGTTCATCCTAGGATTTACTAGGATCAAACGGCATGGTTTGCCTTTTCTAAGTTAAATGACCAATTTTCAAAGAATATAATACATTTTCCCCTCAATTTTAGGGTTATAGAAAGCTAGGACTACTATTTTAGGGATGCTTCATTTACTACATGGGAAAACAGAGGGCCAAAGAGGCAAATTGACTTGTTTAGTGTTAAACATTAGATAATGCAATAGATTAAGATTGAAATTGATCATATAGCAAATTAAGTGGCAAAATCAGCACTAGAAAATATCTGAACATCTTTTACTTTTTAATTTTTTTTAATGTTTTCTTTATTATTGAGACAGAGAGAAATAGAGCATGAGTGGGGGAGGGTCAGAGAGAGAGAGGGAGACATAGAATCCAAAGCAGGCTCCAGGCTCTGAGCTAGCTGTCAGCACAGAGCCTGATGCGGGGCTTGAACCCATGAACCGTGAGATCATGATCTGAGCCGAAGCCGGACGCTTAATCAACTAAGCCACCCAGGCGCCCCGAAAATATCTGAACATTTTAAGCAGCCTTAAAATAAAATGCTTTTAAAATGTAACTTCTGAATTAAACTGGCATTCAAAACATTTTGGCTTTTTTCTGTCACTCTTAAAGTAAGTATACTTTGGGAAAAAATGTAAAGTGTATTTTATCTTAGCATTTTAGCAAACTGGGGCTGGATGACAGAAGAAAAGTGCAGACAAATGTAAGAAAAGACATAAGTTGGGGCGCTTGGGTGGCTGAGTCGGTTAAGCGTCAGACTTCAGCTCAGGTCATGATCTCACCGTTCGTGGGTTTGAGCCCCGGGTCGGGCTCTGTGCTGACAGCTCGGAGCCGGGAGACTGCTGCAGATCCTGTGACTCCTTCTATCTCTGACCCTTCCCTGCTCATGCTGTCTTTCTCTCTCTCTAAAAAATAAAAACATTAAAAAAAAAAAAAAGAAAAGATATAAATTGTAAAATTGATCATTTTCTGAGTGGAAAACGAAGGCGTATTTGGGTCACATAGGAAATGGTATATATATATCCAAATTATGTCATGCAAATTCTATTAAAGCTCTTCTTTCCCAGAATTTAGTAAACCACTTCTGTACTTTATTTCTCTCTAATGCCGGAAGGTGCCATGAGTTTCTCCTTTGCATGTGATGTTAGAGTGCCATGTATGCATACATATAGACACACACTTATGCACATGGATGCACACATGTACACACATACATGCACACACATATAAATATATACATATATACACATACACATATACATACACATACACACTTTTTTTAATAGGCTCCACTCACAACATGGGACTTGAACTCATGACTCCAAGATTAAAAGTCACATGCTCTACCAACTTAGACACCCAGGCACCCCATGTATTTCTTAATCCATCCAGGAAGGAAAGAAGGTGGTCAAGCTTAGCAACAATGAAATCAGTTAGAGTCATGCAATATGCCATATTTTTTCAATTATAATACATGTATGCATAACCTTTTAAAATTATTAAAATAGAGCTAAAGGGTGGACATCTATATATCAGCTTTATGATGAAGTTGTGCTTTTTGCCCAGAATATCTCTGTATAGATATCTGTTTCATAAGAATAGATTAAATCACAAAAGTGGGCCAGGGATTGTTCTGGAAAATCTACTTGTGAAACAATGGATCTAGTGACACATATCAAAAAAAAATAAGGGAGAAATATCATTTTTCAGGAGACATTAGTGATCATAAGAATTATTCATACTTTTTTATTCATGAAGATATGTCCTTATTTACTAAGCGTACTAATTTGCATCTTTGTAAGTGCAATGCCCTGGGCTAACTCTGCGGGAACATGTTAAAAGATATGTAGAACTGATGCCTGGAGAGATGTCCAATGTCGTCCAGCTTTACTGTGGAGTAAGAATGTGAACCTAACTACTATAATAAGGGGGAAAATTAGCAAAATTTATTTGGATCTTTTTGTTCTGGAAGACCATTCCTTATTCATTTTCCAAAACCCATCATTTCTTCAGAACATAAATTCTTTTTTTTCTCTAATGTTTATTTTTGAGAGAGAGCGAAGGGAGAGAGGCAGAGAGAGAGGGAGACAGAGGATCCAAAGCAGGTCCGAGCTGCCAGCCCAACGTGGAGCTCAAACTCACGAATCGTGAGATGATGACCTGAGTAAAGTCAGAAGTTTAACTGACTCAATCACCCAGGCACCCCTAGAACATAAATTCTAGTTCAAGTGATTAGGGTCCTGCTTTGGTTTATTCTGTTTTGTTTTCTCATTTCACATTCAAGAACGTATTCTGGCAACTTTGACTTCATCATTAAGCAGACATCTTTAGGAAAACATTCACATACTATAACGTAGGGGACTAACTGCTATTATTTTTTTACTGACTGTGTCTTACTAGTTTTTACAGCCTACTGACGTCCTTGTGTTTGGGAAGGGGATTGCAGACAGCAGAGAAAACCTACAGGTGCTGCTGCCTTTTTAAGGCGCTGATCACAAGACTCCCTGCACACCCGCCTCCTGCACCATCATCAGTGCTTTTTGTCACCAATGGCTTCTCACTCTAGACCTGGAGATAAACATGGGCAGGTGGCACAGGATGGTTAGTCATGGGGTGTTACTAAAAATAAATTGTGAGAGCAAGCAAAGAGAGCTTTATGTTTTCATCAGTAGATCTTTGTAGTAGGTGACTTTGAAAAGAGACAACATCCAATTCAAAATGGTTTAAGGAAACAGAAAATTTCTGGTGTATGTATTGGCAAATTTCATTTGGGGGTTTCTTCATTTATGGCTAGATTAAAAGGCTCAAGCAATGGGTTAGAAAATAAGCTAAAGCATATTAAATATTTTAAAAGTTTGGGGCACCCGGTGGCTCAGTCAGTTAAGCGCTTGACTTCAGCTCAGGTCAAGATCTCAAGGTTTGTGTGTTTGAGCCCCACATTAGGCTATGTGCTGAGAATGAGGAGTCTGCTTGAGATTCTCTCTCTTTCCCCTTTCTCTTCCCCTCCCCAATGTGTGCTCTCTCTCAAGATAAATAAACTTCAAAAAAAATTTTTAGGAGTTTCTTTGAGCAAAAATTGATTCCAACTGGGCAGCACTGAAGGGTAAGTGGTTAGGAGCACATCTCTGAGCCAGGGGATGACTTAAATAGAGAAAGTGAGAAGCGGAGAGAGAAAATTATTCAACTGTCGACAGTTTAAAGACCAGGGTTTGAATGAAGGCAGCCTAACATCAGAGCAACTGTTGGAACAAACACTGCTTCTCTGTATGTCCTAAAAAGTCCACTCGGGAAGAATAGGATGCAAAAAGATAAGCAGGCAGTGGGCCAGTTAGGCCTTTCTAAATGGAGAGAAGAGCAAGAATTTGCTTTCAATTGATAGGGTGGTCTCTGGAAAAAGAAGAGAATGATAGAGATCCTTCTGGAAAGGAGATCAAAAACTACTTGGAGAACCAAAAGGAATAAACCAGGGAACAAAGCATCTCCAAGTACTGGAAAAGTATTGAGTCCTTGATAAACATGGAGTCAGGCTGGAAAGTCCAGAGGAGAAAGACAACTCCTCATCGCTATAGTTCTATGGGACTTACATGCTGTCCCCAACATCTAGCCTCAATGAGCAGGGAAATTATGGTGTTGAATGCCTGAGGCGTGCAGGTGCAGTTTTAGTAAAATGTCTCATTCCAGCACTGGCATTTACAAACCTAAACTTCCGTGTGAAGAATCAGGCCTTTATTTCTCTGCGATACTTGTGGTCCTAACACTGTTATCATTTGCATCCTTCTCAGTCAATGTTATGGGGACCGCAGCTCACATAGAGATTCGAAGCGTGTTGCCATCGATGACTTCATTTCAAAGGTGTCCTAAGCATCTGCTGGATAAAGAAGGACTATAGGAATCTCAAAGAACAAAACTGCAGCCAATAATCAGATGATAAAAAGCTACGAAACATGTGTAATGTCCTTCCAAACATCAAGGAGCGCTCCTTTCTGTTAAAAGCTGTACTCTATGCGGGATAACAAACTTGACCTCTAAAAAAAGCCTTTAGACCCCTGAAAATTATATAGGACGTCAGCAGAAACACAAATTGTTGCTGCTCAGTTGCTGGAATGATCAAAAACAATTTATGGAGGAAAATCATGCATTTAATAATTGAGCTTGCACGCACATGCTCACATAAGGTTTAAAGTTAATTTATATTAACTATTTTGTAGGATCAAAGTCCTTCCAAAACTCACCCTAATTAGCAGGTATATTCATGACTTTTCAGAGAGTTGTCAAATAATATTGCCAGTGTCATCAATATCACCTGAAACGCTATAGGGCACAGCCCCGGCCACAAAATTAACTTCACATTAAGATTTGAAGTGACAACAAGCATTGTCTGTGGCTGTTGTCTCTCAATTTGTAAATCACCAGGGCAAGGTGACAGTCTGGCCTGCTTACAGCTAGACCTGAATAAAGTATTTTTCCTTTTGTGCAATAAGGAAACTTCTAGTATGGAAACCTTTTTCTCCTTTCGGTTTATTTTCAGAATCATTTCATTCATTTCCCTCTGCTCAAAGTAATTCCAGAGATTTCCTTTTCTTTGTTTCTTTTGAGGAATAAGGGGTAACTTTTCAAGCAGTTTCCTTAGTCACTCTGGGCTGCTAGCCAATGGAATATAGACTAAACAACACAGAGAATATTAATTTTACCTCACGATACAGGCACACGGCTAGTGAGGCATAAAGTCTTCATTCCAGAACCGACAATAAAAGGGTTGTGTAATTGTCTGGAGTCCAACGTCACTAATAGTTTTCTGAGGGAGGTGGAAGGAGATAAAGAATAGACCTTGGGGAATAATTGTAAAATGGCTACATCGTGATGGTAAAGCCAAACTCATACCCACACAAGTGGTGTGCAGAGAATTAATCTCTGAGTATCTTTAATGCTGAATGTGCAAAGAGAGATTTCAAAATGAACTTCAAGGAAATCTATATTTCACAGATAGATTTGGTGTCTCCCGGCAGCAGAAGAGGCTGAAAAAAAGCAGGATTTTGAAAAAGCAAAATTTTTATTGAAATACAACATGCATTCAAAACAATTCACAAATCATAAGCCTAGAGCTTGATTAATGCTTTAACGTGAATATACCTTGAAAACAACCCTCAGGTGAAGAAACAAAACATCAGGTACCTCCCAGAAGACAGCCCATGCCACCATGTGGTCAACACCCTCCTCCAGTAAACCACAGGCTGACCTCTATCATTCCATTAGTTTCGTTTCGTTTTGTGTCTGTCCATTACATAAATGGACAATAAATACAGTGTACACTCTTTTCTGATGGGTGTTTCTTAAGTCAGCATTTTATTCAAGTATGTTTGTAGTGTCTTCATTCTCATTGCATTACGTAGTATTTTCCATGTGTGTGAAAATACATCTTATCAGTCTGTGAATATGCCTTTTTTATTCTACTACTAAAATCTGTCCTGGGTAAGGGGCGCCTGGGTGGCTCAGTTGGTTCGGCGTTTGACTCTGGATTTTCGGTCAGGCCATGACCTTTTAGTTAGTGGAACTGAACTCTATCAGGCTCTGCACCCACAGCATGGAGACTGCTTGGGATTCTCTCTCTCTTCCTCTCTCTCTGCCTCTCCCCTGCTCATGCACGCACACACACACACACACACACTCTCTCTCTCTCTCTCTCTCAAAATAAACAAATATTAAAAAAAAGAACTATTCTGGATTAAATAGATGATGGGGATTAAAGAGTGTGCTTGTCATGATGAACACTGGATGATGAATGAAATTGTCGAATCACTATATTGTACACCTGAAACTAATATTACACTGTGTGTTAACTAGCTGGAATTAGAATAAAAATTTAAAAAAAGAGAACTATTCTATTTTACTATTTGAACAGAACACATCATTTATTTTTTTACGTCACTGAGTTTGATTTGCTAACATTTTCTTTTGGACTTTTATATCAATATTCCCCAAAGCTTTCCTGATTTCTCTGTCCCCCAGGAGGACCTTTCCTGAGACCAGCTCAGCTTTCTAGACTGTAGTGTATTCCAAGATCAGCGAGGGCTTCCACGGAGAACAACAGATCCTGAGTGCACCTCTAAAATGTTTTTTTCCCTCTGGATGCTTCTGCAGATCTCTGTATATTTTTAAAAAAATATTTATTTATTTTTGAGGGAGAGAGAAGGGGAGGACAAGCTGGAGGTGGCAGAGAGAGAGTGGAGGGGAGACACAGAATCCAAAGCAGGCTCCAGGCTCCGAGATATCAGCACAGAGCCTGAGTTGGGGCTTGAACTCTTGAACTGTGAGATCAAGACCTGAGTCAAATTTGGATGCTTAACTAAGCTACCCAGGTGTCCCTAGATCTCTGTATCTTGAAATATGTGAATTTATCAAATGGTTTTGCTGTTTTGTAGCATAAGTTGGCCTTCCAGAACTCCTTTTCAGAAGTTGAAACTGAAAGAAAGATTTTTTTAAACATTTATTTTATTTATTTATTTATTTATTTATTTATTTATTTATTTGAAAGAGAGAGAGAGAGAACATGAGTATGGGATGGACAGAGAGAGAGAGAGAGAGAGAGAGAGAGAGAGAGAGAAAGGGAAAGGGAAAGGGAGAGAGAGATTCCCAAGCAGGCTCTGTGCTGTCAGTGGAGAACCAAACATGGGGCTCAGTCTCATGAACCATGAGATCATGACCTGAGCTGAAATCAAGAGTCAGGTGCTTAACAGACTGAGCCACCCAGTCACCTCTGAAAGGAAGATTTTATTTACTTTTATTTTTAATGTTTTTTATTTATTTTTGAGAGACAGAGAGAGACAGTGCAAGCAAGGGAGGGTCAGAGAGAGAGGGAGATACAGAATCTGAAGCAGCCTCCAGGCTCTGAGCTAGCGGTCAGCACAGAGCTCTACTCGGGGTTCGAACCCATGAACCGTGAGATCATGACCTGAGTCGAAGCTGGACGCTTAACCGACTGAGCCACCCAGGCACCCCTGAAAGGAAGATTTAAGATTTTTGTCTGTTTGTTTGTTTGCTTTTATTTATTTTTGAGAGCTAGAGAGACAGAAGGTGAGTGGGGGAGGGGCAGAGAGCGAGGGAGACATACCATCCAAAGCAGGCTCCAGGCTCTGAGCTGTGAGCTCAGAGCCCAATGCGGGGCTCAAACTCACAGACCACAAGATCATGGCCTGAACTGAAATTAGATGCTTAACTGACTGAGCCACCCAGGTACCCCCCACTTTAAAAAAAATGTTTGCTTTCGTTAGGAAGATTTAGAAAAAAAATTCCTTCATATTTACTCTGTACTAACTGACTGGTTATAAGAAGTTCCGGTACCACCTAGGGGAGCTTACAGTCTAAAGTGGACAACAGAGACTAAACCAATATGTGTCTAATGAATTTGTAATTACAAGTGGTAGTGCATGCAAACTCAGCCACCTTTTATTTATTTATTTAAAAAAATTTTTAATCTTTATTAATTTTTCAGAGAGAACCATGAACCGTGATATGATGACCTGAGCCAAAGTTGGATGCTTAACCAACTGAACCATCCAGACGTCCCCTCAGTCACCTTTTAAAATGAAAACTCGACTTAAATTGCTGTCAAGAAATTTCAAGTGTTTTTGTGTAACTATTCTAAAATAGAGTGATCTTTGGAGTTGTTAAAATTGTCCTTTTTTAGTTAAAAATTATTGAAAAACTAACATCTGCACAATGAGTAAAATGCTGAACAAACTGAAAAATCAACAACTTTGTTAAAGAAATGAGGTCATAGCATAAACTGCTGCCTCCAAATTGGAGACATTAATAAGCAAACACAGAGAGTCACAGTTGACTTTATTATTAATAGAAATCTCTGCAGGGACCAGTGCCAGCGTGGGGAAATCTGAACTGTAACTGACAGACGCTAGAGGCTCAGGGTAGACAGTGCCTAGAGATAACCCCAGGTAGATTTAGTCATCAGAGGAGCCCCGAACTTCTGTGAGTTGTACCTTCAGAACTCTACCAGGTTTTCATAGAAAATATTAATGAAAACTCCTCCTGTGCTTCTGGTGGGGGGCGGGGGGAAGGAATCATTTTGAAATATCCCAGAGCACCAGGTCTTCTTAATAAGGTCTGCCTTCATTAGAAATTATTTAGCCAGAGCCTACCTGCTGGAGTTTTAGCAAGCCCTAATTGAATTGGGAGAAGGAAATTCCAGCTAGCTCCAGCCTTTCATGAGAAGTGAGGGAAAGGCCGAAGTTTGGGCCCCCGAAAAGCATGTGTGAAGTACACAGTTCAACAGCACTGGCGGGTAAGGTTGAGACCTAATCATGAGATTGTAGAATGCCCGACTTTTCCCAACACCTTACCAGTGCCGGAACAAAGGCTGACTTACAGCAGTGTTTTTTACGTCATGTCTAACTCTAATGAAGAACTACAAAATATACTAAAAGACAGAAAACACACTTTGAAAAAAAAAAAAAGCATTTGTTGGAGCCAGACTGGACAATAGTGGGGCGGTGGGAATTTTCAGATTGGGAATTTAAAATAATTATGATTAATATGTGAAGAGCTCTAATAGATGAAGTTAATAACATGCAAAGCAGATGAGTGATGTAGGCAGGGAGGTGGAAATTCTAGAAAAAAACCCAAATAAACAAAAATGCTAGTGATCAAGAGCACTGTAACAGAAATAAAGAATGCCTTTGATGGTTATATTAGTAGAGGGCATGGCTGGGGGAAAAAAAATCACTGAGCCTAAGGGTATCTCTGTAGAGAGCTCCAAAACAGAAAAGCAAAGAGAGAAAAGACAAATAAATGAATCAGAACACAATATCTAAGCACTGTGAGACAACTACAGAAGGTGTAACAGACACATAATGGGGATATCAGAAGGAGAAGAAAGAGAGGAATAGAAGAATATTTTGTTTTTTGGTGTATGAAAATTTATTGTCATGTCTTCATCATCAAAACTTAAGACCTTGGTCTTTCCTTCTTGCCTTTGTACAAGGCCAAAAGAGAGACATTGGCTACTTTGGCGACCTTAAGGCGAACTCTGGGAATGTCACCAACAGCATGACCTTCGCGACCAAATCCAGCAACCAGAACCTCATCGTTTTCCTCAATAAAATTCAAACAACCATCATTGGGTACAAAGGTGGTGATTTTCTTGCCATTCTTGATCAGCTGGACCCTGACGCACTTCCTGATGGCAGAATTTGGCTGTTTGGCTTTAACCCTACTTTTCCCACCACAATTCCTTTTGCATGGGAAGCGCCTCCAAAAGGGTTGGCCTTCAGGGCTGTGCCCAAATGGGCCTTCTTGTACTGTTTATCATGCCTCTTCTGGTCTCATCGGTGGCTACGGAGCTTCCTGGCAGTACGAAGACCATGATACTTGCCCATCCTGCCAGCACCATGGGTCCAAGCCTGAAGAAATAGTTTTAAATAATAATGACTGAAAATTTTGTCCAAATTAATATCAGACACCAAACTACAGATCCAAGAAACCCAGAGAACACCAAGCATGATAAATATCAAAAACAAACAAAAAAGAAACAATCCACTACACTTTGGCCTAACATATTCAAATTATAGAAAATCAAATATAATGAAAAAAGTCAGAAGGGGAAAAAGACCTTCCCTAGAGGATCAAAGACGTAATTACATATGACTCTCCCTCAGAAACCATGCAAGTAAGAAAAGAATGGAGTGAAATATTTAAAGTGTTGAGAGAACAAAATCCTCCAATCTCAGTTTGGTACCCTATGAAATCATCCTTCCAATGTGAAGGAGAAATTAAGACTTTCTCAGACAACCAAAAATTATAGGAATTTGTTGCCAGTAGCCCTACCTTGAAAGAAATACTAAAAGAAATTCTTTCCAGAGAAAGAAAGTATTATAGGTCTGAAACTTGTATCTACAGAAGAGAGGAAGAACACTGAAGAAGGAATAAGGTAAAATAAAACCTTTTATTTTTCTTATTCTTAGTAGAGCTAATCAATAATCGTGCAAAATAATAACAACAATATATTTAATTCTATATTCTTATGTATACATAATCTTATATGTACATATTCTTATCTATGTAATATTTGTATGCTTCTATTTGTTTATATAAAAATGAATGAATGACAGCAATAATGTGGAGGTAGGAGGGAGGAATTAAGTTTGCTTTGTTACAAAGTACTTGAGCTTCCTGTGAAGCAGTATAGTATATTTTAAAGCAGACTTGGATTCTTCATAAATTTATATTGCAAACTTTAGGAAAACATCTGTAAAAAAGGGGGAAAAAAAGAAAAAGAGGTAGGGGCACTTGGGCGGCTCAATTGGTTGAGTGTCTGACTCTTGATTTCAGCTCAGGTCATGATCTCTCAGTTTGTGGGTTCAAGCTCTGCATTGGGCTCTGTGCTGACAGCATGTGGAGCCTGCTTGGGATTCTCTTTCTCTCTCCCTCTGTCTCCCTGTCCTTCCCCTGCTCATGCTGACCTCTCTCTCTCTCAAAATAAATAAATAAACTTAAAAAAGAAGCATAAATATTATAAGAAAAGAGAGAAAATGGAATCATTAAAAATGCTCAGTTAAAAGCAAAAACAGGGGTTCCTGGTTGACTCTTGATCTTCAAGTCATGAGTTCAAACCCCATGTTGGTTATAGAGATCACTTTAAAGAAAAGCAAAAATGGCAAAAATCAGTTGTAGCAGTATCCTGGGGGAACAAGGGGTGGCGGAAAGAAGCACATAAGTGAAAAAAGAATGTGGAAGACAAAAATAAGAACAAAAAATAAGGGAAAAATAGAAAACAGTAACAAAAATGGTGTGTATTTATATATATATAAACATATATAACATATAAACATATATATATAAATATTTGAAAATAAGAAAGATCTAAAATGAATAGTCTAAGTTTTCACCTTACAAAACTAGAAAATGAAGAGCAAAATAAATCCAAAGTAAGTAGAAGAAAATAAATGAGACATAGAGCAGAAATTAATGAAATTGAAAGTTGGAAATCAAGAGAAAAATCAATAAAAGCAAAAGCTAGTTCTTTTAAGAGATCAATAAAATCAATAAGCTGCTAACCAGGCTAACTAGAAAAAACAGGATACAAACTACTGTTAGAAATGGAAAAGAGGGTATCATTATAGAACCTATGACATTAAAAGAATAGTAAAGGACTGCTACGAAAAACTCTGTCCATCTGAAGCTTTGTCACTAAGATCAGGTAAAAGGCAAAGATGGCCCCTCCAACTATTCCTCTTCAACATGTACTAGAAGTTCTAACTAAAGCAATAAGACAAGAAAAGGAAATAGAATGTATACAAATAGGAAGGAAGGAAGGATGAAAAGAAGGCAGGCAGGAAGGAAGGAAGACACAAAATTTCTTTTTAGGGATGCCTGGGTGGCTCAGTCGGTTAAGAGTCTGACTTCAGCTCAGGTTATGATCTCACAATTTGCCAGTTGGAGCTCCTCATTGGGCTCCGTGCTGACAGATCAGAGCCTGGAGTCTGCTTCAGATTCTGTGTCTCCCTCTCTCTCTGCCCCTCCCCTACTCAAGCTCTGTCTCTCTCCATGTCTCAAAAATGAATAAATGTTAAAAAATTTTTTAAAATATGTTTTTTAATGATGTGATTGTGTATGTTGAGAATTTAAAAGAATCCACAACAAAAAACCCTCCTGGAACTAATGAGCAATTGTGTACACAAACACACACACACACACACACACACACACACATATATATATATATACACACATATATATGTGGAACTGGAACTAATGAGCAATTGTGTATACACACACATATACACACACATATATGTGTACACACATATATACACAATTGCTCATATATACACACAATTGTGTACACATACCACACACACACACACACACACACACACACACACACACACACACACACCAGGGTCGCAGCATACAAGGTACAAGGCTAATACACAAGGTCAACTGCTTTCCTATATACCAGCAATGAGCAAGTGGAATTTAAAATTAAAATCACAATACCACTTACATTAGCATCACAAAAAATGAAATCTCCCATAATGTGTGCATTAACTATATGGAGAAAACTACAAAATTCTAATTAATGAAATCAAAGAAGAACTAAACAAATGGGGAGATAATCTATGTTCATTGACAGGAAGATTCAATATTATCAACTTATAGTTTTTCTCAACCTGAAAACTTAAACCTACAATTATATGATTATATAGCTGTGTTCTCCAATAAATGCAAACTCTCTGAAGGCAGATATATTTTAAGTTTTTACCTTTCAAAACCCACCAAATGTCATAGTGCCTAAGACAGTGGTCACTGAATGCTGAATAAATGGCTAACTTTCTAGAAGCCATATATGCATAAGAAACTGTTATGCAACCAAAGAGAAATAATGGATTTATATCTAATATACTATTCAAGGTTGTTTGAAGAAACAGCCTTAGCCATGATGTCAAAGAGAGAGTAACATACACAGCAATAAGATACTCCTTTGTGGCATTAGTATTCACAAGTAGAGTGGCAGAAAGCCCAGACACTCCTCTAGTTATGACTTGTTTCTCAAATCATGGAGAAGAACACGGGTACCTGACTGGCTCAGTTGGTGGAGCATGTGACTCTTAATCTCAGGGTCAGGAGTTCAAGCCTCACATTGGGCACAGAGCCTACTTTAAAAAATTTTTTTAAATACATTTAAAAATTTTAAGAAAAAGATATTAGAAAGAAACAGAAATATTCTTTTTAAAAATATTTATTTATTTTTGAGAGAGAGAGAGACAGAGCATGGGGGGGAGGGTTAGAGAGAGAGAGGGAGACACAGAATCGGAAGCAGACTCCGGGCTCTGAGCTATCAGCACAGAGCCCAACATGGGGCTCGAACCCACTAACTGCAAGATCATGACCTAAGTCTAAGTCGGATGCCCAACCGACTGAGCCACCCAGGTGCCCACAACAGAAATATTCTAAGCAGAAACTGATTTGAAGTTATATGTGTTCCAAAAAGATCAATCTATCAGTCCTGTGAAAATTAAATAGGGAAGGAGTCAAGTTGAAAATTGAGAGAGGTTAAAGCAGAAACTCTATTGGTGGTAGTAGGGTTTGAGAAGGGACAGATTGGAGACAAAGAAATGGGGTCCTATGTCCCCATTGCCCAAAAGGAACCTCACTATTCAGAAAGATTTGATCGCGGTTGCTCTAACTTTTCTCCAGAACTTCTACAATGTGCATCTGTGTGAATGAAGATATTATCTTATTTTTAATAAGTTAGAAATACACCTGTTGCTAACATCATCTCATTTCATAATTCTTAGCTTAAACTCAAATGACAACAAACTTTGTATGCAAGTGTCCTTCTGGAAAAGTTTAGTCAAGCTGTAATATACCAGAAGCACTGTGGATGTAGCCAATAAAAATTTTTTATTACCAATCTAATTTTTACACCATTTGACAATAAACTGGTAGCCAATGGATGAGTTTATTCTTTTGAATGTGCTTTTTAATTCTTGATTAGGAATGGGGCCCTAAGCGATTCAGCAGTGTTTAGCTGGAGAACAGAGTGGTCTGGACATACACGAGGAATTATGTTACTCGCTATACATACAAAATGCCAGTTGGAGATAACAGGCCCATTGAAAAGAGCTGATGTCAACTTAAAAAGAAAATACGTCTCATGTGAAAATATCTTTGTTAGTGCTATTGTTCTAATTTGCTATATTCTTGTTTAAATTTGGCATGGATGAAATGGAGTTATAGAAACTCTGTGCCTTGCTTTCATCATCTGTGAAGGTTTTTATGAGATTAAATTTTTCACCAAGGAAGTAGGCAGAGTTAAGGACACAGACTTTGGACTTCAAACCCAGAATGCCCAACTAAAATTCCAACTTGACTGCTAGCAGCTGTGTGACCTTGGGCAAGTTATTTGCCTTCTCTGTACTCAATCTGCCAACTAGGGATAATAATAGTACATATTTCTTAGGGTTGTTGGAAGATTCAACAAATTAGTATTTACAGAATGCTCAGAATAGTGCCTGGTACATAACAAGTGCTGTGTGTTTACTAAATATATAACATTAAAAGTGGAGGGAAAGAAAATAATTTGGTCCCAATAAAAGCTTGTTTTCCTTTATCCATACCAAATGCTTCAAAAAAAAAACCAACTTAAAAAAAGTCTCCTTTGGATTAAATACAGTATATGATTAAAGTCAGATAGTGATCAGCAAAAAAGAATATTTCTTTTTAAAATAGTTTCCCCACTTTCCTTGAAAATCTCTTCAAGGTGTATCAATACATATAAATGCTTATTGACATAGAAGTGTGAATGTGTCCATGTTTATACATAAATAAAAGTATTTTTATATAAAAATGTATCTCCAACGACCTCTCTGATTACATTCTTTTGTAATTATAATCCTTGTGAGGATAACACAAGTTTCTGATAAGCTGGTCAGTCAATACATTCTGGTCTCAGCCTCTTATTTTCCTGTTCTTTGAAAGAACAGAACTGGAGGGGCACCTGTTTGACTCAGTTGGTTAAGCACCCGGACTTCAGCTCAGGTCATGATCTCACCGTTTGTGGGTTCGTGCCCGGCGTCTGGCTCTGAGCTGATTGAGGCTCAGCCTGGAACCTGTCTGCAGATTCTGTATGTCCCTCTCTCTCTGACCCTCCCCTGCTTGCGCTGTCTCTGTCTCTCAAAAATAAATAAAAAAACATAAAAAAAAATTAAAAAAAAAAAAAAAGAACAAGAGTGGAGAGGAAAAGAAGCAATCGTGCTCTGATCTAGTTCTGACCTATCTTCCTCTCCAAAAAGGAATAGTATTTATGTTAGAGTATTTGGCAAGCCAGGACTAGATTTTTTTTGAAGGTTTGCTTTTCAGGCCAAATTTGTTCAGGGTGGGGCCCTGCTCTTGGCTTAGAAGCCACATTCACCACTGGCCCCTTAGCTGGAAAACACAAATGGCCAATTATGTATGCTGTGACCAGTTGCTGGACTGTTAATGGCGTGCAAAAAGAAAGTTCTCAGCAAACACCCTTTAAAATGCTGAAGGACTGTCGGTGTCAGAGGATCTCCATGCCATGGGAAGCATTTTGTCACAACGCTATCTTTCCTAACTTTCACATTGTAGGCACCCTGGTGACTATCTAATTTGGCAATAATCAAGGCGACTCTGTGGAATGACAGACCATCCTGGCAAGAAAACAGAAATGCCAGAGCATTTTTACTGACTATTGAGGCACCCGACACTGGTGTATGAGCATAGGGCTCAAGAACGTCCTGAAGACGACGTCTGGGTTTTCATTTCCGTCCTCTGTTTCGGTGCAACGTGATTTGATAGTTGATGGGAACTGTTTTATTTTGGTACTTTTCCTGATAGCTGAGGGATGTGCGGAGGAGGCTGAGAGCCAGCAAGAGAAGTATACAGCCGGCCGAATCCTCCACCTTGAGAGACCGCTCTTTCCACACTGTAAGCCTCCTACAGTCACGGTGGGCAATAAAACTGCATTACATTAAATGTGTGTGCTTTATTTTATGTCATTTTTTGCAAAGAGCTATTACCTTCTACCCCTCTTTTCTTTAATTCCCCTTTTCCAGGCCTAGGAGTTCCCTCCTCAATTGCCACCGGAAATGGTCTAAATCAACGGGGAGGTGATTGCAAACGATGGCCCACCTGGTGCGTGTGAAGAGTTTCACAGCAGGGCCGAGCCTGCCCCTTTGCCATTCATTTTATTTCCCTTTCCCTCAATCCCTCCCTCAGCAGAAAGGCGCTTGACCGCCTTATTCCCTTTCTCAGGATCACACTGGGATAATGATGTGATTCTATGTGGCTAGGATGTTTCCGGTTACTTTGTCACTTCTCTTGCAAGAAGTGTTCAGATACCCAAGATCTACTCCAGTTATTTTCGCGGTGGTCTGTCTGTAACAGTCACGAAATCTTCCCAAAGTTCTAGAGCTCCTTGTTTTTACTAGGCACTGATAATTTTTCACCACCCACCTGAGCAAATAAAAATTCTAGGGAGACAGTTGGTGCAATGGCTATATCTACATATTATGCTACTAGAACCTGTGAAGCATCTACTATGCTTTAAGAACAGGACCACTTAATTCTACGGTGAAGGTGACCCACTCCTACATCTGGATATTTGGCATCTTGGCAATTAATTATATTATTCCTTTAATTTGTCTCTCTGATTGCAAGAAGTCCTGTTATGGTGTGGATGCTCTTGTTAATCATGTCCTGTACACAGGTCCCTTCTCTGTGTATTCTTTTATTTCTATTTAAAATTTTTATTTTATTTTATTTTATTTTTTTAACATTTATTTATTTCTGAGAGACAGAGAGATACAGAGCAGAGAGAGGAGACACAAAATCCAAAGCAGGCTCCAGGCTCTGGGCTGTCATCACAGAGCCCGATGCTGGGCTCCAACCTACCAACTGTGGTATCATGACCTGAGCCAAAGTTGGAGGCTTAACTGACTGAGCCACCTAGGTGCCCCAAAACTTTATTTTTTAAAAAGAAAGAGAGGGAAAGAAACCACAAGAGCAAATCCCCATTGATTTAGACTCTTAAGGATAGAGAATAAACTGAAGGTTGAGGGAGGAAGGGAGGTGGGGGATGGGCATTCTGCCGGGCACTCTGTGATGGGCGCTGGGTGCCGCCTCGAAGTGAAAAACCACTGAATTCTACTCCTGAAACCAATATTGCATAATATGTTAACTAACTAGAATTTAAATAAAAAATTTTAAAAAGAACTCATCAAAATTATAATTGAATACCCCAAAAATAAGATTTTATTTTTTACTAAAAACTGTATATATTTAAGGTATTTGATATCCATATACCTAATGAAATGATTACCATAGTCAAGCTAATTAGCGCACGTGTGTAATAAAAACACTGGAAATCTTTTAGCAAATTTCCAGAATTCAACACAGTATTATTTACTTTAGTCAACATGTATACATTAGATCTCTAGACTTGTTCATCCTATAAAACTGTGGCTTTGGCTAACACCTCTCACATTTGGTGACCACTAATGTACTCTCTGCTCCTATGTAATTTGACTTTTGTAGATTCTCTAAATAAGTGAGATCATGAAGCTCCCTTTTTTTTTTCTTTCTGTGTCCCTTTACGTATATTTTTTATACTTTGAGAAGAGTAATTTTAAGAGCATACAGAAAATTCAGCCATTTCATTTGTAATTATGCAAACCTGGTCATAAGTGATCGTCAATAAAAGACTGAAATTAGAACTGCCCTTAAACAAATCTCAAAAGCCTGTTTCTTAACTCTGTGGGGCTTAGGACAGGGTGTGAGTAAACTCTAATTACTTTTTAAATTATCTTCCTGGGGCTTAGAGTTTGGAAATCAGTTGAGATAAGAGCTTTGATGACTTTGTTTTTCTTTTCAGAAAAGGCAATTTAGGGTTGCTCTAGGGATGGCTCTTCTAATTGGGGGCGAAAAGGAGGCTTAGAAACGCTCTACCAAATAAGCCCATAATAATAAAAACAGCACAGATACAAACAGTGTGTCAGTGAGCGAGCAGTGAGTGTTCTTACAACGCCTGGGGTGACTTCGTGTCCATGAATGATGTGTCTAGACTGTGATCAAGATTAGAGCGCTGAATCGAAAGACTTCTGCACCAAACTTGACATGACTTAACAGTTCACTTAGATTGTTGTTTTTCTTCACAAGGCCACTTGATACAGTAGAATGTTGAATCAGATAGGCCCCGTTTGTATCCTGAGCACTTAATTATCTATCTGACCTTAAATAAAGTTTGGCTCTCTCTTGTAAATAGGAATGGGAATATTTGCTTCTCAGTGTTGCTGTAAGGTTTCGATACATGCCTAGTCCTAAAGAAAATGCTCCCACCTTTCCTCTTAGCTTATGGCCTTCTTAAGAACTTACTTTCTGTTTAATAAATAAAGGATTTTTCTAAAGAAGGGCTATCCTTTAGTTGCTGATCACATCCTTTTGAAAACACAGGAGTCATTTGACAGCTAATAATGGAAAAGTAATTAGTAGTACAATGATGAATAGTTTTGAATGGGAGAATGGCAAATTAAACTTCAGGAATGCCCCCAAATGATGGCATTATAAACTGCAGAGGGGGTTAAAAAATGGATTCCAATAGGTGTGTGCATCTTTTAGGACTGTCAGCTATCTCTTTGTGAGGAAGATGTCAGGATATTTTTTCTTATTTCTGGAAGCAGAGTCTATAGGAAACCTCTAAGCTTGGGGAGTCAAGTTCTACTTTGTGTCCTGAGCTTATGGGTCTTTCTTTAGCTTAGAGATACTTCAACACTGCCTCCTGGTGGTTCAGGAAAGAGATATTTGATAGACAAATAAAAAGTTGTAGCAGGTATTGATTTAATTAAGTGGCACTAATAAAGGTTCCAAAAGAGAACTAATTTCTGAAAACCAAAATGGGAACAGTATCAAGGCAAGTTAACATATGTTTCCTACTCTGGGCAAGAAACCGTGTTAGCACTAGGATGGGTTACATTTGAGAACCTTTCATAAAATATGAGCAATGGGTGTTCCTTTGGCAGATGATAGATGGAGTGAGGAAGAGACACAGATTGGTTGAATGAGGGAGATGGGGATTATTTCATTTTAAGTGTTTTTGGGAGGAACGGTGTTTTTCCCTGTGGTCATTCGAGTAAACTGGTGAACACCCAGAGAATTCAGGCAAAGACTAGTAAAATATTAGAGTTGAAAACACAGTAAGTGTCCTTTAAGCCCAACTCCCTTATCATATTAAGGACTAGCCCCAAATCACACAGGCAATTAGCAGGGGATCTTAGAGCCTGGAATAGTCATTATTCAGCGAGCCCTTATTAAATGCCAGGTATTATGCTAGATAATAGAGGCACAGTGACAAAATTTCAATACGGTTCCTGCCCTAAAGGAGCCATTGGCCCACCAATAGCCAGCCCCACTGTGTCCTCCCGTGAGAAGACTGTAGAAGGAATGAACTTCAAAGCTTATACTTGTTTGCTTATCGATATCATAAGGTTGGGTGTTGAAATTACTGGGAATTTAGATTCCTAGCATAGGCAGGATTCTGCCTCTGCTTCATTTATAATTGTCAAGAGCAATGACGTCAAGTCTTTGTAGAAGACAAAAAAATGAAGGCTTTAACATTCAAGTACTAGTGGATGGATCTCATTTTCACATTATTGCTGTTTGTCTATAGAAGTTTGGGTGTGCCCAGAGTATCTGGTCCCCACAGAGGAAAGTGAGTACTTACTCATGTTAGCCAACATGGAAGGAGTTTACCTGTCACTGCTTAAAGTCATTACCTCATGCAACACTGTAATTGTCTAAGCATGAAATTCATGAATTAGTTCACAACATATTTCATCATAATGATTAATGTGGTTAAATAACAGTAAATGGACTGTATCCTTTTCTAACGGTGTAATGAACTCCCAATGTATTTCAATATAGAGGCTCCAATTATCTCAAAAATCACTGTTGATAGCTTTTAGCCTTTTGCGTTTATCTAGGCAGAGAAAACCAATTTGTGTGTGTCTGCATGTGTGTGCGTGTGCGTGTATGCATACGTGTTTCAGTTGTCCCTCCCTCCCCCACCACTTTGCCAAAGTGAAACAAAAGAGCTCAAAGGAAATTCTCCTACAGTCTCTTATTCTAATCTAATTTTCCTGGATGGTGAAGGGCAAGTGACTATCAAGCACTCATTCTATAGGCAGCTTAAAGTTATACAGTTTTCACACATGTGTTATGAAAGTTTAAAATACATAGACCCTTATTTTCTACCATATAAAACATTCTTGCCAGGTTGCTTTGAACAAATTATCACTAAACTTTTACGCTTACAGAAGTATCTTGTCCCAAATTCAGTTGGGATCTTTGGTACACGTCTCTCACAGCGATGTTTTAAGAAGTAAGATGACCCAGGTAAAATGCTTAGTACAGGACTAGGTACTTATATGCCCAAGACATAGTAGCAATTTATTTTAAATTTGACACAATAATTGGCAAATGAGCTGATAACTGCTAATCAGCAGGGAGCTATCTGGGCATCACATTGTAGACAATATGGACCTGGTCACAAGGGAGATTTGTGCTCAAGTATAAGATTGTGTGCATGTGGGGTGGATGGGATATAGAGCCACCACATGATTATTGTGCCATGAGATGGAAATCTTAGTCAACAGAGATTTGAGGACAAAACAGGCTATTTCAGGGCATGATTGAGGTACAAATAAGGGAAATCTAATTCTGAGAGTGTGAATCTCAAATCAAAGCCAGTCAGTTGCAAGTGATCCTTGCATAGGGACACACATCCCTCCATAGGGCATAGGGGCCAGGTACCTTACCTAGCCTTTATGAGAGCTGCACCCCTCCCCGCGGGTCTCTTTGTTAGGGCTCTGCCAGAGAGGCTGGAGGAGGAGGGGCAGGACCAGCAACTGGTTTAGTTATCCAGTGATAGGGTAAAAATTGGTTAAGAAAGAGAGGACTTTCTAAAGAATCCAGAAAAATGGGTGTCTGTGCATCTAAGACAACTGGCTCTTGAGACAGCTCAAGAAGAAATTAATCTCTTCACAAAATCTACAAGTCACTGTGTTATAGAAAGAAAAGCAAAAATCTGGGATTTAGAACCATGGTTTTGTGTTTGATTTCCTACTCAATCTTGGACAAAGAACCTACCCACTCTGAGTCTTAATTTTTTCCTCTGTAAAAAATAGTGCATATTAAAAATACAGAGCTATTATGGTAAGTGAGAACATGCATGTGAAGGCATGTTGTAAGTTGTAAATATTGCAAAATGCCCGTCATTGTCTATTTTTACCCACTCTTATCCTCTGTGTCTTTCTGATCCCTCTTCCTCCCTTTCTGACCAAAGAACATACACTCCCCTACATTAAGACAGTACGTTAGACCAATGCCTTCTCTCCTTCAATGAATCTTGGCAATAGGGTTATGGGAATATATCTACCGGCTTTGACCTCCCAGAGACACAAAGGAGGCAGCTATGTAGGACAGAGGCTCTGGGAGTGGCTGTCACCGAGGAGCCAGAGAGAGCTCAGATTCTAGACTCAGCTCCTGACCTCTCATTCCTTGATCTCAGAAGAATGAAGACCATACCTGCCACAGAACTATGTCCCAAATGGGTGGACAAGGCCTGAGAAGCTCTCCTCTTTGTGGGGCGGCTCCATTCTGCCTGCCCATCCCATTAGGTTATCTATTCCTCATTTCATGCTATGGTTTATTTGTAGATTTATTATCATATTGCTCTTCCCACTTCGAACATCAACTGGCTTCCTTTTGGTAGGCTATCTGGGGCCTCTTCTGCCATCCTGTACCTGTGCAAGTGAGAAGAGGAAGGCTCTCTTTCAAGGGCAGTGAGAGTCCCCTGAGAATGATACAATGATTTCTTAAGAGAAGGGAAGCACACTTGTGTGATTTTGATATAGAAAATCCATCCAGAGTTGTAGAAGCAAGGGGTGGTGCAGAGGAATTTGAGAAATTACTCTCTGATGAGAGGAGAACATGACATCACAGAGGAGGGATCTGCATCAGCTTCACGGACTTGTCATTACGGTCGGAGCCTGTTGCCTAATTCCACTCTTGGGCGGGGTGCAACAGTTTCAGGCTTACGTCTGTCTTCATGTCTTGCTGCTGACAGCTTGGCAAGAGATGGAACATAAGGTATAACCATCAAAATAAATTTATGGAGGGATCGTTATTTGTTATTGTCTTTGTTTTAATGGTTGCTTTGGGATTCATGGCTTCCCCCCATTCTCCTAGTGACTTTATGATACTGAGCTAAAAACTTTTCACTCTGCTCTGAAACACAACATATTTCTCTTCCTTCCAGAAATGATTATCACAGAATTCGTCTGGTTTTCCACACAGAGGAGTCGCTGTGTCGCTGTGATGACTTTTGAGATTGGACGTATCCTCACCGACGTGTGTCTCTGGGTTTGTGCACTTTTTGTGTCTGAGGGGAGTTTCTTTTCCATCCCAGCCTGAGTCAAAAAGTTGGAAATAGGTTTTTCTCCAGGGCTATCCTCTTTCTACTTTCAGGAAACTATTTTATTTTGCCTCTACCCAGATCTGATGGTGCTGAACCCTCAGTAAACAGAAGAAGTTAGTTGGGTTGGAACACTGCCTTTAATTTTGGGGATCTTTAAGAGAAAACTCTCACTCAAGTCCATGGGATATGTACTTGATAAATGGGCAATGGGATAAAGACCATTCTTTATCGCTATCATCACTTTAACTATGAATGTTTGATGTCAATGTGTTTGGCCTAAAAGAGTTCAGCACACTTTCATGTATGTCCACAGCAAATTGGACAGTTGGTATTATGTTTTATTACTTTATAATTATCATGGAATTCATAGTTGATTATATCCTTAACTTCTGGTTGTAAATGTTCAACTAATGTCTGGTTTTCCTTCCTCCTTCAGCTCCCAGCAACAGAAATCAGTTATGAAAAAAGAATGTTTTCATTTAGCTCCATATCAAATGTATTTATCAGATACACCTTTAATTAGCTCAACAAAAACAACTCAAATTGAGAAAATTTCCTTCTTTTTTCATTTACATTGCCACCAGTGTAGGTCAAGTTCTCACCAGACACGATGGCTTCCCCCAATCACTGCCTATATATTTCCTCTCCTCAGGCCCGTCCAACTTATCTCAGATTCACCTTCCTAAAATTTGCCATTGATCAAGTCATTACCTTTCTCAGATACCTTTCATACTGACTATTGCCTCTGTTTTGTTTTGTTTTATTTTATTTTATTTTATTTTTTTAATGTTATTTATTTATTTTGAGAGGGAGAGAGCAAGGGGGAGAGGGGCAGTTTCTATGCTGATGCAGGGCTTGATCTCATAAACTATGAGATCATGACTTGAGTTGAACTCAAGAATTAGACACTTAACCAACTGAGCCACCCAGGTGCCCCCTGACTATTGCCTCTTAAATAAGAGTTTATGTCTTAACTCCACACACAAGCTCTCACGCACAAGTAGACCCGGCACTGAAGCTGGCATAAGACAGGCAGTCAGTCAGACTTGGTAACTGGAGGCATAAGCATGGGGTGCAGATATGAGGACCAGGCTCTCCTAGGACATGAGTCTTATATTCTTGGTCGATGGGGGAGCAAATTTTATAGAAAGAATTTCCCACTCATCTATTCTACACTATCAATATTTGCAAAGTTTCTTTTATACTCTTTATTTTGTACTTTTTTTAAAGTTTATTTTTATTATTTTGAGAGAGACCAAGTGGGGGAGGAGCTGAAAGAGAAGGAGACAGAATCCCAAGCAGGCTCTGCAATGTCAGCACAGAGCCTGATGTGGGGCTCGAAATCACGAACCACAAGGTCATAACCTGAGCCAAAATCAAGAGTCAGAAACTTAACTGACTGGGCCATCCAGGTGCCCTGCAAAAAAAAATTTTAATGTATCTTTTTTTAAGTGTTTATTTGTTTATTTTTGCGAGAGAGCCTGTGCACACGCAGGGGAGGGGCAGAGGGAGAGAGAGGGAGGCACAGAATCTGAAGCAGGCTCCTGGCTCCCTGCACTGTCAGCACAGAGCCCAACACAGAGCTTGAATGCATGGACTATGAGATCATGACCTGAGCTGAAGCTGGACACTTAACCGACTGAGCCACGCAGACACCCCTAAAGTTTTCTTTAATCATCACATCATATCATAATTTTGCTAACACTGGCCAAGATACTTTCTTTGAATTTAGATGACGCCATGCTATTTACAGAGTGAGCTTAAGGAATATGGGTTCTCCATCATCTTTCCCAAGCAATGTTTCTGTCTTCAGGACTTGGCCTCTCTATCTGACCTATTTCTCACCATTTGCCAGTTACCGCTATTCTGGAAAACAACTTGAGAAGCAGTGAGTGCAACAGGTGATCCCTTTTAATTTAAACACTACATTTATTTATGTGCTTGCTCACTCAGAGATTATATTTCTATTTTCCTTAAGTAGTGAGGTGCCAGGAAATTTCTTTTTGAATTACCGATGGTAGCATCTACCCAACTCAGCCCTCTGCTCCAGAGAGATAGACACCTATTGCCTAGAGTCGCTTTGGTGATCTTCTTCAAAAAGCAAGCTGCCCTACGTGCATTTCTCCATCTCTGCGGGTCATCTTTCCTGGGACGGTTAGCATTTGTGTGTTTGGTAGTGAGTTGGGAATGAGGAACCTAGTCTCCTGGGGACTGTGAGAACAGCCTCCTTTAGAAGGATGGGGAAATAGACCACTATCCAGGTAATAAGAAAAGTGGGAGTGATCAGATTGTCTAAATATTGAGATTTTATTTAAAAAAATTGTTTTAAGTAATCTCTATGTCCATCATGGGGCTTAGAACTCATGACCCTGAGATGAAGAGTCACATAGCTCTACCGACTGAGTCCGCCAGGAGTCCCTAAATTTTGAGATTTTATTTTATTTATTTTAACTCTTTTTTCTTTTTAAGAATTTTTAATTTTTTAATGTTTATTTATGAAAGAGAGAGAGAGAGCACAAGCAGGGGAGGGCAGAGAGAGAGGGGAACATAGAATCCAAAGCTCCAGGCTCTGGGCTGTCAGCACAAAACCTGATGTGGGGCTCGAACTCATGAGCTGTGAGATCATGACCCTAGCTGAAGTTGGACACTCAACCAACTGAGCCACCCAGGAGACGCTATTTTAATTTTTTCTATTTATTTATTATTTCTTAATTTTTAAAAATTTATATCCAAGTTAGTTAGCATATAGTGCATAATGATTTCATGAGTAGAATTCAGTGATTCACCTCTCCATACAACACCCAGTGCCCATCCAACAAGTGTCCTTCTTAATGCCCCTCCCCCATTAAACCCATCCCCCTCATCCAAAACCCTTTTAGCCACCCTTGGTTTGTTCTCTGTATTTAAGAATCTCTTATGTTTTGTCCCCCTATCTGTTTTTATGCTTTTGCTTCCTTTCCCTTACATTCATCTTGTATTTTTCTTTTATTTTTAATATTTTTTATTTATTTTTGAGAGACAGAGAGAGACAGCATGAGCAGAGAGGGTCAGAGAGAGGGAGACACAGAATCTGAAGCAGGCTCCAGGTTCTGAGCTGTCAGCACAGAGCCCAACGTGGGGCTTGAACCCACGAACTGTGAGATCATGACCTGAGCCAAAGCCAGATGCTCAACCTGCTGAGCCACCCAGACACCCTGTATTTTCTTTATTTAAATTTTCTTTCTAAAGATTTTATTTTTAACCAATCTCTACACCCAATGTGGGGCTTGAACTTACAACCTTGAGATCAAGAGTCACATGCTCCACCAACAGAGTCAACCAGGTGTCCCTAAATTTTGAGATTTTTAAAGGGAAATTCTTCTTTGGAAGCCAGCTGTGAAACCCTGGAGAGGGAAAGGAGTCATTGTAGGTTCATGGGATTGTAGGTGTCACATCAAGTCCTAAAGACTTGAATATAAACTTAAAAGCAGGGACCTTTTCTCGGTTGTAGACCATTGTACCTTCAGAACCAAACACAGCGTCTGGAACATGATACGTACTCCCCATCCAGCAGGGACATGATAAATATCTATTACATGAATAAATAAATGCCCCAGCATGCCTGGGTTTGACTGGCTCATTTAGAGGTGCTTTGCATTCGAACGCTGAAAGCTGCAACCTTGCAAACTCATGCCCAGGGTATTCTAAAATATTCTATAAAGACCACAATGGCAATTCAGGAATCTGGATCAGCAGGCACTCCTCTCTGTGTGACTGACCAACCACTTTTCAACCTCAACTTCATAAAATATCGAGAATCATTAGCAATTGTGGGCTGGTGAGATTATATCTCTGGCTCTGTAGGAGTACAGAGATCTGCCTGATTCTTTCTGAATTGTACAAGTCCTTAGAGTTCTTTGGGGGAATCCAAGTAAAACCTCAGGAGGAAGATCTTGAACTTCTTCCTACCAAAAATCCCCCCAAACCCTCTGTTTTTATGTTATTACGTAAAAAAAATTAAAAAAGAAAACAACTCTGTGACTGCATTTGTGCTCTGAGTCTGTGGAGCAGTTCTTTCTGATTGAAGAAAGAAATAGATGAATAAATGAGACCAAGTTGACAATAAGGGAGAAGTAACAGCCAATCAATAGGCAGAGCCCTTGCTTTTTGAGAGCTAGGTATCAACACTTCGAATCACTCCTTGGCTCAAGCAGAAATGGAGCACATGTGACACAGAACCGTTTGTAATATAGGCCAAAACAGTTGCCACATGAAATAGGCTTAAAAATACGGTAATGCGGAAGGAAAACGGGGTCGGGCTCAAGCTACCTGACCTCGAGACCCTGAAGGTCATCTGCCACGCACTTTCGGGTAATACTGGGCAAGTCCCTTCATTCTCTGAGATGCTCTCCTCTCTCCTCTCAAAACTGTTAAAGGTAGATTAAATTATCATTTCCTCTCAAGGCTTATGATTCTTTTATGCCCCGAATTTGACATTCCATCAAAGAGCTCCTTCCACCTTGGCTCTAAGAGTAATTTCTTATAGGCTCTCCTCTAGCAAGTGAAAAGCTGAAAAGATAGGATTTATGGTTATAAAACCAACATGGTGTATGGGCTTTAAAAAGCAGTATTATTCTTGGGGCACGTGGGTGGCTCCGTTGGTTGAGGGTCCGGCTTCGACTCAGATCATGATCTCACGGTTTGTGGGTTCAAGCCCTGCGTCGGGCTCTGTGCTGACAGCTAGCTCAGAGCCTGGAGCCTGTCTTCAGATTCTGTATCTCCCTTTCTCTCTGACCCTCCCCTGCTCGCACTGTCTCTCAAAAATAAATAAAAAACATAAAAAAGCAGTATTGTTCAGAGTCCTTTATTCACAGAGCAAAATCCAGTGATGAGCTCATCATTTCCATTGTAAATGGAGTATTTCTTGGTGTTTGTAAGTTAATTTTACTTAGAATTTAATCTTGCCATGAAATTTTTCAAGAGGTTTTAACACAAAAGGTATACTCTATCATTAGGTAAGAAACCATAGGGAGGAGAAAAAAAATGTATATACAGCAAAACATCAATGACTTTAAAAACCAGGGACATACCTTTACGAGTCATTTAGAGAAGTCATCTGAGCCGATGTTGGACGCTTAACCAACTACAGGCGCTCGAGGATTGCAGAAAAGTTGAAAGGGATAAGAAACACAGGCAAAAATTAAAATAAAATCAGACGAGCCATACTAATATCAACAAAGTAGACTTTCAGGCATGAGCTAATATTGGAGATAGAGATGTTTCATGATGATAAAGAGGCCACTTGAATAGAAAGAATAATTCCAAAATTTTATGCACCTCATGAGATAGCCTCAAATCACAAGAGAAACTGATAGAACAAAGGGAGAATGAGACCATATACAATCATGGCTGGCAATTTTAACACCTTATTTGATTGATAGAAAAAAGCCAAAAATAAAGACTTAGAAGATGTGAATGTCAAGGTTTAAAAATCTGAGCAACTGCCTGTTACAGAGTGATCTCGGAGATGACATCTCATCACCTGTGCCACGCACTGGAATGTAATTATTGTGGGAGTGACACCCTGTCACTGCTGATGATCAGAACGCAAATTACAAGTTCCACCTGCACCCAGCGGAAGGGGATGAGACCAGGTTGTGGCTCGCTGAGGGTCACCTTAGCTGTCTCCCACAGCAGTAGTTATACATGTATTTGATGCATGTTGACAGATTGCCTATTATATAGCAGCTCTCCTGCCAGAGGGAGGGCTGCTCAGAGAAACAGTAGTTCTCTGCGCCCAAGGAGCTTCTATTCTCATGGGAGACAAAGACCCAGGAAAATTTCATAGACAATGCGCATGTGCAATGACGCAGGATCGAGAACTAGGAAGTGGGGCCAACTTCTCCATCCTAGCGGTGGGTCAGGGGTGCCGGGAAGACTGCACGGTGAAGGGCAAGCCTCAGCTGACTCTAATTACCCAGGAGGAGAGAGTGAGGCAGGACTTCCAAGTAAAAGACACACTTGAGCAAACCCCCATGTGTATGTGCAGGGTTGCAAGAGTACAGTGATTATTTTTAAGTTAAAAAATTTTTTAACGTTTATTCATTTTTGAGAGACAGAGACAGAACATGAGTGGGGGAGGAGCAGAGAGAGAGAGAGGGAGAGAGAGAGAGAGAGAGAGAGAGAGAGAGAGAGAGAGAGAGAGAGAGAGAGAGAATCTGAAGCAGGCTCCAGGCTCTGAGCTGTCAGCACAGAGCCGGAATACAGAGCTGGAACTCAGGAACCCGAGATCATGACCTGAGCTGAAGACCAAAGCTCAACCGACTGAGCCACCCAGGGGCCCCAAGAGTACAAATGCTTTATAAAATCAGAGGCAAAAGAGGAAAATGGGGTCGCTACACTGTTTTCAAAGAGCCCATTCCTTACACAGCCAGCGTCCTTCTCTTTCTGTTTTTCCAACTAGTCTGTGAGCTCTCTGAGGATAGAGACCCTGCCCTGTGCAGTTGAGGACACCCTTTACCACTCTCTCCCACCCTTTACAGCCGCCACTCCAGAAGCGCCCAGCCCTGGGCCTGGCAGAAGTGTAGCAAGGAGCACGCTTTCCTGGGAGGGGCTGTTTGCAGTGAGGGATCCCTGGCCTCCTCCCAGCCCGGGACGCACCTGCCACCCCACCCAGACCCCAGCGCGCTGCTGTGTGGCTTCTCACAGCTGCTGTGGCCACCCCACCTCGGCTGTGCCTGCGTCACTGGGAGGAGGAAGGGATCCCGGTGCGCACACCGCCTTGATTGCGATCAGCCCGACCCCACCCCCCAACCCCCCGGGGGCCAGCGGACTGCCGGGCCCAAGCTGCTCTCTGAGCTTCCCCGAGCTTCTTGCCATTGCGTTCGGCGGCGGCGGGGCGGGGCGTGCGGCCAAGGGTTTTGGGGGAGAGGCCAGCTTGCAGCCTGGGGTGACTCGCCTGCACGCCGCTGTCTCCGTGCGTCGTTCCCCAGACGGCAAGGGAGGGGACCCGCGCCTTTCAGGGCTGCCAGGTCCCTGAGCAATTGGGGGAACACCCCCTCTGTCTGCCAAGTGGGCAGTGTTTAGGCTGGGCCTGGCTGGGACAGCCTGCTGAGTCACTCGGGACTGAGGCAAAACCTGCCGCTTGGGCTCGGGAGAGGGGAGGATGGGGGGCGCAAACCTCCCGGCCCCAAACGGCACAAACACGGCTCCGGTCTGCAAACGCTGAACCCCAAAGCTGTCCTAGTGAACCGAAGTGTTCGCAAGCCGAAGTGTTCGCTTCTGGGAGCCGCGGACAGCAATGCCTATGCCTCCCTGAGATCCGGTCCGACGGCAGCCAGACTTGGCAGGTCTGGAGAAGATATGATTTTAAAACAAGAAAGAAAGAAAGAAAAAAACGCATCTGTCTTCTTCTCCAGTATTTGTTTCCTGGCGCCATCCATGTTGAATTCTATGTCCTTCCTCTGCTCCCCCCACTCCATCCACACCTCCCCCCTCCCCTCCCCAAAACAAAAACACCCCAAAGCAAACAAATCCTGAGATCTCAGCCCCGGCTATATCAGCTATTTAAAAAAATGTTTTAAAAAGAGAATTGCTTTTTTAAAATATTCATTTATTTTTGAGAGAGAGAAAGACAGGGTGTGAGTGGGGGAGGAGCAGAGTGGGAGAGGGAGACACCGAATCCGAAGCAGGCTCCAGGCTCTGAGCTGTCGGCACACAGCCCTTTGCAGGGCTTGAACTCAGGAAGGGTAAGATCATGACCTGAGCTGAAGTCGGAGGCTTAAGCAACTGAACCACCCAGGTGCTCCCCAAATAATTGTTATTTAATTGTATTATTAAAAGAAAACCCAGAGCAGATATATTAAGGCTGAAAAAAAGCAAGAAAGCTTCTGGGAAAAAAAGTTTTCTCCACAAGTAAGAAGTGTGTTGAGGGAACAGTTTGTTGCCTGAGATTTAACTTCAGGTTGGGAAAGAAAACATGGATGGGCAGAAGGAGCACAGCCATGGGGATGAAGAGGCCTCTGTGCTCCTCTGCCCTTTGCCCCCACAGTGTTCTCTCATCTGGGGACGGTAGGGCATGGGCCAGGGGGTCTCAAAGTTTCTGAGTTAATCAGTCTCAAAAGTCTGACCTGCAAAGGTTTGTGATGCTTGTTTTTGTTTTTTTGTTTTTCTGTAAAGCTTTTTTTAATGTTCATTTTTGAGAGAGAAAAAGAGACAGAAAGCAAGTGGGGGAGGGGACACAGAATCTGAAGCAGGCTCCAGCCTCCGAGCTGTCAGCACAGAGCCCGACGTGGTGCTTGAACCCACCGACTGAGAGATCATGACCTGAGCTGAAGTCAGACGCTTAACCGACTGAGCCACCCAGGCGCCCATGTGATGTACTTTTAATGTTTTTATTTTTTGAGACAGAGAGAGAAAGAGCATGAACGGGGAGGGGCAGAGAGAGAGAAGGAGAACAGAATCGGAAGCAGGCTCCAGGCTCTGAACTGTCAGCACAGAGCCCAACACAGGGCTCAAACCCACGAACTGTGAGATCATGGCCTGAGCCGAAGTCGGAGGCTTAACAGACTGAGCCCCCCAGGCGCCCCTGTGTTGCTGTTTTGGAAAGCCACTTGCAGATTTCTCAGCCTGCTCATTCAGCACACTAAATCTGGCCAGCATCCTCTCTGATCTCCGAAGAGACACTGCTGTATAAAGGCTGGGAGGCCTGAATCAGAGCAGGAAAACGGAAAGACACAAGGGGTAGGTGTCTGAAGCCTTGGAAAGAACAGCGAGCTGGGGGAATGAGGCTCTAATACCTGGGATCTATTTCATGGTTTGTCTTCTTACCTCTGGGCATTTGCCTGTCCACAGTTTGAGTTGATGACGTTGTGAGAGCATCAGTTAACACTGAAGGCCTGTGTTTCAGATGACTGTGCTGAGACTGGGGGCTGGTTGTGCCAATGTCCTGTACTGAGGACAAATGGGCATGCGCACGGTGGGGATTTGGGGGGGACAGAAGACATGGAAGCAGCACCCAGAAAACTGGCTGCTTGGCGCCTGGCCCCCCAGGGACTGGTAGGATGAGGTTTGCTGTCCTGCCCTCAACACCTTCTTACCATCAAGTAATTCAGCAACAGGTGGAATGGAGCTATTTTGGGGCGCACAGTTACATGATGGGGTCCCGAGGCTCCCTGGACATGATTCTTGACCTCCCAGCATTCTAAATTGCATTCAAGAAGTAACCCTCTGCTACTGGAAATCCACATTACAGGGAGATCCACTATATCAAAAGGCATGGTTGCTTGTGGATAACATTACAAGCTCCGAATCACACAGACTGGAGTTCAGCTCTGGTATTTCTTACCACTGTCTGCCTGCATAGCTGCTGCACACAGTTGTGCAGGATGTTCACTGCCCAAGGGAGTCAGGCCCAGAAGTGAATGGGATCTGAAATCCAGCCTCCACTGTGCTCCTGAAGCCTAGTGCCCTGGCACAAGAGCTGGTCCACTTGGAAGAAGAGGTTTTTTTTTTTAAAGATTTATTTAAGGTAAGGTTTATTTATTTATTTTGAGAGAGAGAATTCCAAGCAAGCTTTGCACTGTCAGTGCAGAGCCTGCTCTGGGGCTCTGTCTCATGAACTGCAAGATCATGACCTGAGCTGAGTCAAGAGTCTGACACTTAGGTGACAGCCACCCAGGTGCCCTAACAGGCTAATTTTCTTATTAGCAGAGAGACATCAAGCACTTGCTAACCCACGTGCCCTTGGGATACATCCACTCAGAGAGACCTTTTTCTCATTTGCAGAAAAGGCGTCATATGAGCTAGTGTATGGGTCAGGAGTGGCCAAGAGAACTTTTATGATTCTGTTTCTTCATCTGGGACATGAAGAGAATGAAACACACTTCGTGGGGTTGTGCAAGGAGTCCCGTAAGGTGTTCAATCCTAGATAATACTCGGTCAGTAAATAGGACCTTTATGACCATCCTCCTCATCTCTACCTCTGAGATTTGCTCTGAGGATGAGTTTTGTAAAATTCATGAAACAATAAGTGTGTGTACCATTAACGTTATCAGGGTTTTTTTTTTTTCCTTTTTACTCTTTTTTTTCACCCTGTGCTCAATCATATCATGATAAGTAGCAGAAACTATGGATGAGAGGGAAATTGAGGAAAGGGGGAAATCCTTTAAGTCTGGGATTGGAACCATCTTCATGGTAGAGGTCGACTTTACGATGGGAGTTTTATGCAAAGATGTTTGGAAAGGAAGAGGCATGAACTAAAGCCATGGCATGAAACCGAGATTTCTCTCTGTCTTCGCTGTCTTAACTTGTTAATTAAATGTCTGGAAAAATCTTGAAGGGAGAAAAAATGATGGGAGCTTTAGTTTTTGCAACAGCAGTGGCTGGATGTGTTTCAGCATAGGCGCCTTATCTAGGGAGCCATGGGGGGGCGCGGTGACTGGAGCCCAGATAAGTGCCCCCAGGAAGTGTGGCTGCCAGTAGGCGGCTGACTGAAGACCTGCAGTCGCAGTGCATAGAGAAAATCCTTTCCCGTGTTGCCGGTGACATTTCACCAGGTGCAGACGGAGAGCTGCTGGCAGCAATGAATGCATTTGTCACGATCCATTGTTATTCTATGAGACCCATTCTGTTAAGGAGCCTGGCTGCTGCCTGTTCCCTGGAAGAGTGAGGATGTTCTTGACTCTGTTCCACACTCAAAAGCCCACGTAGTCTAAGATTTTAGACGGTGAAAGGATGCAGTTTTCCTTTTGCTGTTTTAAGAGTCTAAGCCTTGCAGCTTTCAAATCATCAGACGCGAACATGAAAACTCTTCTCTTTTCCATTCTTCTGCTTTGTAGGTTGGGTCTAGAATCTAATTCTGCCTCTCACCGTCTGTGTGATCTTGGGCCAGTCACTTAATCGCTTCAGACCTTTCTTTTCTTTATTGTTACAGTGATAGAACTTCCCTTGTTATCCTTTCTAAGGTAGCTCTTTCCTCCCTATTATTCTTTTTAACTTTTAAAAGTTTATTTATTTATTTTAAGAGAGAGAGTACAAGTGGGGAAGGGGCAGAGGGGGCGAGAGAGAGAGAGAGAGAGAGAGAGAGAGAGAGAATCCCAAGCAGGCTCCATGTTGTCAGCAAGAAGCCTAATGTGGGGCTCAGGCTCATGAACAGTGAGATCACGACATGAGCTGAGATCAAGGGGTGGGCGCTTAACCCGCTGAGCCACTCAGGTGCCCCTTCCCCTCGATTATTCTTTATAGCACTATTATTTTTATTTACTTTCTGGATCTAGCAAAAGTTGCAATTATTTTATGTATTCATTATTATTTTATTGTTTAAAACTCTGCCTCATCAGTCTAGCAAGGTCTGTTTTTTCTCCTGCATGCTATTTTTAATTGTTTTTAATTAAAAATAGTTTTTGATGTTTACTTATTTTTGAGGGAGAGAGACAGACAGAATGTGAGCAGGGGAGGGGCAGAGAGAGAGAGGGAGACACAGAATCTGAAGCAGGCTCCAGGCTCTGAGCTGTCAGCACAGTGCCCAATACAGGGCTTGAACCCACAAACCGTGAGATCATGGCTTAAGCCAAGGTCGGATGCTTAACTGACTGAGTCACCCAGGCATCCCTATTGTTTTTAATTTAAATCCAGTATAGTTAACATACAGCGTTATATTAGTTTCCTGTGTACGATGTAGTGATTCAACACGTCTATACATTACTCAGTGCTCATCGCGATAAGTGTATTCTTTAATCCTCATCACCTACCTCACTCACTCCCCCACCCATCTCCCCTCTGGGAACCATCAGTTTGTTCTCTGTTAGAATCTGTTTTTTGGTTGGTCTCTCTCTTTCTCTTTTTTCCTTTGCTCGTTGTTTTGTTTCTTAAATTCCACGTAGGAGTGAAATAATTTGGTTTTTGTCTTTCTGTGACTTATTTTGTTCAGCACTGTATTCTCTAGCTGCATCCAGCTAGAGATTTCCAGAATCCTGGACATGATTGTATTATTAGCACACAAGACGGGGCCTTAGTGCATAGAAGGTCCAATAATGTTTAACAAATGAATTGATCATATTCATTGAGTGTATGGAAGTTGTTTTCTTTTTTTTTTGAAAAGGGTAATAAACTATTACATAAGGTTAAGTCATTATCATAGCCTTTATTTATCATTTAGTATTTATTTTCGCTCATTTTTTTTTCTGCTAGTTCACTCTTGGGTTAAAGGTAGAGCCAGGAGAAAAATGTCCTGAATTGTCATTGTCACTTAGATTGTAAAAAATCCATGACCATTGTTAACCCAAGGCTATTTTGTGTGCTTTAAAGGATGTCACCTCTGCCCTTAGGAACTTTTCTTTGCTGTCAGCCACTTAATTCTACTCTGAGATGTTAGCTTATTGGGTTAAAGTCTTATATCTCACGTGCAAATAGCAGAGGATAGAGTGAACTCATTCACACGCGAGCAATCACTAACAATGTTCATTAGGGTCAGGAGTGCTGTTATTCAGGAAAACCATGCACAACGATCTAATGTAAGGGAATCACACAGGCATGTAACCATCTCCTTATAGATAAGCAACACATGCGGGCATGGGCTCTGCTATTCCACTTACAGAAAAGAATTATGTTGGAGGGAAACAGAGTCAGCAAAGAGACAGTCCAGCCATCACCAAACCTGTTTCATTGTTGTACTCATCAATCTGAAGCTACAGGATATATCTTCATTATAGAAGATGTTTCTTTTTCTTTTTTGTTTTTTTAATTTTACAATTATATATCTAAAAAGGTCTTTAAAGCTTTGATTCCTGCCCCCTAATTGGAGAAATCGTCTGCTCTCAAATTCAGCCTTCTGCTTCCTGAAAAGCAGATAACGATTTGCCACTTTAAACTCATAGTATTGCCACTTTCAAGACTAGTGACAGCAATAATAAAAGTCTCTGAGTTCCATATCAGACACAACATCTCGTGCTATATAATGCAAATCAAATATATCCAAGGCCGGTCAAATTTTGTAAATAGCTACAAATAATAATTTCAACTTATTATATCCTTACAATCGTTCAGGCATGGGGCGGGGGGATGTTTACAAGCACATGTGTCTTTTAGTCCTTCTTGAGAAGTTACTCTGAAAGATTGAGTCAGATCATATCCTGTAAACTGCTGTTTCTAAACAGATCCCCAAAGCCCAAATCCAGTTTACCAAAATCCATTCTATAACTGGATTCCTCCTTGCTTGCTTAAGAAAAACTTTTTGATTCTCTACCTACTCTTTTTCCTTGCCTTCTAATGAAGAAATGATACTGGCTATAGGATCTTAGGGATGACATCCTTGGTCTCTAAATGACTTAAGGAGAAGAGCCTTGGACTCTCATGTGAGTGAAAAATACAACTCGTTCTTGTCTGAACCACTGAGCTTTAGAAGAGTCTTTTTAAAATAGTAGTTATCATTCCCCTAATATGAACATTAAAGAAAGTTCCTGGAATGTAGAAATAGCTCCATAATTGTTAGTTATCATTATTTTTATTACTAGTAGTAATTATCCTCACAACAACCCTGTTTGCAGATGAGAATTGTGGTGAGCAATACAATGAATACTGGAAAATTATGTGTGATATGAGTCAATAATTAATTTCTAGTCAATGAAAGAAGAAGCTCAGGGGAGGAGATGAACATTCTCCCACTTGTTATTTAATTACTGATTTGAAATCCATCTCATTCATAATAATCCCTTATTCATCCTGCAAATCTTTATGATAAAGGGAAGCTGAAGATAGCAAATGCTCTTAAAAGTAAGAGATTCAGAATAAAACATCTCTGAGAAAGAGAAGCTTTTAATTCTAGCACTTAACCTTCCCCACAGATGAAGGGCCCTGTAACCCTTAATTCTAAGGGGATGGGAGAGAAAACATTAGCCTGCACTTCTTCTAAGTCTTTGTGGCAAGTGTTGGTCCTTGGCAGAGTGTGGGGTTCCCAGAAGGAATTTCTGAAAGGTGTGGGCAGTTCTGATTGGTGTGTGTGTGTGTGTGTGTGTGCGTGCGTGTGTGCGTGCTGGAATCAGGCTATGGAAGAAGGGTCTGTATTCCATTTTTAAAACATGGATTGTTCTGTCCATACTTCCGTGAAGCATATTCTCAGTCCCTAGCCTTTCCTAATTATGCCACCCCAGAATGGTCTAGGCTAAAGCTAAGACTTAAAAAGGAAAGGAAATAATTGATTGGAAACCCTCCAAAAGGAAGAACTGGGTCATGACCTTTAAGAGCAGGGCTCCTTGGCCTGTTTCCCCTTTCCCTACAACGGCACCACCTTCTATCGCTCCAACGAGCACTCCATGTACAGAAAATCTGCATCTCATTTCTGCCAGAATATGTTTTCAATTTAGAATTTGAGTTTCCAGATTGACTTGTGAACATCTAAAGGACTCAATGTCACCGTGACATAATGTTCCCCAAAGGCCAGTTGGCCGTCAGCAGAGAAATGGGCAGTGATTAGCTAGCTGTCAGTGGTCAAAGGTGCTGATGTGACTGCGGAAACCAACGTGGGAAAACTGAGACGGGAAGAGGGGAAAGCAGAGGGTATCGTGGGGGAGGGGAGTGCCACAAGGGGAACTTTGTAAGCGAAAGGGATTGTTAGGAGATGAAATATGAAGGGCCAGAGGGGCAAAAATGGAAATTTTACAGATAATTTGGAATGTGTTTAAAGGACCACATTAAATAGAAAAAGACCTTCAGAAACACATATTCAAACCAAGTTCTATGAACCAGAACAAAAAGGAAAGGTAATCTACATTTGAAGAAATAAGATTCACACCAAGGCCAAAGGCTAATCATGATGGAATGTCTCTAAAACTCATGATAATAATTTTTTCAAAAGCAGTCACTCCAATGACTGTGGCTACCATCTGTGAAGACCTGTTCACATGCCATTCTTTTAGCCAGCATTTTGTTTAGATCATCTCGTATGATCATTTGTGGGAGTATTACTCTCCTGCTTTAGAGGAGAAAATCTAAAAACCAACAGGTCTAAAATATTGTGATTTTCCTCTCCTCCCGCCGTATTCCCTCCTCCCTAAAACAATGATTTGATGGAGACGTGTGTAACTGCATTCATTAGAAAAGTGGGAAGGAATCCCAACTGTGTAACTCAGGACAGGCAGAGAGAGGAGGAAGGAGCTAGGCTATTATATTTATTTTGGGAATGACGAGGATGATGTTAATGGGATGTGTCTAATTTATTAATGTATGTAGGACCCCCCCACACACACACTTTGCATACCAGCCATCGGAGACACTTCATTTCTGCCTGCTGGCCCCTCTCTGACCACCACCCCAATCATCTGGCTGCTTAGAAAGCAGTCACTCCCCTTACCTCCAAGGAGGTGCTCTGGTTGGTTCATTGATTTTAGGGACAACTGCGTCCAACATTTCTTACATAACTGAGAATCATGAAAAGAGTTCATTTTTGTGCTATTTATGGGAAAGTGGCCTGGAGGAAGACAGTACCTTTCCAGTATGTGACCTGATTGTGTTCTGTGAGAAAAGGAAGCTCAGCAAAACTTTTTGTTCACTATTTGTGTATTCTCGACTGTATACACACAGGTACATATGCATATATAGAGCAGAATTTCCCTTTCTTTCTTTCTTCCTTTCTTTCCCATTAAAAACCCCCCTCAAGGAGCCACTCTCTGAAAACTTAGAAAGTTACAGACTTGTGGCACCTGGGTGGCTCAGTTGGTTGAGCATCACTACTCTTGACCTTGGCTCAGGTCATGATCTCACAGTTTATGAGTTCGAGCTCCGCATCAGGCTCTACACTGAAAGCAGGGCATTTTCTTGGGATTCTCTCTCTCTTCCTCTCTGCCTCTCTCTTTCAAAATAAATAAACTTTAAAAAATTATTAAAAAAAAGAGAAAGATACAAACTTTTTGTAGGTGCTCTCACAATTCCCTTTAAAGTCTTTTCCTCCTCTTTTCCTTTGACCCCCCAACCAAAGTCCATTTCATGCTGGTTTAAATTTATTATGAGTGGGTTCGTTTTTAAATAGGAATGAGATATGGTAGGCAGGAAATCTGAACCTAAGGACAAGTAGTTCTTGACTTCTATCAAATACTGCTTCTTAGTAGTTGTGTGATTTGTCTTCACATCTCTGAATCTTAATTATCTTAGTTGTGAAATGGGGAAAATGAAACTTTCCTTTCAGAGTCCTTGAGTAGAACTTATGTGAATGGGCTTAGCTTTTTACAAGTAGCAACTTCTCAGTAAATAGTACTTTACCTTTTTGAAGTTCTAAAACAACTTTATGAGTCAAGAAGGTAAGTTATAATGATTAAGTAGTGCTCTGTGGGGAGCACATTTGCAGAATTTGAATTCTCAATCAGAATTAATTCTCACTTTCCTTCTGTTCCATAATACTTTCTTCAAGTCAGTAACAACACACTCACCGCAGTATATTAACTAGTCATTAACACATGTGGTCCACTACTAGGTTATGTATTTCCTGAAAGTTGTGATTATGTCTTTTTCATTCTTTTAGATTCTATAGAACCAATCTATATTACTGGAGATTTATTCTTGGCTTGGTGCTTCCTACTCTTCTGAGATATTGTACAAGTCAACCTATAGCCCTGGTCCATGGCTAACTTGGCTTTTTGAATACACTCTTGGCAGTGAATACACTCTTCCAAAGTGTTCTAATGTCTTACTCTTTCTTTATGGAGTGCCTTTCTAATTAAGAATGATCAATACCTACCCCCAGCTGGACACACAGGATACCTAATGCTTGTATGAGATGCAGCAGATAGAACGGGGCTTCTATCAAGCCATCTGCAACTTATTACATTTTGATTATTGACCAAAATGATTTTTCCCCCAAAGGGATTCACTGGAATAAGTGACTGACAGAAAAGCGAATGCTTTTCTCACTATTGCTCAAAACTTTTAGTTCAGGTTTCAGGTTTTCCTTCATCCTCTGGCAACAGAAAGGAAAGAAAAGAACAAGATCAACGCCCAAACAAAATAAAATGGGTTGAGTCAGTCCTCAGCTTGTACTTGTTGGGATCATTACTGCAAGGAGTGATAAATATCACCCAATTTCATATTTTCCTCTGTCTTGGATTTTAGGAGCAGAAATTCTATTTTTTGCATCTCAAATCTGCTTACCAAAGCTGACTTGGAAAAGAAAGATCCTCACAGAGAATCAATGAGTTCATTTAGTCCACCTGGCTTCCTTAGCTTTCTAAATCTTTACATTCAGATAATCTGTTTTTTTAAAAACATTTATTTATTTTTGAGAAACAGAGAGAGACAAAGTATAAGCAGGGGAGGAGCAGAGACAGAGGGAGACACAGAATCTGAAGCAGGCTCCTGGCTCTGAGCTGCCAGCATAGAGCCCGACATGTGGCTCAAACCCACGAGCTGCTAGATCATGACCTGAGCCAAAGTCAGATGCCAACCAACTGTGCCACCTATGCAGATGTCTAAGTTTTAGTTGCCAAGACTTGAAAAAAATATCTTTAACTTGGACATTCTGACCAGAAGATGCACTAGGGGAATCACGTTCTGCCTAACAGATTCTCTAACCAGAAGCTTGCCCTGACATGTGTTCAGTATGGAAACATGAACTTTTCCCCAGTGAGTTTTCCTCATCTGAAACAACTATTTAAGATTACAGATAATTTTTTGTGCCTCGTCACATTATACACACTTTATAGTACTAAGGAACATCAGTAATACTTTTAAGAAGTTATCTGTTTCAAAATATAATTGCAGTCCCTTCCCATTAAGACCTTGAAAAACACACGTTGGAATATTGGGTCTGAGTTAGGTGGGTGTAAGGCGATCCATATTTACTCTATAACAACATCATTTTCAAAAGGTTCCTTCCATTTTTATTCTTTCTTCCTACCCACCCACCCCAATCAACCCTACTCAATGGAGGAAACTTTCTGCCTTTTCAAACTTACTAAAAGCTATTCCTATTCTTTTGGCCCTGGTGCCTCTCTGGATGACCAAGTGTTGTTAACATCTCAGAATTGGCTCCCTTCTGAGGAAGCTCTTCAGAGGTCAGAGGCTAATGGTATCAAACACAGGGCTGTCTGGTTTATTGTATGGGTGTTTGGTTAAGATCTGGATCTCAGATAAGAGTGGAGTTACACTGGCTGGGAAAGGAAATGGTTTCTGATATGGCACAGTGATTCCTAGAAGGAAGCCAAGAGCGGAAGATCCACTGAACATAGGCAAAGTTGTGGTTTTTCCTTTAAAGTTGTTAGATCAGCAAATTGTTAGATTGGCCATCATTTAATAAGTACCAAACCTTGAGTTACGGGTAAAAATATGACTCACATTCAGATCTACACTACTAAGCTGAACAGCAAATCAGAAGACCAGGAAGGAGCTGTGGAGCAAAACAAATGAGTTTCCAGTTCCCCGAGTTTAAACCCATACTCCCTGGATTTGGAGGTCAAAGCTCACCACTCAAGGTGACACCTCATATTTTATTTAAGCATTTTTCTTCTGAGGAGTTGAAAGCACCTGGCAGACATTAACTCTTTTGTACAGTAAAAGAAAACAGATATCACCAAGAGAAGAACTACAAAGATCTGGGTCCCTTGGTCCATCCAGTTTAATAATATTGATTTTATCTTCACGTTACTTTGTTTCTTACATACACTTTCAAGGTGATAGATCACTTTTGCCAGTTACCCAATATAAAGGAAGTAGGTTTATCTCCTTAAAAATCTTTTTTTACAAGGGACTTTAGAGTTTTCTCAGAGTCACCACTCTGAGGAAATCCCTATGCATGAGATTGTGCTCTGCTAATATTTATTCTCATTTTCCCTCTACATTTTTCTTTCCCTGATCAAGGACACTCTTGAAAATGTCCAACTATCAACCTTGAAGAAAACAGAGCATATGTAGAAGAACACGGGGAAAAATTCCAATATGGCTGAAAAATGAGGGAGACTGTTTATAGTGATATTGTAGATCAGCCTCTTCATTTTACTGATGAGGAAATTAAAACCCAGATAGTTCCAGGGTCTTTATTTTCAGAAGGAGAAAAAAAAAAGTAAGATGCTGTGTTTTTGTGAAACTGTCCTTTGATATTCCAACCTTAGAGGAAGTCCCGGTTAGGGCAGCCACCAGTCTGTGGCTGATGGAAGTTCTGGAACTTTCCCTGCGTAGTCAGCATGGTCCTGAGTTACCTGCCCTTCAGGACTTGTGTTCTTCCTTAGAAAAGGGAGACTAGTACCTTAAACAGTGGCTACGTCTTCCAGCTCCAAATGACTAGAGTACTCTTGTTTCCTCCCTTGTATATTGCGACTGTACTTTGCTCTGAATTAGGTATGGCCTTGAGGCCCATGGGTCATGTGGAGTCAGTGAGTCACATCTGGCTTGCTTTCTTACACATCGCCTCAGCTGTTACACTGGTTGCATTTTTAAGCTTTCAGGTATTCTTTGGGCACGTGGTGGAGGAAGGCCAGAAAGTACTCGTTGCTGTTACCCAGCTCGACCAGTTCCTGGGATCCCAAAAAAATACCACAACATTTTTCTGTATCCAGCCATTCTTTCAGAAACAGGGTGTGTTCATTTCTACCATGAATCCCTACTTGACCTCTCTAAGCTGCTTCTGACCGATGATAGCTCTAACCTCATTGCTTTTTGGACACTGGCTCTTGTATTGCTTCTTTGTGTGTGTGTGTGTGTGTCTTTTGCACCCGTCTTACCTACCTCCTCAATGACTCTGTGAAGCCTGTAAAAAGAAGGAAACTAAGTCTCTTGCATCCTTGTCAGCATCGACTGTGCTGCTGGACATGAAAGTAGATGCACACAGAATACTTTAAATTTGTCTCTGCCTCAAATGCTGTAGGTACAAGAAAAAACTTCTCCCTCAGTTTTATCCTCTTGTTCAGGGCCTCCCCCCTCCCCACCCACTGTGACAATGCTTGCCTAAGCGTGACTAATATTAGAATAACTTTACACTGGTTTACTCATATACTGTGAATTTTCATTTTTAAAATTACACTGAGTAGGCATCCTAGACAGGGTGTAGACTTCTATGTGAGGACGCTTTCTCAATTCCTTGAAGTCTCCTTGTTCTCCCTAAGATAATGCAACAGTGTTACATTACACAAAGTGCTCCTTCTTTTAAGAATTTTTTATTTCTTTTTTTTTAATTTATCTTTGAGAGGCAGAGAAAGACAGCTCGAGCAGGGAAGGATCAGAGAGACACAGAATCTGAAGCAGGCTCCAGGCTCTGAGCTGTCAGCACAGAGCTCGACGTGGGGCTTGAATCCACGAACCATGAGATCATGACCTGAGCTGAAGCTGGACACTTAACTGAGTCACCCAGGCGCCCCACAAAGCACTCCTTTAAAAATGTTAAGATAAAGCTAAGATAAAGTATTGACAGGATACATTTATAAAGTAGATGTTGTTTATGTTACCTACTATGGTTTTACTTTCAGGAATTTACCCCTTAGTGAGTCCTCTTGTCTAAAAACACTCACGATTTCCCGATGCCCTCACACTGTCACCTTCCCCTCTTGTGCCTCCTACCTGCATACACAGAGCCTGGAACAGCACTGGTGTTGAAGTGACAGCTAGCGTGTATTTCTTCTAGAGTTATCTGCAATATTCAGGTGAAGAATGTGAAACAAAAGACATGAGTTTTGGCCCGTAAAATTCCGACATTCCCTGGAGAATGTGGGGGTGTCAAAAAGCATCCCCTGCCACTTATTTTCCCTCACAAAGAGCCACAAGTTAATAATCTGGGAGGAGCACATTGCCCCTGAGGCAGACTTCCAAAATCGTATCTTGGTTTTCTAGGTCTCTGGATCATTCTGCCACAGCAGTTGTCTGTGCAAAAGGCTGTATGGTAATCCAATGTATGGGTTCAGAGTCAACCAGGTTAGTGTCCCCAGGTGGGTATAATCCAAAGTCCAGATGCTCCCCTCAGAGCAGCTCTATAGTAACAGCGAAACAAACAGGTGCATGGCAGGTGCAGTGGGATGAAGACGGCCACAGCTGGGGAGCTGTATGGAGGCATCAAAAGACACAAGTAAAAATAACAGCTCATGCCATGGCAGCCTTTTATATTTTCCCCATTAAGCCATTTTACTTTGGACTAAAAGTCAAGTAAAATTCATTAGCACTTTCTGATTGAGAATTGTACCCAACTCCAGAAAATCCTTTGTTAGTTTTTTATTTTGTTACTCAGCTGAGATTATCTTTCCTCACTTACTATTTTCCCCAAACCTCATTTGCTTTGTATAATTTGATTTTCTCTACAGCATCTCCCCACCCCTTCTATGCTCAGGGGGATCAAGATCAGGATGGGGTTAGTCACTCTGACCTTCAGGGTGAGTCCTGGTCAACATGACTTGCAACATGCCCACTCCTCCCTACTATAATGATTGGCTCATAGATAAGTATGTGACACAGGCTTCTTTGAGTTTCTGTCTAGGTTTAGGTTCTGAATAAGTCTAGACAGTGTGCAGATATAAGGCCTGGGATGGCTATAAGCCATTTTGCTACAATAAAAAGTGTCAATCTGGAAACAAAGTCTACTTTGACATTAGAAGGATAGCAAGGAAGAGGTAATTACAGAACGTGGAACTAGAGTCTTGATCAAACCACACCTGCAGCTATAATTGGTCTTTTTATCTAAAAAACAAGAATCCTCTTTATTGTTTGAGTCTATTTAAGTCAGATCCTTTTATTTCTAACTACAAAAATCATGCTAACTGATAAGCCATATATCATAATATATTGATAATTCTGCCACAAGGGCCCATATGTATTTTTCTTTTTCCTTTAAGATAAATCTTATATATAGTAAAACGCACTGATTTTTGAGTATACATTTGGACAATGTGTATACGCCCATGTAAATGACATTGAAATCAAGACTGAAAGAGATTGAAAGAATGGCTGCAAATTCCTAAAATTCTGAGATGGCCGAGTAAACCCGAGTTCTCCCGCTGGACGGTAAGAGGACACCTGGAGGGAAACCGAGGTAACGCAGCTTGGAGCTGGCCAACAACCAGACACCTGAGTGGGTCCCCTCCCTACACGACCCAGGTGATGTAGCAAGTATGCATGAGACACGTAGAAGATTGGCCGAGCTTGTCCAGAGGACAAAACCATCGACAAAATCGTGAGCCAAATAAAGTGAGTTTTGCTTTAAGCTGCGAGGAGTTGCAATGGTTTGTTACACAGAGAGAACAAATTGAGAGAAAAATTTAGAACATTCCCCTCATCTTGAAAAGTTTCCTCCTACCCCTCTTCTGTCAGGTCCTACCTCACCATAAGCGACTCTTCCGATTTCTGTCACTGCAATTCATGTCTGTCTTAGACTTCACGCACATACATTCACATACACTTCTTTCCGTCTGACTTCTCTTGCTCAACATCATGTTTTTGAAATCTACATTTCTGCATATTTGTTCCTTTCATTGCTGAGTAATGCATCATACGGATACTTTGTCCATTCTCCTTGATGAACTTTTGGGTTGTTTTCACTTATTCAATTCTATGTGTTTCCTAGTCCAGCAAAGTTTGTGGTTTTTGTCTTTTTGTTTTTTTACTTTTGTTTATTTATTAAAATTTTTTTAATGTTTATTTTTGAGAGAGAGAGAGACAGAGCATGAGTAGGGGGAGGGGCAAAGCGAGAAGGACACAGAATCCAGAGCAGGCTCCAGGCTCTGAGCTGTCAGCACACAGCCCGACACAGGGCTTGAGCGCACAAACCGTGAGATCATGACCGGAGCCAAAGTCGGACGCTTAAGCGATTGAGCCACTCAGGTGTCCCTTTGTTTGTTTGTTTGTTTGTTTGTTGCCTGCTTGGTTGAAAGCTACTAGAGCTCACCGTCAGAACATCTTTCTGGATTGATTTTAGCAACTCCCTAGCAACCACTTCTGTGTAGGGACATTACTCTTTAAACCAGAACTGTAGATGGCACACATAGTAAGTGGTTCTATTACCTAATTCTTGGTCAGATTTTCAGCCGATATTTCTTCCAACACCATAATCTGAAGAGTAGGACGATAACCCTGAGGACAAGTAGGCTGGAGGGAGAAGGGGCACTGAGACCTCTTCGTATGCTGTGGGATGTGTTAATGTTGAAAAATCTCTACTTTACTGGGCCGTCATTTCTACTCCCCTCGGCCACTCTAAAGTTACTCTGAAGTTACTGATTAAAATACGTCTTCAGTCCCATCTTCTATAATGTATTAGAAACTCAAAGGTGTCAATTTTATTTCTTATAATTAATAGCTTTTCCATTTTCTTTTGGTATTTAATTAATAGCTTTTCTTGGCAGCTTCTGTTTGGGGCCCTGAATCCACAGGCATCTGGTGCGATAACCACTCTTCTTCATTCGTTATCCTGGAGAAACCGAGGGGAGTAAATACAGTGTGGATGCAAAGACATTAGTGCAGTACCTGGTACTTGTTCAAGTGTAGTTGATGCTATTAAGATTTTTATTATTTTTAATCATGACAATGACTGTGCAAAGTGGTATCTTCCCCAGTTTACTTGTTAAAAACTGAGACTCAGAAATGTTACATTTTTTCCCCCTCTAGGTTGCACAAAAGTAAGTAGTAAGACCAGGATCTTATGGTAGATCATTTGCTCTTCCAAGCCCGGGGTCGCTGCTGTGTGTCTGTGATGTACTGAAAGAAACTGAGGTTTCCTTGGGCACCTACAAAAGGGCCCGGTAGGGGAAAATGTGTGTTCTGCCTTCAACGTTAATAAGGTTCGTAGTTTTACATTCTAGCTTCAGAGGGTTAGTTACTGCATTCGTTATTTTCTAGCCACCATGCCTCTGCGGATGTTTCCTGTTTCTTTTTTCCTTTTGTTCAACACCTCCTCCTCCTCCTCAAAACAGTCCCTTTTCCATTGTGGAAATACTATCCATTCTTTGTGGATAATCTAACATCCAAATCTTATTAGAAAAACTCATATTAGATCATTTTTGATACTAAGAATAGTCATACTAATACACAACATTTATTAACATTTCTCCTGTACTAGGCAATGTGTTAAGTGGAATATTTGATGTACAGGGTACCCCATGAGATTGGCATTCAGATGAGTGTACTAAGGATTAGGCACATGAAATAAATCCCGAGGTCATCCAGTTACTAAGTTACAGCTTTGGTCTGCATGTTTACGTCCCCTCCAAATTCGTATGTTGACAGCTTAATGCCCAATGTGATGGTATTAGGAAGTGGGCTTTGGGGATGTGATTAGAACATGAGGGCAGAGTCCTAATGAGATTAGTGTTTTTATAAAAGAGCTTCCTCTGCTATGTGAAGAGATAGCAAGAAGTTGGGAGTCTGCCCCAGGAGAGAAGACAACTTTCATCAGATTCCAACCATACTGGCACACTAATCTTGGACTTCCCAGCCTCCAGACGTCTGAGAAATAAATTTCTGGTTTCAATAGGCCACCTAAACTGTGGAATTTTGTTACAGCAGACAGAAGTGACATAAACAGTACGATGGTGGGGTTGGACCCAGGAATTCTGACTTTGGAGTCCAGATTCTTACCCATTACACGCCAGTGGGGGGAATCGATGTGTTTAATGCATTCAACATTTATTGGTAGGAAGCCTGGGGCGATTTATATTTCTCTAGGGTTGCTATATCTATTAAAGCTAGGGTAAGGGTTTTATCTGGAGTAGAAACCTTTCCATGAAGCAGAAGAAATAATTTTTGAGCCACCAGACTCAGAGATTGGATTACAAAACTAAGATGTTTTCAGCGTGGAAACAGATACATGAAAATGATAATGAAATTGTTATTCAACTTTGAAAGAAAATGCCCTTTGAGAGAACATAGCCTAGACTTCAGGGACAGAAGAAAGTCAAAGGAAATCTAACCCTGTGTCAGCGCTCAAGCCCTGTGTCGGGCTGTGTGCTGGCAGCTCAGAGCCTGGAGCCTGCTCTGGATTCTGTGTCCTTCTCACTTTGCCCCTCCCCCTACTCGTGCTCTGTCTCTCTCTCTCTCAAATAGAGTGAAATAAATCTCAATGAAATTTCTATCCCATCCTTCCTCATGCCCCTCACCCCATCCCAAACTTACCATATATAGCATACACAGGTACACTTCTTAAATACTTAAATCACAGAAAACTATTTTTGCTGCTTCAGTCTTTACCAGTTAGTATTTCCCTTTAGTCTATCTGATTTCTTATTTTAAAACTAATGGATTAAATACATGTAAAGAAATTTCTATACATCCGTTTCAGACAAGTCCAAGATAAAGGAAAATGTGTCAAATACTGTACAAATTAGAACTTTCTGTGTTCTTTAGTTGTTCAGAAGATCTTTGTGAAATCTTTCTACTCTTTGTTTTCTACACTGTATGAGTAGATGCTTAACCACAAACAAGAAATTCAGAGAATTATTTAATAATCCGTGATAAAAATGTCTGCAAATCTCCATTGAGCAACTGATGGATGGCTATTTAACAGCTTGAAGTGTTAACATATTTTGGCATCCAATATTTTATCTGGCACAAATATGAATTCTTTGTTACAGCTACTAATTCTCTTATTTCCCATTCAGCAGTCATAAGAATAAGATACAGTTATTATTTTAATATTTAGTATTAGGTATTTAATAAAAAGTTCATAGGACTGTATAAATATTAAACTTGAATAGAAAATGCATGCCAGACAAAGTCGAGAATGAGATGTAAGTATCAATTGCAAACCCAAATATCCTGAGTGTGTAGTGTAATGCCGGCTCAATAATCATGTCAAAATCAAAAGGATGTTACAGAGAGTAACAATAAACTATATTTAAAAGAGTCCATAGTAAGCTCTCACACTGAATATTATGTCAAAGTGTGTAATATTGTATGGATTTGCATCACCATTCTCTTACATTGTTAAATTGTGAAATAATTGAGTCTTCTTGGGAAATTGCTCTGGGCTTCACATTATCGTCACTAAAACAGGAGATGTCATAATACTTCTTCATAGGGTTGTTATGATATATTCCAATGGCTGGCACATAGTCAACAATATATAGATACTAACCTATTTAATTTTATACTACTTCTACCTACCTGTTTGATATAATTTCTTTTGAACATTAAGCTTTTTGAAAAATGAAGGTAAACCATGCTTTTAAGGGATATCTACTCCAAGCTTTGAATTATTTGATGCTGCTTAGCTCTAAATAATAAATGAAGCTTGGGCAGACTTTTGTGTTCTTATGCTTGCATTATCTATCTGTCAATCTATCTATCTATCTATCTATCTATCTATCTATCTATCTATCTATCATCTATCTGTCAATCTATCTGTCTATGTATGTATGTATGTATGTATCTATCTATCTATCTATCTATCCATCTATCCATCCATCCATCCATCTATCATCTATCACCTATCTATCTATCTATCATCTACTTATTTTTAAATGTGTATTTATTTATTTTGAGAGAGAGAGAGCACATGCATGCATGTTCAAGTGGGAGAATGCCGGGAGAGAGAGAGGAAGAAAATCCCAAGCAGGTTCCGTGCTGTCAGCACAGAGCCAGACATGGAGCTCGATACCACTAACCATGAGCTCATGCCCTGCACTGAAATCAAGAGTTGGATGCCTAACCGATTGACCCACCATGGCTCCTCTAAGCTTGCATTTATAAAATGTCTTCACATGTAGTTTTCAATTTTTATTTCCTTCTCAGAACCAATTATTCATTTCTTGTTTTGTGACCCCATGAATTTTTAAAAGAAGCCACTTCTGCAACCTCTATCTACATATCAGGTAAGGATCCATCCTGCCTTGCTCTAAACTTTCTTTCCCTTTGGCCACCATGTTTGTTTCATATCTGTGCCCAGGGCTAACTAGAATTAAGAACAATCATTCATTTGGGGTGGCTGGGTGGCTCAGTCGGTTAAGCTGTGCTGACAGCTAGCTCAGAGCCTGCAGCCTGCTTCAGATTCTGTGTCTACCTCTCTCTCTGACCCTCCCCTGCTTGTGCTGTCTCTCTCTGTCTCTCAAAAATAAATTTAAAAAATTTAAAAAATTAAAAAAGCCTTCATAGTAGTGTGTGTGTGTGTGTGTGTGTGTGTGTGTGTGTGTGTGTGTGTGTGAGCTTGTAGGAGCAAATTGTATACTTTTTCTTTCTGTTTTTATTGAAATTGAAAAAAATGTGACTCCAGGTGTTGGAGGCATGTGGAAGCAGAAGGTGAATGGGAGAAAGTGAGTCCTGATCCCATTTTTGAGCCCCTGAAGTCATTATGACTCAGGTCCACAGGTAGGTGAGTCATAAACCAATAGATTCTCTTTGTTTAAGTGAATTTAATTAATTTTTCTGTCACTTGGAACCAAGAAAAAATAAAATGATAATCTACCCAGAATTAAGTTACCAGTATTCTTTCTTATTTTATCAGTGTCCTTGTCTCTTCCCAACAGTTCTTAAAACACCCCACTAATTTGCTATTAATAATCAGCTCTAGGCTTAGAAATGAAATAACGTATTTGTTAATATTTTATCCTAACATAAATCAATATGCTCTGAGAAGTCTTGACAGTTTTGCAGCATGTGTATTTAATTTATTAGAAGCATTCTATTTTTTACACTTTTTTTTTTAGAATTTTGGCTTTATTTTGGATAGTTCATGCTGTTTGGTCATAACATATTGCTGTAGAATGTAGGTCTGTAGAACCTAGCATCAAATCTCTCAGACCTATCACTGAAGAGTGCTATATATTCAAGAAAGCTACCTATTACTTCTTTCTATCAGTCTCTTATTTTGCAGAGTGGAGATAATAATACCTCACATGGATGAAATGAGTAATACAAGTAAAGCACCTAGAATAGGAAATGGCATATAGTAGGTGCTTGTTAAATCTGCTACAAACTCTTAACTTAATTTCTAAGTTGATGAGATATTTCCAACTATTCAAATGATGATTATTGACCCAGGCATTCTGTTCATAGTTTTTTTTTCTCCTTACTAAATGTTTATTTAAGGTTATTTCACTTTTTTCGTTTACTTCACAGGAGAGAGGGTCAGAGAGAAAGGGAAAGTGTAAATAAATATTACTCTTTGTTGCCTAGTTTGGTACCAGACATGGATCTCAAAAATGGCTAACGCCTTTCGTTTCAATGAACCTTCAGAGTTTGGATTTTCGGTAGTATATTCCTTTGTTCCGGTGATTCCTCTGTGTTTAAAACTTTATTTTTCTGCAAATACTATAGAAGATCATTTTACTGGACATTTAAGTTTTCTGGAATGATAGTGACTGAGGTAACTCCTGATTTCATATCCCTTTAGACATACCTATAACTTCAGAGGAGTTATTATATATTTCTCAGCATTCTAATCGTTTAAATATGCCTTAAATGCATAAGCTTTTCTTGTCAATCTTCCTGTTTTACGGGCTCTCCAATTCAGTCCTGCCTTCCCCACATGGAAGACAGCTAAGAAACCTGCTCAGATTTCCTTTCTTCAACCTCCCCGCTGCCAGCTTGCCTACTCCCCTCTACCCCAGAGGGAGCCAAGAGACCGCTCAAGTTTCCTTTATGGGGGATGCATCCCACCTGGCTTCTTCCGCTCCTGTTGGGGAACAGGTGGTTATTTTTGTACCATCAGCGCTCTCTACCCCTGGCTGTCGGAATTCATTCCCAGTGGAAATGTAGACATTGGAGTTTCCTCCAGACTTCAATGGGTAAATTGCCAATTTCCATTTTGTGAAAATAATTTTCTTTTGATGGAATAATCTTTTTCCTAAACCATTCCATTAAGCCAAGAAAACTGGATTTTAGCCGTACTTAAAGGCTGAATTAGTGATTGATCTGTTTGCTGCCTCTTTTAAGAGTTTCTTTCAAAAGGTCTCCACACATGTGGATCATATCAAAGTAACCAATGAGCAATGGAATCAGAATTCTGGCAACCCCATTTTTAGCCATGTTGCATCATGGATTTCAGTGTCCTTTTCTTTATTATTATTTCTGAGTTTGAAAAAAATCTAATGAGCTACAATATCTAAGGTTAGAAAACAGGATTATATGCTTAAAAAATATTCACCCCAGGTAACAATGAACATTAGTTAGGTATGGGAGCTACTGGACAAAACAGTATCTTAGTAATGGAAAATAACAATGTTTAAAATGTGAGACTAAAGAAGGGACTAAGAAAGGAATGCCCCATTTCCACCCCCCCCAAAACAGAAAATGAAAGCTAAAGTACAATATGATCAAAATGATAAATGACCTTAGCAATACATACCAGGTATGAATTTTTGCCAGCAGTCTCAGGAATATGAGAAATTACACATGTTTTTTAAAGACTTATCAAACTGGATTTTACTCTGAGATCTTATCTCGTCAATCTCCCCTAAAATATCAGTTTCTGTTATTGGAAATCATCCCCTGTCTCTTTCTCAAGAGTTATATGAAGCCTCATATGATCTGATACAGAGTAGAATATTCTAGAGAGCCCCTCAATACTTGGTTCTTGCGGGTCATCACTAATGAATGGGCTCTCCATCCTAGTCTTTGTAGTGACTGTGCATCAGGAAGCACCCTGGCTGCCTCTGTACTTTTGAGTATTGGATTCTTGGCTTTGCCTGGAAGTCCCATGCCTAATGGGCACCAAACCCCCCTCTAAAGGTATGTCGCTTATCAAGCTCTAAGCCTCAGCAAGAGACCAGGACTTGGAGCTGCTGCTCAGTTTCTGCCCGCGACGCTCTTTCCACAATTTCAGGGAATCTCCCTGTCCTTAGTCTCTGATCATTCGTACGTCTACCCAGTGATCCGCCATCCCTTGACAGTTCTTATCCTCACAATGTGGCATGAAATCTGTGTACAAATAAGATTAAAACATCTTGCACCAACCTTTTCACTGTTAAGGAAAAAGGAGTTTTGGTGGGAAATACAGGACAGAGCAGCGTAATGGAAACAGCATCAGCTTGAGAGCTATATACAATGGGGTGTACAATTGGAAATGGTCACTGGTAAGCAAGGGTATGTCTGAGTATAATTCTCTCATTTCTAAATTTGCAACAGTAATACCTGCTCTAGAGGGAATATTTTAACAGAGGTAAAGTATATAATACACCTGGCCTAGAACAATGGCTCTCTCATTGTTAAGTTACTAATAGTTGACATGAAGTTGGGTGGACCATTATGAACAAGAAATGAACTTATATATGAGTCTTTATATGATACCCTCAACCAGGAGAGCTTCGTGCTTTTGAGTGTATGAATCTAATTCCCTTCTTCATGAGATAATCATTTTTCTATTCTTTCATACAACAAATGTCTACCACTTAAGATAAATCTTATCCCTTGCTGTATTCTATGATTTTAATAATATAAGCTAATACATCCTGTCACAGACTTTATATGGAGGTGTGTGTGTGGTGGCACACGACAGCCAGTAACAATGAAGTATGTTGACTGCTAAGCTTGATGTTGCAAAGGGAACCTTGTATGCATGGGACAGCAGTCCAAGCCTGAGTGATCAAGAGATGTGATATCTAGACCAAGAGATCACCACCTTCTATTCTATTAATTAATAACTATTTGTTGCTTAGCTTTCTAAAAAGGGGCAAAATGTTTCACAGTTACTTGGGTCCCACTTTAGAACACAATAATTGCTTTTGCCAAAATTCTATTCCTTTGATTAATTTACATTTAGTTGCTTCAGGAAAAAGAAAAGAAAGATAAGAAAAGAAAAGAAAAAAGAAAGGAAAGGAAAGGTAAAGAAAGGAAAGGAAAAGAAAAAGGCTCTGATGTACACATTGATAGTGTCTCATAGCCTTCCTTCTTTTAACTTGCCTATTAAAAAGATTAAATAAGTGATTTTTTTCTTGCTTATAATATACCCATGTTATGCAATATCCAGTTTAAACTTGGTATATTTTCTTCAAACAAAAGCCTTACTGGGGTATTTAATATTAAAAAACAAACAAACAATGTGTTCCTGTTAATCAAGAGCTTCTCAGATTTTCTCCGCCCTCTTCCTCCTATTCTTACCTAATACTCCAGAAATCCCCAGACAGAACCCTGGTTTAGCTAGGATAAAGTATGACAGGTCTAGGGAGACACCAGGCTTTCTGCAAGGGAATTCTGGTGAAGAAGTGACTCAGAATTTGCCACACCTGAAACTCAGGAGGATGATCAGGATGATGTTTCAAATTATTTCCAATAGTAAGTGTTTACAGATAAATGATGCTTTACTGAGATCTGAACACCTTTTATTCAGAACAGTTTTTCTTGCATTTCAGTTACGTTTTTTAGGTCACGAAGCTTGAAAACAGACAGATGCCACTGGAAAATGATATAAAACGTTTTCCAACAGAGTATGAAGACAGAGTCTGATAGCAGGGTCTCACCAATCTTATTTTTGGGGAAGAGCATGTAAACTCTGTGTTTCTTCTTGCTGTTCTTTCAAGATTTGAATTTTCTCCTTTCATATTTAGGGATTTGAAAAGGTCAGTATTCAGTAAAAGGGGAAATATTTGGCCATATTTTGTGGAACTCGCGGGTGAAAGAGAGCAAGCAAGAAAGTTTCCAAGTGGTTGCACGGATGAGCTATTATTGTGTGGTGTACCCACTTACAGCTGGTAGTAATCACCCCGCAACATCATACAGTTATTTTCCGGTATCAAATGCGAACACATGTGAGTCTTTCCCTTCAAGGGCACTATTTATTCATGTTCTTGAATATAGGTTATCACTGTGATCCCAACCCACTTTTATTAGAGCCTGTTTTTAATCAAATGAAAGGTCTTTACTGGAGACTATTTCTTGTGGGTAAGAAAGTGAACCCATTGAAAAATTAATAACAGAAACTTCTTTGATAATTCATTCAGTTTTCCTTCGTTTTGACGAGATCAGGCGCGTTCAGGGTGGTATGGCTGTAGACTGTTTTCTTTCGTTTTGAAAACATGGCTTTGGGAATACAAGGTTAGAGGCTGTTTATTCATAAGTGCCATACATATCTGTTCATAGCAATGCAGAGTTAGCAGCTCAGAAAAGCAATTTTGGAGAAGACTATCATTTATCTTATATTAAGATGATCTTAATTAGCTCAAAGGTAAACGGTATTTTGGCCTCACTTCCATTTATTTTCAGGATATTTACAAGCAATTCTTTAGGATATACTTCAGGACAATGTCAAAATGGTTCTCTAGGGACATATTTACTTCCTACTCTCCGGAATCTGTGACTATCACCTTGTATGGAAAGAAGAGGGAATGTTTCCTTTTGCAGCAAAAGATGTGATTAAGTGAAGGATTCTCAAGAGGAAGCACATAGGTGGGATTATCTGGCAAACCTTCAAGGCCATCACTACTATCTTTATAAGAAAGAAGGAGAGGGATATTAAGTAAAGATCCACAGAGGAGAAAATGATCCAAAGATGGAGCAGAGATGCATCCGCAAGCCAAGGAAAGCCGACAGGCAACAGAAGCTGATGGGGGCAAGGAAAGGATTTTCTCCCGGGGCCTCTGGAGGGAGGGCAGTCCTGCCAAACTCCTGATTTCAGGCTTCTGGCCTTCACAATTCTGAAAGAATGAAATTCTTCTGTTCTAAAACACCAAGTTTGTGCTCATTGTGGTAACAGTCACAGGGAACACATAAATTTAAAAAAAAGAAAGAAAGAGAGAAATGAAGCTGCCCAACGGAAGTTTTATGTGAAATGAAAAAGTACCTTCTAGCCTCTAAGAGTTGTTGACTGGTCTTTATTTTTAGGGCTTTCTCTTGGTTACATTCATTCTTAAATCATTTTGTTCACCAATCCAATGTTGCATTATTCTGGAAGCATGTCTTCCAGTTCTGGCCGTAAGTGAGGTACAGATCTGATTGCTTGGAGGAGTCTGAGCCTGTGACTCGAATTCAATGGTGCTCTTGTCATCCGCGTTCCTGGATGTTCTCTTTCTCTATTTCCAGTCGTCATATGTATGTTTATGCCTCAGCAAGAATAGTAAGCCTTGCAAGAAGCACGATTATTAATAAGTTAGGCATGTCCCTTGCCTTTGTGGAGTGTGCAGACCAGTGAAAAAGTAAAATAAAAAGAAAATTTGCAATCCAGCGAGAAAATATTTACCCACTGTAAATTCTGTGTTATTCTGATCAAGTTTTATAATAATTATTTTATCGAATTCTTTCAAAAGCTTACTACAAAGAGGGTATTGTTTGAAATCCATGCATGTGTGTGTGTGTGTGTGTGTGTGTGTGTGTGTACGTATAGACACAAACATGTAGCTTGGATTCTTAATATAATTTTTTTTGTTCTTTCACTGAAATGAAGAAAAAGAAACCTGATTGCAGGATTATAAATGCACATTTCTAGTGCTCTGGCATTAAAAGTGCTAGCAATTGTATAATTTGAAGGCAAAAATTAAAATTCCAGTCACTCATGCCAAACTTGTCAAGTCTTCCCAGAGTAACATAGCAAGTGCTAAGGAATGCCTTAGAATTTACTTGTTGCTTTAAGTTTCAGGTACCAGCATCTTTTCTTTGTAACACTCTTCCGAATGTAGAAAGTTCAGAAAGAACTTTAATTTATTGTTTCATTACTAGGCTGTCAACAGACATGTACTAGCCATTTGTTAAATGTTGGAAAATAAAGCAAAATCAGGTGCAAATCCTGACAAGGGAAGTCTGATGAAGAAGATGGATATTAAAGCAGACTCCTTTCTTTGTAGAGAATCTTATGAAATCACATGAACCATAAGACATAGCCAATGTTGAATTATTTTTGACCTACAAAAACTGTGATTTCATATTGTGCGGTACAATAATTAGTGGAGACTTGGCAGCTCACAGGTCAATTTATTTGGACTTCGTGTTGTGTGCCAAATCTGCTAAGTTTATTCAGGCCAGTTTTCAGTTTGTTTCAATCATACTCACCAGAAATGAGTGGTTGTATTTTTTCCTCGGAGGTACATATAGAACTACACCCAATTTTTGCAAAATGCCTCTAAGAAATATTTGACTTCTATTAGGCTGTAGTCTTACCAAAAGAAGACATTATTCTCATTTAATTAAGTTCCCTAATACTCTAGACCAGAAATTGACAAACTTTTTTAAAAATGAAGAATCAGATAGTATACACTGTAGATTTATAGGTCATATTGTCTCTGCAGTGATGAATCAACTCTGACATTGTAGTGCAAGGAAACCACAGATGATATGTAAGTGAATGAGCATGGGTGGTTTCCAATAGAACTTTATTTATTCACATTGAAATTTGAATTAAAATATTTTGGTATTTTATGTATTGATAATTTTTCAATTGATAAAAAATGTAAAATCCATCCTTAGTTAATGGTTCATATAAGAGCACGCAGAAAGTCATAATTAGCCCATGGCTGTTTTGTTCATGCTTCCTTAGGAAATACGCTTGCCAAAATGTTTAGGAAAACTCTTTGTAATATTCTTTGGCATCCGTGAAGCATGAGGCTCAATGGAAGAGTCAAGAGAATCTTTCAAGTTTAAATGTCCCAGAATCCTGCAACTTTAAGTGTCTATTGGGAAGACCACCACAAATACCATTATTCTAATATTCAGCAGGTTCTGTTTTTAGAAAGAAGATGCCTTTTATTCTCCAGAAGATATTCTCAGCAGTACTGTATACTAACTTACTGGAGAAGAAGGTAACCAAATCAGAGAAGAAACTAAACCAAGGGAAATTTCATTTCCTCTCTAGCAGAGAAATACCAGGCAGGGTCAGGTTTTTCCCCTCCATTCATCAACACCTGTTCCAGATGAAGGTAATGCTTTGAGGGTCAAATAGAACAGGGCACTGGGCATCCCCATTGAGATCCAAGGACTTCCTCATGAGCTGGTTTCCTCGTTTTGGAAATCCTAAAAGAGATTAACTTGCTTCTTTCTTTTCCTCTGTCGTTTTAACTATTAATATCTACTGAACAATCTTTCATTTTGCCAGCTATAATCACAAACAGCCACAGGGTTGGACAGTTTATGCCCCTAACTTACAAAGGTTTCATTGAGTGATTGATTTCATGTCTGGAAAAAAGAGAGAGAGAGAGAGATCCCACAAGGTGTAAGTAATTGGGTGTGAGCAATCCCTGTTCTTCAGGAAAATGAGCACTTCATTCTGAGCTGGAGCTTGGCCAGCGGAACAACGATTTGAGGACATTTTTTCATCTTCTCCTTCCTTACCTAACTGCTCTTTCCACACTAGATAACTGAAGTTTCCGCATTCATCCCTGTCTGAAAATCGAGCCGTTTGCAAACCTGTGCTGCTTTCTGGGGGCCGGTTGGGAAGAGAAGGGATTAGGGTTATTTTATCCTACTTCAAACAGAATAAAGTGATTTCAGCAAACAAGGAACTCTAATGTACAGTTGAATCTTTTTTCTTTAATGTGGAAAAAGCATAAATTCTTGGTTTGAAAATAGTCAAAAATTATAAAATCCATTCTTAGTTAATGGGCCATAAAAATAGGCAGAAGGTCATAATTAGCGCATGGATGATAGTTTGCTGACTCCTGCTCTCTTTCATGTAGAGTCATTTGCTTTTTTGCTGAAGTGGTGGGTTGTAGGTTTCTATGAAATATGGGCCTCAGAACTACAGTGCCTAGTTTGATTAAAAAAAGTTTCCTTCTCCCTGTGCCTCAGTTTCCTCATCTGTAGAATGGGATATTAAGAGCAGGCTATTCTGAGAACAAATGAATTCATGTTTCTTTGTACAGTTTGCCTCATTCATTATTACTGTCCCAGATATCAGTGTCTCTATTCCCTGAATTCCACCCACTGAGTACATTCTGTTGGGGTGAATATTAGCCCTTGGAATATCAGCTTCTGCTTAACCCTTACTGGTTTTCTACTCAAATCCTGTAGTCTAAATCACAGAGATGATTGACTTTGATCTCAAAAGCCTACAATCTCCCATATCTGTGCCTTTATACACATACTACTCCATCAGCTTGGAAACCCACTTCTCTCCGACTTGTCTGAAAACCAAATCCTAGATGCTTGGCTAGCTTCTCTTTGCGGAAGACGTCGTAGCCTTCACTCTCTGTTCCCCGTTCTACGTCTGATGTGTCTGGGCTGACTTCTTGAGAACTTACATCACGTTGTCTGTTGATCTGCTCTCAAGGTTTCCATGCTGCTACCTCTTCACAGCAAAGGGCTGTTTTTCCTTAGCTGAAATCCCTTAGCTTAATGTTAGGTCAGAAGTAAGAAGTGAACCTTTTAACATAATTGACCAGTTTAAAAAAAAAGATTAAAAATGACAGAACAAATGAGAATCTTAGAGAAATCTTGGAGAGACTCTCTTGTCCACACTTAGCCTTATACACTTAATTGAGGGCAACAGAAAGTCTCCAGCCAGGAGGACACTGGCAGTTTATCATGTGCTGTTCAAAATTCTGCTACTTAGATTCTTGCCTCACTACATTTGCTTTTGTTCTTTTCCTGATTATTACATTCAGTTATGTCGCCTCCCTGGGTTTATGTCACCAGAAACTCAATAGGACCCAAGGAAATGTAGGCATTCTGGATACAACTGCCTTTTGGAATGCCTCTATCATTCTATCAGGAGACAGCCAAGAGGCAGCCAGAGTTACAAGTGAGGTGATATGAATATAAAATTAAACCAGCAAACACATCCTTGTTCCTGTAACACCAGCAAGTTGAATCTGTAACTGGTGTTACTTGCACGAAGATGGGGATGTCTGTGCGTTAGGATGAAGCATAACTGGACCACGAGTTAGAAAACTGGGTTCTTGTCTTGACATGTCCACTTCCCGGCTGTTTCAAGTGCACAGTGTCATCTTTTTATTTCCAGGTTTTGCATGTGGACAGCAGAGTTGGGGACACTGAGATCTGATATGCTTTCCCAAGCTAAATCCTGTGTGTCTACCCTGCATCCTTGGGAACGGTTCCACTTGGGAAGCTGTGGGGTAGCGATATGGAGGGAGAGCAGTTCAGCAAACAGGATTGTTTCTAGTTTTAAAAGGCCCATAGGAGGGGCACCTGGGTGGCTTACTCGGTTAAGCATCTAACTCTTGGTTTTGGCTCTGGTCTTGATCTCACCATTCCAGAGTTCGAGCTTTGTGCTGACAGCATGGAGCCTGCTTGGGATTCTCTCTCTCTCCTTCTCTCTCTCTCTCTACCCCTCCTCTGCTTGCACTCTCTCTTTCAAAATAAATAAATAGCATTTTTTTTAAAGCGCATAAGAAGCATAAAGAAGGCCCTGGGAGCCTAGCAGGCATTCTCCAGAACACATTGTCTAAAATTTTAGTTTGGATATGTTTCATTCCCTTAAACAACTACAGGACGGGATCAATTGTAATCACTCCTCAGAAGAAAGTCTCCTAGACCTTATTTCTGGCTCTTTGGGAACAGCCTATTCATTGCAAATTAGCCCACGGGGCTTCTGTAACTGGGAGACTTCTAGAAAGCAGTTGTCCAAGGATGATGTATATATTGACAAGCCATTGGCGGGATTCAGTTCCAGAAAAAGGGCTCAAATGAGTTTAATTGAAGCTTCCCATCTTCTGATAGAGAGCCTCTTGTTCATGCCGAATACAGTGTTCCTTGCTCCTCACCCCTTAATCCTAGGCCCCAGAAGCCTAGCCATGGTGGAAAAGTATTCACAAATTAAAGGAGATGACATTTGTGTGTCTACTGAATTGAACTCTTATAATCAGTCCATTTCTTCTTTTATTTAGGGGATGCTGTTCCTGCCCTTTCTCTGATTTTACACTTTCTGTGTCCTTCCAAAGTATGCTGTACTCATATATCTGGCTTTCCCAGAAGTGACCATTACATTTACCCCTAACCCCCAGACCCCTCCCCCCCTGGAGATACTCTTTCTGGACTCTGCTATATGAATAAACTAGTTAAGGTTAAATTTTCAAAGCAGATCACATTTCATAAATATCAATGGCATTTTATTTTTATTTTTTTAATTACTTTTGAGAGAGAGAGAGAGAGAGCACAAGCAGGGGAAAGGCAGGGAGAGTGAGGGGGAGGTGGGATCTGCAGCAGCTCTGTGTTGACAGCAGACAGCCCCATGTGGGGCTCAAACTCACAAACTGAGAAATCATGGCCTGAGCAAAAGTCAGATGATTAACCAACTGAGCCACACAGGTGCCTCTCCACACCATTTTAATGAAAATAAACCATGGCTATAATCTGTGGGTTAATATCTGGTAAAATCAAATTCTCAGGTCTACATTCCGCCTTCTGTAAACTCAGCCCTGTCCCTATGTTCTGTACTGTGACCTGAGGCCTTCATTGTTTTGGAGCTCCATTACCTTTGCAGACATTTACTACCATGCCAAGGGAGGAATTTTTTTCTAAAAAAATAAAAAATAAAAAAAGGTATATCATTTAAGATAGTTATACTGATATAAATTAGCCCGAGTCAAGATCTCAAGATCCTAAATCTTTGTGCCTCATCCTTACTTTCTTCTCTGCCCTGACCCCTCCATTTTTGCAATTTCTTGGCACTATGTTTTATGAAAACATTCTTTGTACTGAATGTGTTGAGAGGGATGAAGACTCATTCCAATCAGCTTCTGATATTGTCAAGAAATAAAATGTCCGTACACCCTAACTTCTCTGCTCTGTAATCATCAAAATTATTAACAAATGTCAGCCTAGAGCACCCTCATTCAGTTGGATAGAACCTGAGAGGTAAACAAAAATAAAACGTATTGCATTTGAACGACTCAAAATTATTTGAAACATTCCAAATGAACTAATTTGTATAGAATTTAAAAAATACTTAATATGTTCAGTTCACCCTAAATAAATGGTATTAAACCGATTACTCTTGTAGAGGAAACAAGAGATAAAATTTCAAGTTCTAATTTATTCTTAAGAGATTTGAATCACCAGACAGATAGTAAAGGAGTTGATTCGAATATATTTGGCAGAAAAGAAAGGCTTTGTAACCCACCCCCACCATGTTGCAGTTGCGAAACCGCGGAACGAATGAATGGGAGGGTACCTCTTCCCGGGATGAGACACCATCACAGTGACGTCTGGATTGGATGAACTATTCCAACTGAATGTTCACTCCCTGACTGAAGCAGAAGCAGGGACATGGTCAGATTGTAAACTTAGCTCAGAAGAAACGTCCAGAGAAACCTTAGGGTCCCTAGCTACCCTTTGAGAATTCACTGTCAGGCACCATGGGATTGATAGACAAACTGGGGAAATGTATCTAAATTTCCTTGTAGAATTGTGTCCTCTTCCTCTTGCTGGCTGTCTCTTGTAGAAAGAAAGAAGAAGAAAAAGTGTGTAACAACAGCAAAGGGACCACACCCTGACATTTTATTTCACCAGCATTTCATAGCCAACTTGGGACTGGTGAAAAATAAAATTTCAAGTCATTCCATTCCGGGTTGTTTTGTGGCAGTTTGCTCTTATGTGGCAAATAAATAATACGGATGTGAGAGGCAACATGTCTGTTGTTTCTGATTTTTAAGATGACACATACAAAATAAACCAACATTTTGGTCAGCATGAACTTTATCAGGGTCAATAACTTTCGTTTCCCAGGGGAAGCTTGAATAACACATTCACAGCTAGACCTTTAGCCTTTGATACAGACTGTCAGGATTTCCCTAGCCTTTGAGAAAATACATGTTTCTCTACCAATCTACCTTATTTTCCTTAACATACTGATGGGTCTAGGTCATTTCTGTGTAGGCTCCAGACAGTACATTACAACATGTTTAAATGCCTCATTCTAATTAATAACCTAAAAGAGAACTCCCATTTACACTTTCCTTGGTCTGGTTTGAATAAAAAGTATAGCCAAATTGGTATTCATTTATACATATATTTCTTCAGCATTCATTCATTCAACGTCTGCTTTGCTTTAAGCATATTTTAGACACTAGGGCTACAGTGGTGAAATTTAAATTCTGGATGCAGAAGTTTGAAATGGTGATGGGAGGCAAACAGCAAGCTTACACTGAGAGGTCAAGCAACACCTCTCTGATATCGGAATGACAAGAATCAGGGTCATGGGAAGAACGTTCTTGCTGTAACAAATGACTCACAGCAGAAGTGGACTGGACATGGTGGCATAAATGAAAGAAGACCATTGGTTGGGAATGTATTGGACGAGAGGAGGAGCATGACATGAAGGCAGAATCAGGGGCCAGGTCCCTTAGACCCTTGTAAGGATAGTGATACGTTTTTATCCTGAAAGCCACTGAAAGGTTTTCAATTTATAAACAATGATACGGTGTTGTCATTAGCATGAGGCGTTCTCTATAGGACATTACTCTGAAATACAGCCCTCCATCAATATATAAGGCAACAGATTAAGTATGTAAGTAAGGGTCATGACTTTGAACTAAGAACTTTACAATGGAAGACAAAAGTCTATTTTTATGTTTATACATAAGTCCTGGATGGAAGCAAAAGAATTAGAAAAAATTGATGCATGGGGATCAAAGCACATAAATGATGACTCTTCATGGAATCACAGCTATGTGATAGAATTGAAAGTAACAATCCTAGAAAACAATGAGCAGCCATATTAAGACAAGGCTGTCATTGACAAAGGGGTTTTCCTGAAATGACAAGTTGAGCGGTCATCGAGGTTATTCTGGGTTTATCATGATATTGGGCCAAATAATTGGTCACTATGGTTGAATGACCTCTGCAGAGCAAGCCAAATAAACATCCCTGAGTTAAGGATGAATAGTTTGGTGGAAAAAGAAAACTTTGGCTCAAGGTACAGATGTTTTATCAGTGTAACACCAATCAAGCAGATATTGTGAAATAGGCTGTATATACTCCATAACTTTTTGGAGTTAAGGACCTTGGATTTCCAAGACAAGAAATATTTTAAATTAATAACCTTATATAAAGAGTGGGCTAAGCTGTGGGAGCTTCAGATAAAAAGTGATCTCGCTTCTAATTCCTCTTGAGTAATTTCAGATTTTTAAAATTTAAGTGTTTCCTGTTCAGTAGTTCCTTGGCCTACATATACATTGCCATCATCATCATCCATTTCATTATTAACTAAGAGAAGTCTGTGAAAGTTCATGGTAAATGACACAAATGTAGTAAATGTGAGCTTCCCTTCTTTCTTGTGTAATCATATCCTTTGGTTAATTTGGAAAACATATTGAGTGTGATGTGTACAGATCTGCCTGAACTTGTATTTTATAATCCTTTTGATTTATAATGAAAAGGGCTATTGATACACTGACACTATTTGGTAACTGCCTGCTCACAAGCTACCCACATGTTAGTGTCATCCAGAGTGTTATCTTTGCCTGGAATTATTTTTTCTTTTGAATTAAGTAGTCAATCCAAGTTTCCTCATTACCTGTGGTTTATTTATGAGCAAAACTTCAAATTTATTAATTTACAACTTATCTTCTAATTTCTTGCAGCAATCACTTTCAATACAAACATAACTAAGCAGAAGTTGAAAACAATGTAAAGAAAAAGAAATTGAAAACAGTGTTATCAGACTTTTGTACAGTAAAATGGAATGGAGTCTTCTTCCTATTGGTTTCTGTGGAGTAAATTGATGTTTTATGTTTTAACCTAGTTGATTTCTATTTCTTATATAGTTTGTTTCTCCAATTAAAAAGTACATAAAAACTTTGTCTCATTTTACTGAACAATGTTGGTCTAAATTATAAAGAAACTACTTTAGTTCTCAAGTTCACTTTTCTAATTTGAATATGTTTAATAAGTGAACAAACATATTTTTTAAAAATATCATTTGCTGTCTATCATGATGTTTCCCAACCATCATGAATTCTTCGAAACTATACTACTAAATTTCCACCCCTTGATGGGTTTATTTTGGTGTAAATAAGAATATGGCCCATGAAAGCAATATTTGCTAGATGTAATGTAGGGCTGAAGATCAGATGGTAGATGACCTTTTTATTAGAATATGCAATAATTTGAGTTCATGAGTATACAAGAGTACCATCTGCCAAATCAGCACAAAGTGTGCTCAAGCTGTGAGGTATATTGAACAAGTGACCAAGTGAAGAAATGAATACATTTATAGCTTTGGTTTTTTGTTGTTTTTATTGATTTTCAATTTTAAATCCCTTTATGTATGCTACTCAAGTCCTAGTACTTGAAAACAATCCAGGAACACACAATGTGTTGTCCTTTTCTCTATTATCGTATCTTCAGTGACATACTAAAAACTTTGATATTTAACGCAAAAGAATGTGATACAGTGTTTCTTTGAAGGTACACAGTGATTTTAACACTTCAATAAATAATCTTATTATTAAAATCCTACATTATTATAATTAAATGCAGACCTGTTACATTTATTAAGAATTTCCAGTCATTTTCCTGATGCATTTCTTTTTTTATTATTATTAGTTTTTATTTTTAGAGAGAGAGCTGATTTTAATACTTTTTTCTGTACACATAGACTGTACCTGAAGATACAGCCAAAAGTGGTCCTCTCATTTCTTATGCTCTTCTTTTTCCCTAGATATTTCTCTTTAATAAACTTTATGTGTAGTTTATTTGAAGAAATACACATTTTACCTATTCCAGGGTATCATATACCTTTTTTCTTAAGATAAAACATTTATGTTCCCACCAGGACAACAAAATTTTCTCTTTATTATATTTATCTGCTGGGAGAATGGATTCTTAACTTAATTTGCAGGCAATGATGATGATTAGTTTTTTCTATAACAAAACCACTGAACCAAACTGTCACTATTTATGGGGAACTTTTGTACAGACTATGTGTTAGGCTTCTTACACACATCCTCACAACTCTTACGATACAATCTTTCCCTCTACTTTACATACGAGTGCACTTTGCTCCAAGAGGGGAGGTGGACCCAACTGAGGTTTAGAAAGTTGGTAAGTGGAAATAAAATCAAGGTGCATCTTGCCTCATTATACTTTTTACAGTATAATATACTGTTTACCTGTAACCTAATATGACTAGATAATAAATAATTACCAATTGTTTGTATGCTCCAGCACATCCTTCATTGGATTATAGGCTAATATTTGATTCTACTGAGTAGACTCCAAATATACATTTTAGGAAAGATAGTTGATGCTGCTATAAGTCTCTTACAGTTATAAATTTTGTAGTAACATAAACCAAGAAAAATTTCAACATGTAATCCCATGCTAAAGTTTGTTATATTTTGTCCAAGTATTTAAGTCTGTCTCATATATGTGTTATATATATATGTGTGTGTGTATATATATATATATATATATATATATATATATATATATTTTTTTTACTTATCATCTATTTGTTACATATTCTGGCCACCAGAATTTTTAAAAGAGATATTGAAAACATAACCACCACAGGAATACTTGGGTGGCTCAGTCATTTGAGCAGCTGAATCTTAAATTTGGCTCAGGTCATGATCCCAGGGTTGTGGGATCAAGCCCCTCATTGGGCTCTGTGCTGAGTGTGAAGCCTGCTTGGGATTCTTTCTCTCTCTCTTTCTCTTCCTCTGACCCTCTCCCCAGCTTGGGCTTGCTCTCTCTCTCTCAAAAAAGAAACCAAAAAAAAAAAAAAAACAAAAACATAACTACCACAAAGGTGGTTGTCTCCTACTGAATATTATTTTTATTTTATTTGAATAGACAGGTGGCACAGGAACATTTGAAGGCTGAGCTCTCAAACACAGCCAGGGCACCTGGGTGGCTCAGTCTGATAAGCATCCGACTTCAGCTCAGGTCATGATCTCATGGTTTGTGAGTTCAAGCCCTTCATTGGGTTCTGTGCTGACAGCTCAGAGCCTTGAGCCTGCTTTAGATTCTGTGCATGTGTGTCTCTCCCTCTGCCCCCCCCCACCTTTCGCTTGCCTTCTGTCTCTCTCAAAAAATAAATAAATAAACACACACACACACATATATATAAGCCAAGAAATTTGGAATATATCTGATTTTCTTCAATTTCAAGCATTTTACCCATTGTGAAATAAACAACCATTCTACACTTTTTAGTCTAAAGTCAAAATGGAAATCCTTTCTTAAACTTGATGTGATCTCCTCTCCTATCACCTCACTGTCCTCATCAACTCCTCCTCTGCTTCTTACTACCCACCTATTCTGCTCTATTAATTTCCTTGCTGGTCCTGGAACATATCAGACTTTCCATCTTAAAAGTCTTTCTCACACCCCTGGAATGACTTCCTCCAGATGGCTGACTTACTTTCAGTCTTTTCTTAAACATCGTCTTCTCATTGAGAACTACTCCAACCACCCTGTTTAAAATTGCAAACCACATTCCCAGCTTCGTCTCCAGCATTCTCTAGTCCTCTTACTCTAGTCTCTCTATTCTATGTAGTCTTTTTCTCACAGCCTTTAGTACTTCTTAATATATATTTGTTACCTATTCATTATAGTTATTATTATTTGTTTCTTTCTAAATAAAATAAGATCCATAAGAGTATGTGTCTGTCTATTCCCTTTATTATATTCCAAGTGTCTACAACACTGGGTGGCATATAGAATGTACTTCAATTTTTGTGGGAGAAAGTTATTTTATTTTTAAATAACATAGAACCTAGTCTCAAGAAATATACATCAACTGTTAGTGAAGATCATGACTGAAAAATATGGAGGGTGGGTAGAATTTTTACCTTTTACCTTCCATGTATTTTAATGTTAGAATTCTTGACAGCATCCCTTTTATAATAATAATCCATATCTAGAAATAAAAAGGGGGGAAAGTCATCCTTTTTAAATGTTTATTTTGGAGAGAGAGAGAGAGAGAGGGAGAGAGAGAGAGAGAAAGAGAAAAAACATGAGCTGGGAAGGGGCTGAGAGAGAGGAGGACACAGAATCCAAAGCAGGCTCCAGGCCCTGAGCTGTCAGCACAGAGCCTCATACAGGGCTTGAACCCACAAACCATGAGATCATGACCTGAACCAAAGTCGATGCTAACTGATGGAGCCACCCAGGCGCCCTGTAAAAAGTAATCTTTTAATCCACTACCACATTCAATACTGATTTTTCCCATTCAATAAAATGGACTTGTAAACAAACTTGGATTAAAATACCTTTGCAGCTACATCCTCTTGGGAACTTGATTCTAATATACTGTTCCAAATTTCATTTTACTGTGAAAAAAAGGTTCTTTTTCTGGAGAAAAGTCTTAATATATGTTTAACCATGAGTTAAGCAGAGTAGTTAAAATGCAGACTTGCAGATTCAGGGCCACCCACCATTAAGACTGCATTTACTCATAATTTCTGATGACGCTATACTATACACTAGAAAAAATGCACAAAACTGTACTCCAACACGGTATGACTCAAAGGACTTGGAAGTCTGTGTGGACTTTTGCACATGGTATATTTATATTTGTAAAGCCCATCAGACTGTGGGTTTATCCCATGATTCTTTTTTTCAAAGAGTCAGCCTTAAATGTAGGAATAAAAAAAATAGATTGAAGATTTCCTAAGAGTCAACTTTTGGCAAAGTATGTCTTTCTTGGTGGGTCATGGTCAGAGTATCTTGAATAAGCAGGACTAAGACGCTGTCTGTAAGACTTCTGTTACCATTAATCCACGTGTTCTGTGAAGATGAACACTAGAAAATCACAGACCTACGTTTCGTTCTGATCAAATGAGTAGCTCTTTTCTAGCATGGTCTTGAAACAGTGAATCAAAAAGAGGTTACTTTCACAGGGTCAGGAGGAGCTTTAAAAGAGAATTGAAGAGGGGGGATGGAGTGGTGGCAGAGAGGAGAAGCGGCTGAGGGGCTGTGAAAGTGGCAGCTATGGTTGCAAAGAGCTTGTTAAAGATCCCAAAACACATCTCAGATTTTCTTATTGCTTCTACTGATAGCAAACAGAATTGTGCCTTTTTCGTGCAATCATCCATCCACTCAGCAAAAATTTCATTGAGCACATACAGTGTGACCAGCACTGTGGTTGGCAAAAGCTTACACTGGTAGAAGATTAAGACCCAGCATGTGCCTTTGAAAGGAACTGCATTGGAAATTCAACCAGGTCAAGTGTCTGTTGCTTCCTGCCCCAGAGCAGCCCTTGTCAAGCTCACTTGGAGCTTTCCCTTCATTTCCTGAAGGGACTCAGCCAGTCCCAAAGCTGCCAGAAGCATACAGCAGTTTACACAATCCGACTCCAGGCTGCTGGAGCCGCTCACGTGCCCAGCTGCTTGGACGATGACATGGAAGGCAGCTGTGCAAGCCCACAGGCCTCGTCTGGCCACCCAGGAGCTCTCCCCAGAGGGGAGAAGCCGGAGCTACAGCCCACCTGCCTACCACAGGACACTGAGAGGTCAAGCTGGGAAGGGCCTGGCGTCCACAAACCACCACCTTCACCGCTGACCAGTGCAGAATGGGGCTCTTGGGGGGCATCCCGGGACCCAAATAAACTGTTATGAGCTAAGGCTGGCATCTAGCTTCTTGATTTCCATTGTTTGGCACAGGAGGAGAGTAAGACATGGGTCTGGACAACATAAAGCTTAGTTCAAGTAGAAGTTATAGCTTGTAGCCTAACATCTGTGTGACTACAAGTAGTCTTAACTTCTCTGGAGGTTAGTGGCCTCATCCGTAAAGTAGGGAACATAATAAAACCAACCTCAGGGCTGTTGCGAAGAGTAAAAGAGAAAATGAATGTCAAGTAATTATAACATTTCCTAGAATATAGTGACGTTCAGTGCTCTTGATCTTATTGGCTCTCATTTTTATTACTATTTTTTTAATTTGCCAGTTTCTATACCTATTTCCCTCATTCTCTTTCCTTCTTCCCAGACATTTCACAGGACACTGCAGATTATGGAGGTGAGAGGAATAATGTTCCTTCACTCTAAGAGCTCTGAGACCTTCAAGGAAAGAAGAATGACACGCAACACTTATGTGTGCCTACTATGTGTCAGGCTCTGAAAGGGCCTCTATACAGACTTACCCAATGCTCACAGGAACCTCATAAGTAGCTAATTATTATTGCCAATGTATAGACCAGGAACCTGAGCCTGGCCCTCAGCTAGTATGTGATGAAGCAGTGTACAAAACAGGTTTAGAAGCCAGAATGACCTAGAATAAAATCCCATCTCTCCTATCACTATTAAGTGTGTGAACAAGTGTGACCTCTTGAGGTATTCTAAGCGGCTCACTATTTTACTATAAAATAGGAATAATAGCTCATCCATTGGATTTTTCTGAAAACTAAATGGAATCAAATACCCAGAACTAAACTCAGTTTCCAACACACAAAAGACATTAAGTAATATTATCATTACATTGTGAGAATTGACATTTGACATTTGACATCACTCTAACACTCTAAAACATACTCTCCTACTATCGTAAGTTGTAAGGAAGTGAGCTAATGGAACATTTACTAGAAAAGCTTTTTTTTTTTTAAAGAAATGCTTTAAAAGTCAGTGTTACATATGCATTCTTTCTGCTGCAGTCTCTGTGTGTGTGTGTGTGTGTGTGTGTGTGTGTACACATGCACATGGGTGTCTGTGTGTGTGTGTGTGCATGTATATGTGTTTAACACTCCCCTGTAACGATTCCATAGTGTGTTTTTGCTTTTTAAACTCAATTTTAAATTCTTGCAAAGGGGAAAAGAGACATCTGTATTAATTAGGATATAGGCTATCTTACTCTAACAAACAGGACCAAAACATACTGACTTAAATGAGATAGCAACTTAGCCCTCTCTCTCTTGTAATAGTGCAGAAATGAATGTCCTGGTTGGGGGAGCCATTGCTCCACAGGCCATTAAGAAAACCCAGGCCAAAGCTGGACCCTGCTGTAGGTTTCATCCTATAGGAAGATCAAGAAGAGGGTAAGTAGAGGGGAGGCTACATCCTTAACCAAGATGGCATCTGCAAACAACACGTCCACCTGTGTGCCATCCATGGCTTCCATCAGCTGCAAAGGAGGCTGACAAATGCAGTTTCTACCTGGAGAGTCATATGTCCAGCTAAAACTCTGATCTATGCAGGACAATTTGAGAAGAGAGGAAAAGTAATTACTAGGGAAACGTACTGCTGTTTTTATGTTTCAGAAAATTTATCATGCGCCTCCATAGAATTTGGTTGGTTTTCTTCTTATATGAGATTGAATGAATTGACTAGCAAGGTTACATACAATCTTGGCAATATTTGAAGTCTATAACAGTCACCGCTTTAAGACACAACTTGAATAGAATCTCCCAGAACACCTCTTCTACTATTGCAGATATAATTATTTTGTTTCTCCTCTATTTTTATGAATCATTAATATTTTATTTCATAAAATTTTTATATGCTTGTCTTCTTTCCTAGGTGCTCTTCTCATAGGTAGAAATACTGTCTTACATACCTTAATATCTCAAAGGTCTAGCAATGAAGATTAGTACTAGAAGATTAGTACAGAATATATGAATAAATATACTGTAATATATATTTCTTAAATGTCTGAGCTGATTCATTTACTGAGTACATTTTATGGGATGTTGTTAGATGACAATGAGTGATGCAGAAAAACAGATACCCCCTTCCCATATGTACTCCAAACTGAGTCAAATGTACTTATTCCCATGCTAGGTATATTCTTGATTCCCTGGGAAATATAAAAGCACTGAGTTGTTTACATAACTAATAGTAATGCTTGGGCAACTTCAAGGTCAAAATACATAGTTGTTTATAATATAAAGGGTTTTAATAAAAGGCACTGCCTCTTTTAGATACTACTGTATTCATCCTCATTTCCAGCTGAATCTCCACAAGGCTTGCAATTCAAGTAAAGTTTACAGGCAGCTTATTACCTTCCTGAACCGGTTTATGAGAACTTAAAAGAGACTTCTCTCCATTCCCAACCAAATAAGTTTGTCTGTTGATTTATTGTTCTTTCCTCTCTTTTTCTGAAATTTCAATCTCAAAAAAAAAAAACCAACCCAAACATAACACAGCTTTGTCTGTTTTTAATTTTCATTTCCCTGGCAAGCTGTCTTACCTTTTCTTTCCTTTCATTTTTCAGAAATGGTATCTTTCTCTCATTTCCCCTCCCCCTCCTTAGGCACCACCGGTTTGTACTTTTTTGTCCCAAAGTTCTGCCTTTGTTTTCTCAGTTACAGTGCAATGTCTGTCTGTCTCTAAATATTCTGACCCCAAACCAAATGATTTTCAGGATGAGCTCTTATGTTCCTTACCCTTTTGTGTAGCATCATGTCATAGGTCCAGGAAAATTGATATATTACAACTTGTTATAATAATTCTATTTAACAAAGAGAGCTCAAAGTACTAAGAATGTATATCTTTAACAGTTTCAGAGCACTTGCGTGGCTCAGTTGATTAAGGGTCCAACTCTTGATTTTGTCTCATTTGGCCAAAATTCCATTTTTGTGGAACCAAACCAGTGTTGGGATCCACGCTGACAGTGCCAGGCCAGCTTGGGATTCCCTCTCTCTCTGTCTCTCTCTGCCCCGCCCCCATGTGGGTGCGTGCACTTTTTCTCTCTCAAAATAATAAATAAATAAATAAATAAACATTTTTTCCAAAAGGTTAGGATGTCTTTAACAGTTTCAAAAGGGACATATAGGACATATAAAAATTGTTGTCTCTTTGTCAATCTAGCAAAATTATTAGATTTGGTGAGTGCTACTTATAGCCATCTTAAAATAAATTTATTTATAGTTATTCTTTTTTTAAGTTTATTTATTTATTTTGAGACAGAATGTGTGTGAGTGAAAAAAAGGCCAGAGAGACAGTGAGAGAAAGAATCCCAAGCAGGCTCCACACTGTCAGCACAGTGTCCCACATGGGACTAGAACTCACAAACTATGAGATCATGACCTGAGCTGAAATCAAGAGTTGAACACTTAACCGACTGAGACACCCAGGTACCCATTAGCTATATTAATCTTAAGTAAACTACTTTTCAGTCAAATATATGCCATTCAGCAAATAACCTTCCCCCCAGAAGACTGCCATATCAGTGAAGTTCAGTAAAATATTCTATGTATCTATATAGTGCATATTAATTTCATTATGTATGTATATTCAGACATAACATAACATGTGTCTGGATTTTTAGTTGTTTGTTGTCCCTCACTATCCATTTATCTGTCACTGGAGCCTGAAAGTACTCTGACCAACATATATCTTGGATAACTGCTCACTGAATAAAAACACTTCTTCACTCTGACATTAGGTATCTGCTCTGTGTCCGGGATTATACCAAGCACTAGCAAACAAAAATGAAAAAAAAAAAAAGCAGTCTTTGCTTTCAAGATGTTCACAATCTAATTGAGGGGAGAGAGACAATTGGAATCATTGTGATAAATTGCCTAATATGTGTGTTAAAGTGATCGTATCTTGGACTTAATTGAGGTAGGCATGTATCTAGGTCTGGGTCGTAAATGTTCTAAAAGACAAATAGTTTTCCAGGCAAAGAAAACAAGGATAGAGTTCCAGATGGAGCATGTCTGGGAGTGTAAACACTGTACAAAAATGTAAATAATATACATTTCAAAAGTCATTAAAAATTATTTTATACATTAGATAATCATATCATGGTGATAATAAGCTTCACTGAAGTGACTGGCACCCTGAAGGTGTTGTGATTCACCAGGCAGCAAATTAAGACCCAGGACTGACATCATAGCTTTTGCTGCAGAAACAAAGTTCTCAGGACCTTAGATACGCCTCAAAAGTTGTGACCTTCCTGGAGTTGATGTGTGAATGTATAGATTTCACATGGCTTGGTACTATGGACTTGAAGATGCTTATAAAAATCTCTGCCTAGTTATCTCCCTGTGTGCAAAGGGTATGGACATTGAAGTCAGACAATCCTCAGCAAAGAGAGTGGGAATTTATCATGGAAGTAATTGTGGGTAAGTAGTTCAGAGTCACTGAGATCTGGGGTCTTCAAAGTTGAGAAAAATCTAAGAATAAGTAGCTTAGAGTGAGGATTAAATGAGATCAACTACTTTTATGAGTCAGACTTCTCCAGAGGAACAGAGCCAATAGGACGTATGGGTATATATATACATATATACACACACACAGAGATTTATTATGAGTAACTGACTCACAAGGCAATGGAGGCTAGCAAGTTCCAAGATCTTCAGGGTGAGTCTGTAAGGTGAAGACCCAGGAAAGCCAATGATACAGTCCATTCTAAGTCAGAAGGCCTGAGAGCAAGTAAAACCAATGGTGTAGTTCCGATTCAAGGGCTGGTAGTTTGAGACCAAGGAAGAGTCAATGTTTCAATTCAAATCTGAAGGTAGGGGAAAAAATAAGCTCCAGTTTGAAGGTAGTCAGACAGGAGGAATTTGTTCCTACTCAGGGAGGGCCAGCCACTTTGTCCTGTTCAGGCCTTCAACTCATTGAATGGGCCCAGCCACATTAATGGGGGGCAACCTGCTTTACTCAGTCTACAGATTTAAATGTTAATCTCATCCAAACACACACTCACCCAAACACCCAGAATAATGTTTGGCACCCCGTGGTTCCATAAAGTTGACACATAAAATTAACCATCAAATATATAAAGTTCCTTGCACAATAATTGAAGCAGGGACCCATAAGAGTGTTAAATAAATGAAAAAGTAAATAAAACCATGAGGAAGACAAAGACAAATGGCTTTCCTCATCGTTGCTTAGTATATGTGCTCCAAAGTGAGCACTCTTCATCATCGTTTAATAGGGAACAGGAATAAATTGGCAACACAGATATAATTATTTCTATAGATGTTAAGGATCACTTTGGGAGTGAGATAGACGCATGAGGAAGAACCGATCTCAGGGATTTACTATAAAATACAGACACTGACATCGTTTTCAATGGAGTGAATATGGCACACAGTCAACCACAGCAAACCACAGAATGAAAAATCAGCTTGTGGCCAGCCCAAAGGACAACTTTCTAACCACAAGCTGAAATGCCAGATGAGCCATAATTCTAGTGGTAATCCAACATGGAGATTAAAGGGGAAATCTTGTGTTTGATGCTGTATCTATCAGTGGACTCTATATTCAACAACTCCTGTAAGATAAAGGCACTGAAACCATAAAGGATTGTTATGACTTAATTTTCCCCCACAGAAATAAAGGAACTCCCAATGGAAAAGATACTGTAGATATGAATGCAAAAGGGATATGTTTTTCAACAGATCCTATGATTCTGACTTGAATACACCTGAATACTTTCTACTTACTCGGTGGTTGCTAGTGTCAGATATTAGGCTGACTGGTATCACTTATGTTACATTCATATAGAACCTTGTAAAATACATACAGGTATCCATCTAACAAATGTGGATAGTGGACCTCACAGTAACCTTGGGAAGATTAATGTTATATATCTAGAGAATGCTGGGTCTGGGATTCCAACCCGAGTCCTCCACTTCCAAAGTCAGAATATTTAATAATTCTAGGTGTGATTTATAGTTGACCCCTTCACTCTAGCATGAAGCATGACAAATTGAGATGTATATTTTAGAAATTCTTTGAAGGCTGGATAAACTACAGGAAATCTGACCTTCTAGATACTTGGATGAAATAAAATCTATGTCCATATTTTATCATCTGAATGTATTTCTACAGCAAAGTAGAAAAATCTTGCATAAACAAGGTAACGCTATGCCCATTTGTACCATCTATCATGGCAAGAGGGGAAATTTAGTATTTGTTCAGTCCTGATAGGAAGAGATGGAAAATACTTCCTTACAATGTCTTAAGGTTCACCATTAAAGTCACGTTACAGCTGCATGGCAACACTCTTCAGTGGCTAAGAACATGGACTTGACTACTATTCCAGAACAAAGAGACATGAGAACTAAATCTTGAGAGCATGGATTAAGGAAATATGTCTACAAAGACTATTACTGAATACTTATTTTCAACAAAAACCAAAGTCAGCATATTTGTAACAATTGATGAACCTCAACAAATGGTATATTGGTGTTTCTTGTCCCATTCTTGCAATTTCTCTGTTAGTTTAAATTTTATCAAAATAAAAAATCAGGAGATAAAAGCAAAAATAAAATAAAGTACCTCCTTTCCAAAAAAGAGCATGGGCTTTGTAGCTGGAGAGATTTGGTTTAGATATCAGCCCTGCCATTCACCAGATATAGGATTTGAGAGAGTTATTTAATCTTTCCAAGCTTTGATATTTCCTTTTTTTTTTTTAAAGAAAGGTTCTTTCTTTTTTATTTAAAAAAATTTTAATGTTTATTTATTATTGAGTCAGAAACAGCATGAGTGGAGGAGGGACAGAGAGAGAGGGAGACACAGAATCGGAAACAGGCTCCAGGTTCTGAGCTGTTAGCACAGAGCCCGATGCAGGGCTCAGACCCACAAACTGTGAGATCAGGACCTGAGCCAAAGTCGGATGCTTAACTGACTGAGCCACCCAGATGCCCCAATATTTTCGTCAATAAAATAGGATAATCAATGCATCGTGAAAACATGTTGTGAAAATTAAATAAAATATTTAATGTAACATAAATATCATAATTCTAATTTACTATATACTAAAAATAAAATATAATTCTTATAATCATAATTTGTTTGAGGAGTTTAATTTGCCTGTATTATCAGAATAATTGTTGTAATCTTTTTTTTTCCTCTAGGAGTCCTGTTTTAGGGTTACTGCAAAAAGATTTTGCTGCATCTGGTCTTAAAACATCAACTTTGATCTCAGAGACTATGAAGGTATATTGTATATCACATTTTAGATAATTGTATATCTCTTTGGGAAAAGCCACTGGGTTATTTTTATAAGGCTAATAGTAAAAACTTCTAGAAAGAGTGAAAAGCCCTATTTCATAGACTCCAGTCTTCTCCCTAGCAGTGTTTTGTCAAAACAAGGTCTTTTCCCACAGGAAAGTTTGTCAGAAAACCCAGCCCCTCCCCAACTACTGTTTAATACCATTTTCCTTTTAGTGGGGCCACAAATAAACCGGAAAACCTACTGTTAACAGAAAATTATAACTGTCAAAGAAATATGGTTGGTGCAAAGAACAACATATAATTGTTGTTAGTACAATTACCACTAATAATTAATAATAATGGTAATAATAACAGCTGACACTTCTTTGTGGTTTCAGACAATTTAAAGTTACCGTATGATTACATTTATATAACATTCTTTAAATGAAAAAATTATAAAGATGGAGAATAGATCAGTAGTTTCCAGAGGTCAGTGCCAGATAGACCTGGGGGTGGGGAATGTAGGTGCATGTTTTTATAAGAGGTCATCAACACGAGGGACCTGTGTGATGATGTTAATGGCATTGTTCTATATCTTCAGTGTGGTGCTAGATTCATGAACACACACCTATGAGCGAAGGCAAAACTGATACAATATAAATAAATTTGTTAGATTTTATTAATTTCACTTTTCTGGTTGTAATATTGTGCTACAGTTTTGCAAGGTGTTACCACCGGAGGAAACCAGATAAAGGGTATTTTGGCTCTCTCTGCATAATTTCTTTCAACTGAATGTGACTTTATAATTTTCTCAAAATCAAAAAGTTTAATTGGGTAAATTACTTAATATCTTTTATCCACCTTGATGCTGATCGTAACCTTCTGAAGTAAAGGAGAGATATTTTTTGAGGCCATTTACCTACATTTTAATAACATTTTGATCTGACTTCCAGATAGAATCTTCTGCCTTCTAAAGGGTCGGCTATTAATACAGAACTGCTGACTCCAGCATCTTGAGATAAACAAGTTAGGCAAATGTGGTTTTATGAGATTTGTCATTTGATAAATGAGGACAAACTTCTCCAGGAAGAATAGGAACAGCTTGAGTGAGTCCAGTGTCTTGAGCGTGCCCAGGGGGCGGGGGGAAAATGAAGTCATTGTTATCTGAGGTGACACCTTGAGCTGCCTGCCTACCAAGCCCGCCACCAACGACGACTGTCCATAACCAGAATCTGGGATCAATTAAGGAAAAGTGAACTCCTAACCTATGTGAACTGTCACGATTGAGTCGTGGCCTAGTGATCTCTGAGTTTCCAGAGGTTAATCCCAGCACTCCACAGCTGACAAGGACCTCCCCTCTTTCCCTACCTCTACTGACTAAACTTGTGCCCTCTGAAACCCAGAGGGGAGAAAGTTCCTTTTCTTCTTATTTCTAGAGTAGGGGGAAAAAAGAGAGAGACAGACAGACAGACAGACAGAGAACACTAAATATCGTCTTGTCCAAGGATAAACCTCCCTTACCTGGAGCAGTAGCTGGCATGTAATAGGGGCTTAATGTATTTTGAACAAACATTAATTTGAAATTAACCTTATGATGAATTCTCACTCACAGCTCCTATCTGTACACTGGGGGAAAAAAAAAACAATCACTTATCTGTTAAATGCTATGTAACAGACATTGTCTTTATATATGTAATTAGTAATCATTCCTTTAGAAGTATTATACACAATAGATGGTATTTTTAGCATCCGTTTAATTGGTGAGGCCTTTGAGGCATAGGAAAATCGACCAACGTCCCAGGTCCCATAGCTGCTAGGGACAGCTGAGACGGACAGCCAGAGCAATCCCAGTGTCTGTGGTTAGACCACCAGCTTACTTTGCGTCTGATAATTTACGGGGATTCAGTAGACAGAGATATGTATTCAAAAATGAAGACATCCATTTTGGTTTAGAGCTTAACCAAAATTCTCACTTAAAATTTCTAAAAACATTCCAACGGGTTTTAGTATTTACAATAATCCTATGAAGGGGAAGTTATCAACCTTATTTTATTAAATAAGAAATGGGGTCAATGTCATTTGTGGCTTAAGATGATAACCAGTCATTCAGACATCATTTGCTCCACAAGTGGGTTTGGGGTTTTGAGCATCTATTACACAAGCCGCCCTACCCCAGACCCTGCAGGAAGTGTAAGGAGTGGTACCTTCCGAACATATTATCTGTCAAATCATAGATGTACACAAACCAAGTCTTACGTACCACTACCTTCTAACTCACTCTCATGTCTAATCATAGCCGGTGTGCAATAAATAAATAATTATTTATGTGAATTAATTATTAAATAAATAGATGTGGTAAAAATAAAAATAATTTATTTTAATTAATTATTAAATAAATAAATGTGGTAAAAATATGAGGCTCAGTCCTTTTCCTTGAGAAGTTTGTGATGCTGTTAAAAGACTACGATCAAGAAAATAAATATCTAGAGTCAAAAAAGACACACACGCTCTAGATATATCCTTAAAGAATTGAATGGCTAGAAACTTCATTGGATTATAATTATCCAGTTGCCTCTGTGGAAGAAGTGGGAATCACATGAGATAATAAACCCTATATCCTTGGTTAGTCAGAAATTATTTAGGAGGGTGATTTTCAAACTAGTTCTATCAGGAGGCCCCTCTGCCCAGAGATTATGTTCTGATTCCTTAGGTCAGGTTGATGCCAGAGAAGCTGTGTTTTTGCAAAGCACGGCTGATAACACTTATGATCAGGTAGGTTTGAGGAACATTGAAGCAGAAAGATGAAGCCTTTTAAGTTGGATAAAATCACTGAAAAAGATGAGAAAGAAGGCTTAGAGAAGTTTATAATATTACAAAATTTTTCTTCTTCCCTCCCTCTCATTCAGTAAAGTAATCTTTCAGAAGCTAGAAATATTGGGCAAAGAATCTTTCAAAATGTGTGTAGGTTTAAGTACGTAGGATTAGTATTAGCATTCATCCATTTATGTTCTGAGTCTTTTTTAAAATTTTTAAAATTTTATTTTATTTTTGATACAGAGGGAGACAGAGCATGAGGGGGGAGGGTCAGAGAGAGAAGGAGACACAGAACCGGAAGCAGGCTCCAGGCCCTGAGCTAGCTGTCAGCACAGAGCCCGATGTAGGGATCAAACCCACAAACGTGAGATCTGACCTGAGCTGAAGCCGGAGGCTTAACGGACTGAGTCACCCAGGTGCCCCTCTGAGTCTTTAATTAATACTTCATATAAGTGATTTTAAACTTAGGACAGCGCTCACCCTTACAGCCATCCATGTCTTCTGCCCCCACCCCCCACCCACACACCCTAACTATTGGTGTGCCAGGCTGTAGATATTCAGTCTCAGGGATCTCACAATCTATGTGAAGGAAGACAAGTAAATTGAATACTGTCACTATAAGGACTCTTATGAGGTTATGCAGAAAAATTTGTGACCTTACAATTTCATACTAATGCATGACCTCACAAAATCATTTTGCCTTTCTTTTAGCCACCTTGAACTAGAAAAACAAATGGATATAAAAACTAAATAACTCTATGTAGTAGGGTTTTTAAACCTCCAACAAGAAGGGCTTATCTGTAAATAACCATAAATGTTTCCTATTCAATGCAACAGGTGGTATTTTACACCCTCTTTATGGTAAGCACTGAATGTCCTGGCGTCTTTGAAAATAACCACCAATTCTCTGTAGGCAGAAATGTATTCTCTAGAGCTGTTTTTCCAATAACATTTATTTTAACAATAATATGCTTAGTCTGCTGTGAAAACACAACTTCGCTGATTAGGCAGCCAGCCCAGTCGAACACTGTTTGGGGTTATAATTGTAGCTATTTAATTGTTGAACAATCTCATAATAGCTGCAAAAGAATCCCAGTTTGTTTACATGTAGCAACCTAAAACTTGTTTCCTTCTCTTCTTCCCTTTTCCTCTTTAAACGAGAACTCAGGATGTCTAGCCTGAAGCCCCAGAGAACAATTAAGCCCCCTACAAAACGAATCGGGGCTAGGAGTCTCCCTTTTGGTTAAAGTAAGGAGCTGTTGCCATGATTTGTTTTAATTTGATAAACAGAGAGAGCTGTTCTGTTCTGAGACCTCTTTCCCCCCACTCAGAAAAGGGGTGTTTATGTACAGCTGTGGGGAATTACTCACAAGAGGTTTAAACAGTGGAAAAAGAAAACATCCTCTTTTCTCTTTGGACCCACCCGGCCCACCAAGGTTTACGGACCTAGCCAATGAAAAGATAAGATTACGGTTCACTGAAAACTCCTCTTGGAAAACGGAGACTCAGACTCCATCAGGAGAGTGACGGGATTGAAAGGGCTGACAAAGTGGCCTTAGCAGCAGCAAGGGGGTGGCAAGGCAGCTTCCGTGGGAGGGGCTTTGTCTCAGAGACAGCGTGTAGATTAGATACCAGCATAGACACAGCCAGTGACCAGCGTTGTATGAAAATGTGTGATGGGGTGAAAATATGGCACTATGGCTTCTGCAGGGTCATTAAACTCCCCCTTAGCCAACAATGAACGAATCTAGATATTCCTACTCTTATTTCGTACAAATGTCAGCTAAAGAATAGAATGGCCTCTTTCCAATTTTCCCTCAAATAACCTCTTTCTATGTATTTTATTTAATTCCTTTGATCTGTGCAAAATAGAAGCAGATAATTCAACTGAGAAAGGTGGTCAAAATACCTCAGGGCAATCTACTCTGCAACACCTTGAAATGAGTGGTTAAAATTGCAATAAGTTAATCACTAGCTATGCCATATATATATATATATAACATCAAGAGTTATGTTTTGTGGGTAATTCTTAAAGATAGTAAGTATTAACCCACTTGCTAAGACTTATAGGCAAACACATTTAATGTTATGAACAGGATGAATTTTGAGCTTTTTAAGTATGCAGAATATGCTGTTTCAGTTCTCAGGACTTTGAGAAGTGAGATATGAAGTAGAGTCTGACTAATAAATAATAAATATATTTTTGAAGGTATAGAATCAAGCTATAATGTTTTGTAGCTTACATTTTACCTACTCTAGTTAAAGGCAGAAAAGAGAAAAAACAGGATATTTTATGCTTGTTTCTTAGAGTAGAATTCAAAAAGTAACATCTCTCAAAATACCCTTATGTAGGAGCACCTGGGTGGCTCAGTCAGTTAAGCGTCCAACTTTGGCTCAGGTCAAGATCTCATGGTTCATGATTTTAAGCCCTGTGTCAGCTCCTTGCTGACAGCTCAGAGCCTGGAGCCGACTTCGGACTCTGGGTCTCCCTTTCTCTCTGCCCCTCCCTGACTCATGCTCTGTCTCTCTCTCTCTCTCCCTCTCTCTCTCTCAAAAATAAATAAACACTTAAAAACTTAAAAAAATTATATATCCTTATGTAGAACTATAATGGCTATATATTTCTGAAAAAAAAAAGTTAAAAAATGTTCCTATGTTCGTGGCCTAGTAAAACTGAGCTTTATTAAATCTTCCTTGAACTGTTGAATATAACAGTTCAATAAATGACATAACTGAGAACCTCTTAAAATATTTGTATGCCAGCTTTAAATATTTTCTCCAAATTGTTGTGAAGAGGTCAATGTAAGAATGATATCCTTTAAACATTTTTTAATGTTTATTTATTTTTTAAAATTTTTTTAATGTTTTATTTATTTTTGATACAGAGAGAGACAGAGCATGAAAGGGGGAGGGGCAGAGAGAGAAGGAGACACAGAACTGGAAGCAGGCTCCAGGCTCTGAGCTAGCTGTCAGCACAGAGCCTGATGCGGGGCTCGAACCCAGGAACGTGAGATCTGACCTGAGCCAAAGCCAGAGGCTTAACCGACTGAGCCACCCAGGTGCCCCTATTTATTTTTTAGAGAGAAAGATAAAGACAGAGTGTGAATGGGAGAGGGCAGAGGGAGAGGGAGACAGAATCCCAAGCAGGCTACAGGCTCTGAGCTGTCAGCAACAGAGCACAGAGCCCAACACGGGGCTCGATCTCATGAACCATGTAATCAAGACCTGAGTTGAAGTCAGACAGTCAACCAACTGAGCCATCCTGGCACCCCAAGGATGATATTCTTAATTTGTCTCAGAATTTTGGCCACATTGGACTCTTAAAATATTCTTAAAATCTTGCTACCTCTCACTTGCATATTTTTGTAGAGTGACATGAAAATATGCTCAAAATCAAGATCTCAAAATTAATTTCATCCATGATTTCTAAGTTTATTCTGAATATTCCACTCAAATATGGGAACCCAAGTTATTTATGATAAACTCAGGTACTAGGTCATATATACGTGCTTTTGCTATTTTGGCAAATAATACAAGCAGAAGACTGTTAAACTGAACAGTTTTCTCATTTGAAAAAAGTCTTTCATTATTAACAGATTTTTTCTTTTAAAATATGACTTCCAAGAATATCGTTATGCGTATTTCACATGGATAGGTTTTCCTTAGAGTGTATGCAGTCATTAGGTAGAGATGGACTGAAATCAAACTAATCAGCAATAATGATAGTAGAGACCCCATAGAGCAGTTAGAGTTTTCCAGTCCTCCATTTTAATGATAACAAACACTATTTATTTAATTCCTTTAAAAAAAAAGACATCATGCATTGAGAACCATGTATGGTATAATTGGGAAACCCAAAAGTAATCATTGCCATGAGATTATTCCAGAGAAATGTTTGGTTTATGTGAATTAGCCAGTAGTTGAAGTAGACGGATGCACATTCAGTTTTCTTAAAAAAAAAAAAAAAATATATATATATATATATATATATATATATATCAAAGCCTTAACTTTCAATTTTTTGTCTTTTGTACTAAGAACTAAATGATTTTAAGAGACTCCTCACCCTGCTTCCTTCCCTTTCCTCCTTTCCTCCATTCCTTTCCTCCATTCTTACCTTTTTCTTCTTCCTTTTCTGATAAGCTTGTTTTTATATTTTTAAATGTTATTATTAAAATTATTTTTATTCCTCTTTCCAAAGCATAAGGTCTAGATTTCACCATTGTATTTCCACAGAGTTGTGAGGTCCAGCCTACCCAGCACATAATGGCTGCTCAAAAATATTTCTTGAGTGAAAATGAGTAAATTAAGTCACACGTGCTGATTGTAGAAAATGTGAGAAATATCCTCTGCCCTCCAGAAGTAGGATATGGAAGAAGAAAAGCCAGATGTTTGATTCACTGGACCTTCCACTGGTTTCTCAATTATCTGTCCAAACCCTGCCCTTGGGTTTGTGAGTGCCCTGAAGCCGTTTTTAATTTAGTTGTGTCCCTCTTTGAAGTCCACTGAGGAGCTGGGCAGAGCTATGGAGGATAACAGAAGCTACCCAAATAGAGGTAGCCTTTAAAACATAATTACCCCGGACTCCGTGGGCTTAAAAACAGTCCATTCATGGCTAGAAAATGAACATTATTTATCCAAAAGTTTGCAGCTGTTACAGTCTCTTGAGAAAACACAAAGACCTATCCATGCCAGGTTTTTTGCATTGCTTAACTTCAGTGATTCAGAGATAAAATCCCAAAATAGGCATTTATAAAGGCAAGGATGAGAGGAAGCAAAGGCTCAGAACTGGGGTTGGTACTCACTGAGGCTCGTTCTCAAACTACAAACCTATAAGCTATTTTTCTCTAATTTTGCCAGCTTGCCTAGGGGATTGTCTTGTGCCAGTCAAAACAGTCACAGGCATTTTCTGTACAATATAGTCTGCTCCGTCTATGCTGGTGGTTATTTCTGAAACACAGAGCAACGGAAACACTGAATCAAATAACGAAACCAGCAAACCTAAGCTCTCAAGTAAAAGAAGAAAACAAGAAAGAGGAGAAAATGTATTTTCCCAGGAATGTCCACATTTCTGCAGACTCAGTTTTCAAAGTGGATTTTCTTTGAATAGGGCTTGAATGTGCCAATGGGCTATTAGGATATAATACGCCACTCACAATTCTCCAAGAAAGGATCTCAAGTTTGTTGTAATTTCCCCCACTTTCCCAGAGATGGGTAGAGCCAAGAGGAAGGGGTGAAGGAAAGTGGGCAAAAGATTGTGAGAGCAGAAGAAAGGTTGCTGGATCCCATCCAGTGATCTTCAAAGGATAACCTCTTCCAAACACAGCAAACCTTCAGGGGGAGATTATGCAAAGCGCCTGCCTTCCAGCACCCCTGAAAACCGGCCACCCCCTCCATTCAGATTTGAGGATTAAGAAAACTAGAGGAATGAAAGCATCTATTTAGCTCTGGTCCATGTCAAGAATTGTTCTGGGCTGGATCCTATAGCTTTATTGGTGGTGTGACCATCTCTCTTGCCTTTTTTTTTAAATGGGGGTAGGGGACAAGCATCTGCATAATTTGATAGTTCTGTGTTTATTTTTTCAGCAGGGATGCTTAATTGTGTAACTCCTGACTTGGTTTGGTCTTGCCAAATGATAGAAATCAGAGCTGGAAAAGACCCATTAGGTCATTTTATCCTAACTCCTGCCAGCGAGAATTTTGCCTCTCATATGCAAGATGAGCGCCCACCCCTTCCCTTGGGAGATTAGCTTCTACAATCCAATTAGTCCATGCTGCCAACACATTTTCCCTGACATTCAATTTCCAATTAATATCATTGTTTTTCTTAAGTCCATTCTCACAAATTAAATGTTTACTTTCTCTTACTGTTTTCAAATTTCAATCCACTGATAAGTCTATTTCCTTCTTTCTCCCAAAACACACTCATTTGTTTCATTTATTTTTTCTAGAACTTTTAGTTTATTTGCACACATTTGTTATTCTTTGCACAGCTCTGGATGTCTTTGATACGAAGATAATGAAGGCTTTTATTTTCCCAACTTGGCACATCTCATTAAGAAGCATGTATGCAGTAGAAGTAACCAGAGAGTTCGGACACTTCAACTTTTTCATAAAATTCAGCCTTCTTCAATATTTTGCTCCTATTTTCCAGAAGGCTCTGGAAGAGCAGTTAGTGATTTGAGATAAGAGCAACTTCTAATGTCTCAGCTTGTGTGTGTGAGTGTAATATTTTCTGCTGTTGAAATCCTGGCTCAGATGATCAGCTGAGATAAGGCAGGCAGAGATAAGAAGTAGAAAGAACAGGAATGCCACAATAATGAACTTATGCAGAGAAGAAACCCAGCCACCCACTGCGAAACCTCAGTCCCTGAAGAGATGGACCCTTTCTAGGCTGCAGTGAACCACTGTGGGCCAGAGTGGCCCAGGCATGGGTGTGGTAGCCCTCTCTCTGAAGGGGGCTTTCCCCTACTGGGATTTCACTTCCTCATTGCCTAAGGACCTGGCTTTGCTCCTGCGTTTCCTCTTCTCCGTCTTCTGATTCTCTGGCCTTATTTTGGCCAGGAGATCGCATTTGCTTGTCCAGTTTATCATAGAAATGTATTCTCCTACTCATGACCTCTTCCCAGCCTGCCGGGTTAAGGGAGTGCCCCTTTTTCTTGATCCTGCCCTCTGACTAATTTCTCTCTTGCTGCTCCTCCCTTTCCTGATGACCCAGTACAGACACCTGCCCAAACTCCATTTTTCTCTCTACATCTCCAGTTATTTGGTTGTCAAGACTGTCCACTCAAATGTGACCACTGGCTTGGCCACAGGCCATGGCCCTGACCAAAGTAGCTGTCTAGCGCCATATCCCAATTTCATGTCATCCACCCTCTTCTCACTCTGCTCCAGCCATGCTGGCTTTTCCTTCATTTCTGTCCTGTGCTAGCACTGACATCTTTTCCACTTGGGGGTCATCCTGTTGTTCCTTCTGCACATCTTACTCATCAAGTCACAGCTTACATGGGACTTAGAGAGATAGTCCCTAAGTACCTTTCCCTGGACTGAGTTGGGTCCGTTGTTATACTCCATCATTTAGCCCTATAGTTGCATGGATAGCCCCTCCCAAAAATTGTGGGCAGATTTTTATGTAATTGCTAAGTTATTTGACATTTGTAAAACTCTATGACATGAGGACAGGCCCATGATTACTCATTTCTGTTTGTGTGTGCTCAGTTAGGTGAGCACTTCAACCATGATAGCAAAAAGTAGAGAGTAGAACAAAAGTTAGGAAAGTCAGTCAGCCCATTATTGATAATCAGTTGTTTCAACCTATATAATTCTGTATTTTTATTTATGCTTATAAACATATAGGTTTGGCTTGCATAAAAAAATTGGCATTATCCGGGGCACCTGGGTGGCTCAGTGAGTTAAGTGTCCAACTTTGACCCAGGTCACAATCTTATGGGTTTGTGAATTCAGGCCCTGAGTCGGGCTCTGTGCTGACAGCTCGGAGTCTGAGGCCTTCTTCAATTCTGTGTCTCCCTTTCTCTCTGGCCCTCCCCTGCTCATGCTCTGTCTCTCTCCCTAAAAATAAATGAACCTTAATTTTTTTTTTAATTGGCGTTGTGCAAAATTATGTCAGGTATTGTGTGAGGTCTTTTTTTTTAAATTTTAGGCAAGAGAGACACTGTACTATTTTTACTTGAAAAGGGACTTTTTTGGGGAAAATACGGAGCTCGTATAATTAATGAAGAAATGGAGGAGTATGCCTGGTACACAGATAAAACTCAAAGAGCATCAAATGTAGGCAGTAGGAGCAATGCTTTCCTGATGCTTGACACCCCTATGCCATTGCTCCCAGACACTGCGGGAATTCCTAGGCACTATCTTCGGCTCCCACTGCAGGGACACCACATTAGCTGTCATGAATGAAGTCCAGCCATTCATTTGTTAGCAACTTTCTTAAACTTCAAAGCCCAAGACTATAAGGCTGCTTGGCCAAGAACTGACTAGTTAAATGAGACCTGTTATCTGGATCAGGCAAAGGATGTCCCACCTTGCACACAGACATTTTGAGGTAGAGAATGTGACATCTTCAACGCCTCATGTAATGAGTTATTCCCTCCCTTAAAAAGGAGAGGAAGTGAATAACGGGCATTTCTCTAGCATCAAATCTACCAAACCAGCCAATAGAGAAATTAATGAACACCAACTGCTAAACCTTAGTTATCATGCTCAGGATATGCTGTTCCTAATGGTTGAGGCATTATTTTGCTTCATGATCATCTCCTGTGTTGCTCTCCATATTATTAATTACGTGTTTGTTTATTTGTTTGTTGAGGAATCTGTATTTCTGAAATCCCAGAGGTATTAGGCTGATAACTTAGAATTATTCCATTGGTTCCTTTGGCAGCACAGGTTGTTGTGATATTGTCTTGGCCAGGTTCCCTGGATTCTGAATCAGAGATCCTGATTCTTGTGGAGGAGATACATTGGCAGAAAAGTCCATAAAGAATAGAGTGAAGTAGAACATAGAAAGGCAAATGCAGACAAAGAAAGAAAGTGATATCAGATAAACTCTAGCCTTGCCTTGATCCATAGAGGAAGGTCTTTGAATCCTTATCCACTTAGCTGTGTTGTCTTGTTGGAGGTAAGGGGGTAAACCTTTAGATACAACACTAGTCAGTCATTGGCTCTGAGTTGCCCCCAGGGGTTGGCATAACTCTAGCTGGAGCAGAGAAGCATCCTCTCAAGAAAAGGGGGCATTTGTGAGCCATTAGCAGTTGACCTCAGAGAAGCTGAGATTGGGATATGCCAGCAGATGGAAGCGGGGGTGGTCTGAGAGAGACATCACAGTATTTACTATAGATCTCTTCTATCTAACCTCTGGAGCGTTTATTCATTTATTGTTTGTGTTTTCACACACATCAACAAAGAATGATCATTGTAAAGCTAACACTTTTGCTTTTTTTCTTGACTTTGCCAAGGGGTAAAAAAATGTTGTGACAACATTATGCCAAACCTCTGGACAAAAAGACACAATTAAAACAGCTGAACATTTTGCTTAAACAACCCCAAACATATGGACGCTTAGGAGAACACAGATAAATAATGAACTTATGATTTTATTCTCTCATCCAGATGTTGACCATTACTTTAAGACAGGAAAGTGAAAAATAATGAACTGTGGTCACTTTCTGCAGAATCAGTTAGTGCTTGCACACAGGCCCTGAAATACTGGAATTGAGATTTATTATTTAAAAAAAATCTATGAGATTAATATTTTTAATAACAATTTCAATGTTTTCTTTTAAGTCCTCTGCATATTTACTCATTTAATTGCCCAAAAATACTCCTTGAAAATCTAGGCATTATTATTATCCCTGTGTAACACTTTGGGAAACTGAGGCACAGATAGGTTCATAACTTCATTAAGGGCATGCAGCTAGTAAGTTACAAAGCAGGAATTTTTTTTTCATCACTGCTGGGTGTGTCAAAATGATCTCAGCATTTCCTAGCATATTGCAGTTCACTTGGACTCTGAATTAGAGGGTCAATAATCAAGTCATTTTCCTTTGTAAATGTCTTATTTTCAAATCTATGCATTGGAATCTCAAAGAGAAGTAGCCCTCTGCCCTTTGTAGGTAAAGTGACCTACCATCAGCAGGGTGAGCTCTAACCTAGTGGTAGTGACTCCTGCACGGAACCTATTGAGGGTACCATTCAGCTTCCCCCCATGAACAATGAGTGGCTCATAGACCAAAAGTAGGCAAATTAATTGGTCAATCCAGGAAATGAACATTAATCTTTTTGACAACTTAGCTGATACTGTGTCAGATACTCTGATGAAGAAGCTATTTTGCTACTGGGTTTTGGAGTTTGCCTCATACCTTTTCTTCTTGTTTTTTGGTCGAAGATCACATTTTCTATGTCATAGGTGTGGACGCATCACAGAAATTGGGGCAATCACATGATGGATCTCATTTACCAGGCAACAGCTGAATGGTCCAAAAATGGGCATGTGACATAGTAGGACAAATCAATTTCTCCCCCAGAATTTTTCTAACTGAATTTGGTTGGAGAAAACTCCTTTTTCATTCATTAAATCTGTGAGAATGTAAGCTCGTGCCTGGCTGTAGTTTTGTTTTTAACCCCGTGGGGATGGTTAGCTGAAATAACAGCTTCTTGTAAAAAGAGGCAAATACAGAAGTTAGAGTGATAATCTCATGGTTTGAATCCAGAGATTCAACTGTGGCATCTTGTTTGTTTCGTTTCGTTTTTGTGGTTGGATTAACTTAACTAAATTTTTCTTGTCTTACACTCCCTGCATTTTACAATCAAAGCATTGTGCATAATACACAAATATTATTACTAATTTACACAGAAACTTCCTGAGTTAGGTATTCTTATTGTTATTTTGCAAATATGAGAACCAAGACCCAGAGAACTGATGTCATTGGGCCAAGGTTGCACAACTAGCCAATAAGATACAGATGTTGGATTCTAATTTTCTCAGTTCAAAAACATTAGCGAGGTGCTATAACTCTTAGCAAAACCCTTTAATAATAATAATAAAACACAATTGTTTATCAACACCTAAGAGGTCCTGACATGAATCACAATAGGGATTTTACCCATATGACAATCATGGTTGGTTGTCTCTTCCTTGTTCATCTAGGACTCATGGCTAGCTATTCTTTCATCCAGAATGGTTAGTATAAATATAAAGTTCAGGGAGTGGAACAAAATGAAATAATCATAAAAGTTTAAAATTTTTGAAGGATTTTTTAAAACCACGTGTGTAATATCATACAATTAGGATTTGGAGCAAAAAGTAAAAATGCATCCTTTCTCATAGTGTTGTTTACAGTTCAGGGAGACTTGGAAAATTGATGGTGATCTACTGATTTTAATGATGTAGTTAGTCAGAAATATAGGTTTTTAAACCCTAAGATACATTGCACATTTTGTCATATGGCAGAACTGGCTGATAGATATTTTTCATTCTTTTATTATGTAGAAATGAAGAAATCCCTTTTCAAAATTATAAGATGAGAAAATAAGACATTCTCAGTTTCATGATGACTTCACACAAATAGAATAAGAATTTTAAAATATATTTTATCTTCCATTTGTATCACTTATTAATGCTTATTGGAAGAGCCCTTATGAATCCTCTAAGACTGGGTCAAAGTTTTACTGGCTCTAAAATGCCCTCCCCTAAATCTTAGGTATTAGGTTTTAAGAGTTAGGGAAACATGAGGAAGTAGAAACTCAGAGAAAATTACTGTATATGGAGAAATGTGCAGTAGGGAAATTCTACTCTATTTCTGATCTTACTGATTTCCTTTGGAATTGATATTTCTCCCATTCATTTTACTACTTATTGAGCATATAACACATGCCAGGGTTCCTGCTAAACACTGGAGATGCAATAGTGATACATGCAGGATGATAAAATAGGAGAAACAAGTACTAATGTGAGGACGTAATTTTTAAAATTTAAGGTAGCTTCCATACAATTGTGCATCTGATGCTAACATTCTTTGTCCTCTGAATGTCTCAGAGTGGCCTTTTAGTTATGTGAGTGAGTGACAGTAAGTACTGGGGGCTTCAAGATGACTGCAAAAGGATTATTTGTGGGTCATAGAGCTAATCTTAAACTATCTCTGTGATTCACCATTAGAAAAACTTTTCATGGTGGATGAGATGGGGTCCCTTGATTAAAAGGACATCATGATGTGAAGGGAACTCCCCCTGAAGGAAGGGCTATCTGTCTTTGTGGCCTGAATTCAACATGAGGCCAAAGGCCAGGAAGCAAGGTGACTTCCAGCACAGCATGTGATTGTATTTTGGGGAAATGGTGGCTGAGTAAGTGAATATGAAATAAGAGTGCTCATGATGGACATCAAGGACAACTAAGACACAGCATCCATTAGAGTGGACAGAACTAATGTTTAATAGTTATATTGCGGGGCACTGAAAAAATCATGGATGTTAGTGAACTTATTGGAATTTTTCAGTGCTTTTTCTTCCCTCTCTCCATGCTTAGAGGACCAGTTGGTCCTCTTTGTACAGAGTAGACTACACTGCCCAGGGTTTTCATGTAATTTGGAGGATATAGATGGGGTTAGGATGGAAGTCTCAAGCTGAAGAGACTGGGCATCTTATCATTAATGTCAGAGTGACCAAAGGATTCACTAAAAGAGAAATAAAATAGGAATGAGGATGGATGTGGCTAGAGAGTATTATGCTAAGCAAAATACATCAGTAAGTTCCTACCACGGAGGTCTCATGGCAGAGAAGGGGATGCATAGTCTTCTTAAAAGGAAGGTGACAAATAATGGGAGCAATGATACAGCCGTCTACATGTGGTTCAAAACAAACAAACACAAATCTATCTCCATGGTACTGTTGGATGGCCTTCCAGCCATCAGGCGTGAGAGTTTGATGATATTGTCCAAGACATTCCAAATCTCCACCTGTGGTTGCCCATGTCCAGGGTGGTAAGAGAGAATGCCTATCAGTGTGCTTGCCAATGAAGATGAGTTTTGGTGGAATGAGAATTCTTTACCCCTGACGGCTAATACTGATTCACAAAGGAAATAACTGTGGCCTATCTTCTCTTTAGTGGATCAATCCCAACCATTCCAACTAGATAATTTTTTAGAATATTGCCCATAAAGGGACATAAAAAAATTCATTAATGTGTCCCCAGCACCTAGCAAAGTACTTGGTACATTGGTGGTGGTGAATACATTTTTGTTAAAATGTATGGAATTGTTCCTAACTCTGACCATTAAAAAAACAAGGACTATGGAAATTCAGTAACTGACATAAATGAGTATTTTATGTTTGGTGAATAAATTTAAAATATTGAATGGAGATAAAATACCCTTAATTAACTAGCCTAAATTTGTTCTGATTATCTTGGTAGATATTCTCCTTATATTTGTAAATTTTTCAGAGAGTAGTAACATTATCCAAAGCTGTGACAATCTTGAAGGGAAAATGGCAAGGCCTTGAAAAATCTCTTAAATACTCAAAAAATTTAGCAAAAATTTTCTCTACAAAATGCAGCAAATAGGAAAAAATTAAAAGAGATCTTTATACTCCTAATAGTTATATGTACTAATAATTATATATAATAGTTACATATAACTATTTATAAAAATGTTAAATTCCATTCCTTTTAAATCATATTTCCATTAAAATAGCCTCATTATTCAAGGTAATTAGATTTTTACCTTTTGCTAATACTTTATCACTCCCTGAATAAGAAGTTTTTTGTATTGAATAGAACATTTGCAAAAATAATTTCACAAATGTATTTTTTAAATTTTGGAAATACTATATAGTAGACATATTATATATGCTAGCTATTATTATCTTTGACACCACTCTCTTTAATTTATATGTCTACTTATCTCACAAGGGAACCTGATTAAGTCATTTTTATTTATTCTTTATGTCTGTAGAAGTTTTGTTTGTTTGGGTTTTTTTTTTTTTTGCTTGTTTACTTTCAGAGTCAATTTTCTAGAGTTTTTAAAAATTTTACATAGAAAATGATATTTTCCCAACTTAAGCAGACCTGACGCATTAAAGGAAATAAGACCATATACAGAAGTAAGGACCTCTGGCTTAGTGAGACTCACTCTCTAGCAAAGTGACTCATGCTTGCACATATGCCTCCCTCCTGACTCACAGCTACTTCACAGGACACCTCATTCAAATTTGCACCCCAGTAAAATACCCAATAGTTCATGACATATGAATTACTAGGTAATAACTATAATCATCAGTGTTCATTCTAGCCAAGGCCACCCACTATATAGATATCCTAAAATATCACCAATAATGTGATATTTTGCTTAAAGAACTTCAAAAAGATTTTGACATGAATTTACAAATCCATGCACATACATAAAGCTGTGGATCACATGGACTCTAACATTCACCTACTTATTCATTCATTTATTCACTATTTTATCCTTCAGACCTTAACTATTAGCATAAGATCCTAAAATTCCCAGGATGCCTGAAACTCCTCCATAGAGCACTTTTATGTGTCTGGTCTAAAGTAAGGTACTTCGTCCTAAGCTCATAACAGTTACATCATAGAAGTTTGTTTCTGAGTCCCCAAACTGTGCTCACTACATCTACTCTTTCCTTCTTTCTTTTCTTTTCTATTATTTTATTTATTTATTTTTGAGAGACAGGCAGAGACAGCGTAATCAGGGGAGGGTTAGAGAGAGAGGGAGATACAGAATTGGAAGCAGGTTCCAGGCTCTGAGCTAGCTGTCAGCACAGAGCCAGACACGGTGCTCGAACCCACAAACTGTGAGATCATGACCTGGGCCGAAGCCAAAGCTTAAGTGACTGACCTACCAAGGCGCCCCTCCTCTTTCTTTTTTGATAGTCTAATTAAGACCCTTGATTCCTTACAAAGAAGACCCAGTCTGATTGCTCTCCTTTTCTGCCTTCTTGCCAGGTGTGCATTTGTAGTATATCATTTGGCATTTCATTGATATTAAGAAAAAATTCAATTATGTACTATTTGTCACAAGGGTATTTTTTAATATATAGTTTATTGTCAAATTAGTTTCCATATAATACCCAGTGTTCTTCCCCACAAGTGCCCTCTTCCATGTCCATCACCCCCTTTCCCCCGTCCCCCTCCCTGTCTCAAGGGTATTTGACGCATTTCTTTTGTCCTCCCATATCTTAAGTTAAAGACCTTGAAATATTGTCAAAGAGGTGGGAAAGGTAGATTGGTATTAAATTCTAAAAGAGAAACTAAGGGAGCCTGGGTGGCTCAGCTGGTTACATGAGTAACTCTTGATTTTGGCTCAGTCGTGATCTCACAATTATGGGGTTGAGCCCCATGTTGAGTTCCGTGCTGGGCATAGAGCCTGCTTAAGATTCTCTCCTCTCCTCTCCTCTCCTCTCCTCTCCTCTCCTCTCCTCTCCCCCCTTTTCCTCTCCTCTCCTCTATCTCCTCTCTTCTCTCTCAATAAATAAATAAATAAATAAATAAATAAATAAATAAATAAATAAAGGAAACTAGTCTTCTGTTGGATTTGAACATAAACTCAGGCTTGTAGGATTAACATTCTGGGAAGTTTTTAGGAGATGGGAAGTGAAATAGAGAAGGAACCCAAGAACTAGACTACAATAGACTTATTTGAACAGTTGAGCTTATCTGAATATGATTGACTTCTTTACAACATTTCCTTCCCTCTCACCGCAGGCTCTAAGTCCTAGCTGCATGTTTATTAGGTCCAACATACTAGTGTGTCTGTCTTCATAGTGATATCTCTCTTCTTTTGTACTACCTTGCCTTGAGCTGGATGACCCATACTTTCCACACTCTGCCCTTGCCCCCTCTGAAAATTGTAATTTCACCTCTGGGACAAGCAATTTATGATTTGTGACCATCCTAAGTCCTCCAACAGCTGGGGAGTCATAGATGGAAAAACACACAGTCTGCTCAGGCAAGGGGTGTGCATCACAAGGCAGTAAACTTCCTGTTTCCCTTGGTAGAATTCTCAGGGAAAATCATGAGATTTTGCAGAAGAGAGTGTTAATGACATAAGAGTCCATACATAAGTAGAATTCAGTAACCTTAGACATGGAAGTAAGCTGGCTGATCGAGACGTTTGTTGCAGGTAAAAAGGGTTAATAGATGGGAAAGAGATCTCCACTCTTGAGAGACAGTCTGGGATCTTAGCTTAAAAATGATTATTCTAGAGTGTTCTCAATGTGCATCTGATATCTTTATGTGTCTGTGTTGACCATGTCTAAAGAGTTGAATCAGATAGTCTTCTATTGGCAGTTACCTCAGAGTCCATCTACCTCAATTTCTGATCAATGCAGAAATCACCACCCTTAAGAGAACCCTAACACACTGCCCTTCCTCCCTTCTTCAACATCTCTAGTAACAGACACCTTTTTGGGGTACCATTTCCCATCTCAGGCTATTCCTGGTGTGAAAATTGTCTTTTTAATGTTGTACTGAAAACTACAAGTTGGAAAGCCTCTGGCACATTGGCTACAATATAGACAGCTTTCTATATTTCACTCTTACCTATTCCAAATCTAAATTATTGCAACTTTGACTTTAGTATTTTGTGCCTTTTATGCTAAAACTAAATGATGTAATGAGAAATTTTGGCCATTATTATAGATCTTGAAGTTGCAACACAGTAAAAGAAATAAAAGCAAAACCTTTGGTTCATTTTACATTCATTATAGCAATTAATGTGAAGAGCTTACCAGTTTTATTGACTATCCTGTAGTACCATAACTAGTGCATAATTCATTTAAAACATTTAAAAGTTCTGGATTAGGGGCTTCCATGAGGCTCAGTTGGTTAAGCATCCAATTCTTGATTTTGGATCAGGTCATGATCTCAGGGTCGTGAGATTAAGCCCCACATTGGGCTCCATGTTGAGCACAGAGCCTGCTTAAAAATCTCTCTCTCTCTCTCTCTCTCTCTCTCTCTCTCTTTCTCTCTCTCTAATAACAAAGTAAATAAAAGTTCTGATTTCACTGCACTGTGGCTGTATTTGATTATAGTCACCATACTTTGCTTGCCAATAAATCATAGCTATTGATTTGCACATAGTTTTATAAGATTAGAATAGCCATTGTGTTGGAATATTTTCTAAATTGTCAAAAGAAAGAGAAAGAAGAAAGAAAGAAAGAAAGAAAGAAAGAAAGAAAGAAAGAAAGAAAGAAAGAAAGAAAGAAAGAAAGAAAGAAAGAAAGAAAGAGAAAGAAAGAAAGAAAAAGAAAGAAAGGAAGAAAAATACAGAGAGAGGGAAAGACAAGACAAGACAAGATAAGACAAGACAGGACAATTATGCCTTGCTCAGTTTGGGATCTAGGTACATTGGATTTTTTTTAAATACTGGAAAGTTCTGAGTGATATGTAGGGGAAAGTCTCTCTAAGCAGATAGTTCAAATATTCAGAAGCCCACTACATTTCAGAACAAAATAACCCTTAGCATTTGTTTTTTTTTTAAGTATCTGTTCTTTTTTTAAACCAGAGATCAACTACTGAACATCTTTTGGAGGTGAACTCTTTTCTAGTAACTGGTAGGCTGAAAACAATTTGTATTTTCATTTCTAGATTGCTTGGCATCAGAGTCCTGGTTGCTTTATATTGATTACTAGGACAAATCTGGGAGAGTCCTGGATGTGTCCAGCCCATTGTCCCCAGCCCTCTGTGGGTTTGCTCTGACAGCTTCCATGTGGGCTCCAGAGAAGAGCTGGATTGTCAAAGGATTGTAAATATGAGACTTGGGTGGGGCCCAAGTCCTCCAGATGTGACTGCTTTCATATTTTTGATGTGAATTCAGGGACCTACCCTCCTTCCTGATGGAGATAACAAGTGTCTTTGGCCTTACTGCATAGTCAGAAAAATGTGGTCATTTGAGCAGGAATCTCTACAAACAGCTTTGCCCACCTACATTATGGCTAATAAGTATGATAAGCCTGGGTTTCCCTTCTCTCTGGTCAACTGGGCATTCTGGGCCATGTCTGACCATTTTTGCAATATCAAGGATTTTGGCTTCATCTTTACCTGCCTTTTTATTACAACAAATGAGAGACTTCTGACTAGACAAAAATGATCTGAGGAAGTAAGTTATCAAATGAGTCAATATGTGTCTGACCAGAATTTCCTCTTTCTGTTGGCTTCCCCTGCATCTGACATGGCTTAATGGCAGTAGCAAGTACTCAAACTAAATTCTTGTGGTCATCCTCCATTTTTCAGGCAATGGGTCATTCATTGTGTATGGCAATTAGCCAGGCATTTTGCTTCTCTTTCTACATCATTTAAATGTGCTTCTTCTAAACTACATCTCCTACCCAAACGGGAACACAGACAATGTATAAAGGAATCCTTAGTCACTTGCTGATTGCCATGGTACTAAATTCAGTGGGGGATTTGGTGGAATGAAGAGAAACTTACTAGAGATGATTAGAATTCTACCTACTCCTTTCTATAACTAGCTTTTACTTCCTTTAAAATATGATGTATAAAAACTCCAAAAAACCATATCGCCCCAATGAGTAGAAACAGTAGATCAATTGAAATCTTCTTCACATTTTTTCACATGAAATGTTTTCAATATTTTGAAATATTTTAGTTTCTTCAGTCTTTGAATCCAGAGGAATAAATCTCATTTTATTTCAAAAAAACTTTGAATATATATATCTCAACAAAGATATACTTTTTCAAAGGCTATAAGCTAGTTTCAACTATACTTACATTGCTTAAGAAACAGTTAGGGTGGGGCACCTGGGTGGACTTTGGCTTAGGTCATGATTTCACAGTTTGTGGGTTCAAGCCCCATGTCAGATTCTGCACTGACAACTTGGAGCCTAGATCCTGCTTCATATTCTGGGTCTAGGTCTCTCTCTTTGCCCCTCCCCTTCTTGTGCTCTTTCTCTCAAAAATAAAAAATAAAACATAAAAAAAGACACTGTTAGGGGTCCTCTTTCTGTACAGATCAGTAGATTTCATCTTTTCTCCTAATCAAACACATCTGACATATATCATGTGATGCTCCTTCCTCCCCCCCAGCAGCCTATGGCTAATTATGGCAGTGTCTCAAATGGAGCCAGCACCAAAGCAGACACTCCTTAGAAGGATGAATCAGAACTTCGGATGACACATAAAAGTCAATGCTGGAGTTAGGGAGAGATGTTTATGGCCATATTTTGTATGATTTAGAATGTTTGGAGATGATTAAAATATTAATTATTAAGGATGTGACTAGGGGTACCTGGGTGGCTCAGTCAGTCAGATTATTGATCTCAGCTCAGGTCATGATCTCACGGGTTTGTGAGTTCAAGCCCTGCATCGGGCTACACACTCTCAATGAGGAGCCTGTTCGGGATTTTCTCTCTCTCTCTCTCTCTCTCTCTCTCTCTCTCTCTCTCTCTCTCTGTCACTCCCTTGTTTATGTGCTCTCTCTCTCAGAGTAAATACATAATAAAAATAAATTTTAAAAAAGTATGTGACTAAGCAAATTACAGAACATCTGCATAATTCTAACAATTATTTGTACTACTTTTCCACTACTGAAACTATGCTTATAAAGGTGCTTTTAGAGTTATGAAGAAAGAACTAATAAGACAGGATGCAGAAATAGAAAATACAGAGAAAATAAAGAAACTTTCTTACTGTCAGCCTGATATCACCTAGATAGACACAAAAGAATAGGAAAGAACTGGAAAGAAATGTGCCAGAAATGATCATTCCCTGAGTTTACTGAGATTACAGATAGATTTCCTCTTCTTTATGCTTTACTTTTTTTGTCTAATTATCTGAAATGAGCTGCAATTGTTTTGATAGTGGACAAACACAAAAAATGGAATAAAATGAAACAAAAGAGCTCTTGAGGCAGAACTGGAGCTCACGTATTCTGTCTAAGTTAAAAAGCTAGATCTCAGGACCCTCTCTTCACTTTAAGTAAAAACTGGACCATTCACTGATCCCAGGCACCCTTGACCCCTTATAGCTTCTTGAATTGTTTCTACCACTCCTTTCTATTAAGCTTCTCCTTCAAAGTCAAGTAGACACAGCTCTGCTTTCAGTTCAATTTACTTTCATTCCTATATATGAGAGGAGCTCTCTTACTGGAAGGAGGTTTTCAGAAGTCTATGGGTCTCCTTCATGTTCTCACAGTCTCATCTTGAGCTGCTTTTTAGACATTGCCTATTCATTGCATGGGGCAGAATACTTAAAGATAGCTTTGTCTCCTTTTCCCGTTGGTTGGCAGATGCCTCTGAAAACAGACAGAAAAGCCCATCCACTCTTGGACCATAAGCTAGCCATTCATGTATTGAAGTCACTGGAGGCTGATGTAATGATAGCAACCATTCATGTTGGCAGACAAGAGAACTCTGTATGTAATACAGAAGACTGGCGTGATTTTAACTGGCCATTCCGCACATGAAATCATTGTTGTAGGGCTCTGATTGGCTGGGCGTTGACAGAATTTGAAGGGCGTGTGAGGTGGTCTGAGCTAGCACAATGCTTGAAGAGGCGTCTCCTTCCTCTTTCAATCTGATAAGTAAAACTTCAATTTCTAATTGCACTAGTCTTTGGAAGTAAGTGGTCAAACTATGTGGAATATCATAAAAATTAGTCATAATAAAAATTTGTCAACTTGATGATAAACTATTTTGTTTTTTTAAGGCCCCCGAACTTGTCTTTTACTCATATAAAATTAAAACCAACATTAAAGAAAAGGCTACTGGCAAAAATGAGTACTGGGCACTGTTTTGTGCTTTAGGATTAAAGGCATACAATGAGGTGATTAAAAACATGCTGACTTTAGAAATGTGGGGCTTAATTAATGAATTAATGATGGGAATAGAGCTTTTTTTCTTTAGAATTTAAAATTCCAATTATAAGCAGTTGTGATTTTGGAAGTTGATCCATAAAGGATCTCAAGTAGGTTGTTATTGAATGGCTCATTTATAATAACACCTGAGTTCTCATTGCTGTCCAACGAGGTAACAGAAACCTGTGATTTCATTAATATTTCTATGGGAGAGGTTGTGAGCAGATACCCTTTTTGTGAAGATAATTTTCCAGAGTTTCATTTTAGCAAATCTGTCATCAACAATGTACAAAGAAGATTTGACTACATATTAGACAATGCATTCACCATGGGAACCAAAGCATGAAAGCTCTGAAGCAGTACCTGTCTGAAAAATTCTCCTCTCAAAGATGGAGAACTTTCTCTCTTTTGTTGAATTTTAATTCTAGTATGGTTAACATACAATGTTATATTGGCTTTAGGTGTACAACACTGATTCAACACTTCATGCATCACCTGTTGCTCATCATGACAAGTGTACTCCTTAATCCCCATCACTTTATTTCACCCCCACCCAATTCACCTCTGGTAGCCCTCAGTTTTTTCTCTATAGTTGCTTCTGTTTCTTGGTTTCTCTCTCTCTTTCTCCCTCCCCCCCCCCACTTCCTTTGCTCATTTGTTTTTTCTCTTAAATTTCACATGAGTGAAATCATACGGTATTTGTTTTTCTCTGACTTATTTCACTTAGCATTTTATGCTCTAGCTCCAACCATGTCATTGCAAATGGCAAGATTTCATTTTTTGTGGCTGAGCAATATTCCATTCGTCTACCATTCTTTATCCATTCATCTACCAATAGACACTTGAGCTTTTTCCATAATTTAGCTATTGCGAATATTGCTATAAATGTAAGGCTACACGTATTATTTTGAATTAGTGTTTTTGTATTTTGGGGTTGATCACACTACTGGATTGTAAAGTAGTTCTATTTTTAAATTTTGATAAATCTCCATACTGTTCTCCACAGTGGCTGCACCACTTTGCTTTCCCACCAACATTGCATGAGGGTTCGTTTTTCTCCACATTCTTGCCAACCTTGCTTCTCATGATTTTTATTTTAGCCATTTTGACAGATGTAAGGTAATATCTCACTCTAACTTTTATTTGTATTTCTCTGATCATGAGTGATGTGGAGCATATCTCCATGTGTCCATTGGCCATTTGAATATCTTAAAGACGGGGATATTTCAACATATATTGTCCAGATATTCTCTAATCTCTATTTTATATGCAGTGCCTAAACTGACTTAGAACACATTTTTTTTAGATTATGTTGATATTTTAAGCTTCGCTAATTTTTCTTTATTTTCTTTCCTGAGAGTTGATTCTGTTGTCTTGTCTAAATGACGGTGATGGTATGGTTGGCAGAAAACCATCATTGGCTTAAATAACTATGGTCTTTACTTCATCTGCCTCTGATTTCAAGTGACATTTAGACTCCCATTTCAATCCCTCTGTGGTAAGAAGCAACAATAGAGGCAATTAAAATACAACCTTGTAAGAAATGTAGTTGAGGATATAAAAGAGAAAAAAACCATCAATTATCTCCCATCCATTCCTAAAATATGTGTGTGGGGTGGGCGGTGGTGTATGTGTCAGGCATTGATCTGGGTGCTTAGGTTATTGGAGTGTATTAAACAAAGCTGGAGACTGCCCCCAGAATGCTTCCAATCAGGCAGTAGAGACAATCATTCAGATATAAATATAATGATCTAATTACAGTTTGGATAAGATATAGTATCATGAGATGTATAACTGTGCATTGGTCAGGATGCTTTAAGCTGAAAATGACAGAAACCCAATTAAAAATAGTTTAGGGATAAAAGAAAATTCTTTGGCTCACAAACCTAAAAAATTTAAAGGGAGATGGGCTAAATCCATGAGCTAGAACTTAGCCTGTGTTCATCCTCCACCGTGATTACCTCATGGATAGATCCTAAACTCTCCTTCCCCCATCCTAATGCCCCAGTTCTTATCTTCACAATTCTTAAGTCCAACAGAAAGAGAACTTCTTTGTTTCCCATACTTCTAAATGAAAGAATTAAGCATCATTGGCTCTGATTGGCCAACCTCAGTCAAATACTCATACTGTGAGGTCAGAGTAGGGTCAGCCTTACCCTAACTCTAGGTTAGGAGTAGGACTGTATTTTTCTTTAAATAAAATCAAGATGAATATTATCAGAAATGGGAAAAATGGTCATTGAGTGGGAAAATATAGTTGTCACCACGCAGAAGACTCAGAGATATCAACTGGGATTTTTATCCTGCTAATGAAAAAAATCTAAGAAATTTTGCTAGCTGTACCTACAAGAATGTTGATAAAAGAAGGAGACTGTTACTTTGGGCTGAAATATTAGCCATGAAGGAAGATCTGGTTTTGAAGGAATTGTGACCATTTCACTTTGGGAAGGATCTTCCAACTAGTCATTTATTATTTCTCTAGAACCCACGGGGTCAGGCACTAAACAAAGGTCCTAGATTAGGAAGAAAGTGAAGACACAGTCATATGTACTATATCTTAGATAACTAGATTTTAAATTCCCAGGGAAAAATTAAGAAAAGCATGACTTTAAGGAGAAATACATCTCTAGAGGAATGAGTGGTAAGTAAAAAAAGCAAGTTTCAGTCTATCCAGTGAAAACAAGTTTAGTATTAATCGGCCACAAATTTTATTTAAAATAAAATAAATGAGACTTCACCAGGAAACATATGACGAGGTCAGATCTGATGTTAAAAGGACTGTGGAAAGACAGCAAGCCCCTAGCTTATGCAGTTAGTCACGTTCTCAGAGACAGGCTCCATGATGTCTACTACTTGTAACTTTAATTCAGTTACCTTCCAGTTCAGGCGTCAGTTATGGCTAAAGCAGTCTATCATCTACCTTGACACTATCATTTAGAACTTGTGATCCCTAGAAATAATATCTGATACATTGCTGTTGCTCTTTTTAAAAATATCCTTTTCTGCCATTCAGATTCAAATTCCAAGCATCAGTGAAGATGAGCCTGTGTAGCATCCTAATTTTAGTATCAAATTGGCCAAATTCATTATCCATAATCCTGAGCATCTGCCCAATTTCCCTCCTCTCAATTTCTGCTTTGTCTCTAGCTCTTTCTAAAACTAAAACCCGTTCTAAACTCTAGCTACTCCTTGAATATTTAGGACCCAGAATTGAAACTTGTCCCTTTAATCCATGATGGTAAGTGTACAAAAAAGGTTAGAGTAGGGGAATGGATTTCCCAAAATGGTACATGAGGTAGACAGAATAATGCATTCCCTACCTTGACTGGTCAAAGATGTCCATGCACTGATTTCCAGAAACGGAATATCTTGCTTTACATGGTTAGGGAACTGTGCTGGTGTAATTAAAGTTACAGACTGGGGGTGCCTGGGTGGCTTAGTTGGTTGAGCATCTGACTCTCGATTTTGGCTCAGGTCATGATCCCAGGGTCATGAGACAGAGCCCTACATTGGGCTCTGCACTGAGTGTGGAGCCTGTTTAAGATTTGCTCTTTCTCACTGTCTCTCTCATCCCCTTTGTTCCTCTCTCCTACTCACATGGTCTCTTTCTTTCTCTCTCTAAAATAAAAATTTTTTAAAAGTTACAGACCTTAAGATAGAGAGCATATCCTGGATTATCAAGGTGCATACAGTCCAATCACATGAGACCTTAAAAGCAGAGAAGTTTCTCTGGTTTGAGTAAAAAAACATGTGGCAGAAGAGGAAGGAAGAAGAACTGCAAAAGAAGATTCTAAGTGATAAAGCACGATTACTGGTTCTATGATATAGGGCCCCACATGTAAGGACCGAAGAGAACCTTCTAGAAGCAAAAGGTATGCTCCTCAGCTAGCAATGAGCATGGAAATGATGCCTCAGTCATACAACTGTAAGGAGCTAGATTCTTCTGGCAACATGAATGTGGAAGCAGATTCTTTCTAGAACTCCCTACCTGGAGCAAAACAGACTGACACTTTGATTTCAGTCTTGTGAAACCCAGAGCAGAGACCAGACAAGCAAACATGAACTTCTGATGTACAGAACTATGAAAAAATAAATTTATGTGGCTTTAAGCACTAAATTAGTGAACTATTTACAGCAACAACAATGGAAAATGAATACAATATACTTTTAGATAAAGAGGGAAAGTATGAATTAGAAGCAAATAAAATCAAGGCAGTTTAAAAAATGGATTAACTTCAAGTGGAAGAGTTTTTCTAGGATGGTCTGCATGGCTCTGATTTCAATTTTATATTGTTAAAAAAGGATTAATTGTTCATTAAGCTGGGTAATGCTGAGCATAGTCTTTTTTTTTTTACTTTTTAAATATATATAGATTTTAATGTTTTATTTATTTTTAATACAGAGAGAGACAGAGCAGGAGAGGGGGAGGGGCAGAGAGAGAAGGAGACACAGAACTGGAAGCAGGCTCCAGGCTCTGAGCTAGCTGTTAGCACAGAGCCTGACGCGGGGTTTGAACCCACGAACGTGAGATCTGACTTGAGCTGAAGCCGGAGGCTTAACCAACTGAGCCACCCAGGCGCCCCAAGCATAGTCTTTGTTACAAGGTCCAAGTCAGTATCTAAGTTACAGGCATAATTTGTGATTTGATAAAGAGACGGTGAAGATAAGAAGTGGAAGATATAAAATCAGTTATGTGAGTAATCATTGATCTTGCTAGCATATGCCTAGTGTTTGCGTCATAAATAAACTTTTTATGATTTGAAGACAAGTCTCAGTTTTTGGAAGGCTCTCTTTTAGGTCAAACCTCATCAGATGTGTTGGAAAAAACTTAAAAATAAGAATGGTTATATATTAAGTAGAAATAAAGCAATTGACAGACTTTAAAATTATTTTTGGATCCAAAAAAGTGATTTTGTATGATATTTCATGTGTTCTTATGATACGGTGGATGGCTCTATCATTTGTACTGGGAAAGATTGCAGAATAGAATCTCACAATTTTGTGAGCAGTTGTTTCCCAGGATGATTATGAAATAGGTCTGCCAAAAAAAGATTTGCTTTAACTGCCCTCACCATGGACTAGACACTGCTATCTGCAAAAGATATTTATATTCATGTTGGACTGTTTCCAAGATTTAAATTGCAGTGTCTCTTTTGGATATAGTCCTTCACCTAGAGAACTCTTTCCTCTTTAAGAAAAAAATAAAAATTCTTACAACTTGGAGAGAAGAAAACCACAGTGAGATTTCCTGCATTGTTAACATTATTATTACCATAATTTTGTAATGTTTATTTTTGAGAGAGAGGGACTGAGCACAAATGAAGGAGGAGCAGAGAGAGAGAGAGACATAGAATCTGAAACAGGCTTCAGGCTCTGAGCTGTCAGCACAGAGCTTGATGCAGGGGTTGAACTTAGGAACAGCAAGATCATGACCTGAGCTGAAGTCAGATGCTTAACCCACTGAGCCACCCACGTACCCCGAGACTTCCTGCATTTTTAATGATGCATCACAATCACCAGCCAACCACCAGACCAAGGACTGGAATTAAAGAAAGTATGTCATGTCTAAGAGAAATCAAAGGGGAATGTTACCTTCCTGGAAATAACCAAAACATGTCCAAATTTTGGAAGTCAGGAAACCTCAGCTACTAAGTTTCAGAGTGTTTTCAGATATGTAGATAATATCAAAGGAGATGGGAAATTCCAGGTGTCTTTTGGGGTATCTTTGATCTGATAGGGATTTCCTCACGAGGTTATGACTATGAAGGAGTGAGGAGAAACTTTTCTCTTCTAGAACTGTTGGCAAATGCTCTTCCTCATAGACCAAACATCTACTAAAGCTGTGACCAAGCATTTAATCCTCTGGAAATGACTGTTCTCTACCCTTCCCTTTCTTTTTCTGTGCACATTTTACCCACCAGTCCCTTCATTCCAACTGATCTTATTTTAATGAATGCTGTATAACATATTTGAGACTCCTCTCAAAAATTTAAAAGAATCATTGAGAGAAGATAAGTGGGAGAAAACTTCCCAATCTCTGTGACTCTTAGATCAATGCCTGGATTTGATTTATCATCCTACTTTACAAACCATAGCAAATTAGATATTTGGCCTGCCTGCCTTCCTTCCGTCCTTCCTTCCTTCCTTCCCTCCTTCCTTCCTCTATCCCTTCCTCTTTCATTCATTCATTTATTCATTCATTCATTCGAATAGGACCCAGTCATGCAAAAAACAGGTGTTGTGTCTAGCCAACTAAATAAACAGAAAGAATAAAGTCCTAAGGCAGAAAAAGATTTTACAAACTCACAGTATTTAAGGCCCTTTGGTCTTCATAATGCCAAACACCCAGAGTTTTTTTTAAATATGCAGCTGCTTTAAAATTTAAACTACAGAGTTTAAATACACAAATTATTCAATGAATTTAAGCAAAGATTTTAGTGTCACTTCTCCTTACTATCACCTCCTTCTGAAATTGGGACTGGCATCACTTTGTCTACATGTGGAGTTCTAGATCTGCAGTACACATTTTAGTTATGTAATCCAACTTTCTTTTGCAAAAAGAAAAAAAATAAGGTACAAAAAGTCAGTGGCTTCTCTGCTACCATCCACCCAATTACTCAAGGCATTAATTTAGGATTCAGTTTTGATTCATTTTTTTCTTTACCTCCCCCCTCAATGCTTCATCTCCATCCTGTATGCCTTGTTCATTTCTCCCCCCCACCCCCCTCTCTAGTACAAACCACTGTCAGCTCTCAATCCATTCACCGCCTTAGCCACCCTTGTCTTCCTATAGGCAGTTCTCAATCTGGAAGCTTCAGGATGATCTTTAAAAAATATGACCACAGCAGGCCTATTTATCTTTAAACCCTGCAAATGGTTTTCCTTTAAAATCCCAAACTATAGGCCTTTATATCCTTCCCTGACATCATCAACTAATACTACATTCTTGCTCACCACATTTCAATCACGCTATCCTTTTTGTTCCTTGATACCAATGTTTTATTCTAGATTTAGAGATTATTTCCTCATGCCAAGAGTGATTTCTGCTCCCAGAGGCATCCTTAGTTAGCTCGTTGTCATCTACTCCGTGGTAGGCTTTGCTGACCAACTAATCCAATGAACACCTCTTTCTCCAACACTGGTCACTTGCTTTCATCTGGTATTTTCTCCTGCACATAGTAGAAACATTAATTTATGTGTTGCATGCTTATATTCTGTCTCTCCGCACCAGAATGTCAGCTCTACAAGAGCACGGATCTTGTCTACAGTTCATCTTTATCACTTTGAGTGGTGCTGAGCAGATAGTAGGCACTCAATGAATAGTTACCCAGTTGATGTTCAAGACATTACAACATTTTAATTCAGAAGCACAGTCTCTTCGAGAGTACTCATTCTACTGATTATGATTAGTAACTTGGCATTTCTGAATTACAACCATCTCTAAGATATATATTATACCTTCTATGTAAAATCAGTCTTCCCCATTTTCATACTTCCTAACACTAGTGAAGTGAAAAAATGAGAAATATCCAATGGCTGATTAATAGAGAGATATCTTGACTAAGATGAACAATGGCATATTCAAATCTGCAATATCCAATATGCAAATATCCAAGAATGCGGTATTTTAGTTGCAACTGTCTTCTTAGAGATTAGCTAGAAAATCGGTTTACTAGGTAGGAACGCCAGAGGCAGTGATTAGATGATCTGATAGAAGCAATTCCATTAGACCTCCATCAGGCTTCCATGGGAGGTGGTCTCCTGTTGGGTTAGGCAGGCGGAGCATCGGCATGTCAGTATGTTCACTTTCACTTTACACTTCTCTTACATTGCTGTTAACTTTCAGTAAAATTCAGCACAGTTTTTAATTCATGCATTTTAGCCTTTTTCCAAATGTTATCCTTGCTTCTGGGCACTTTGAGACCACTGAAAAAGTCCAGTTTTCTAACTCTGTCCATGGAAACAGTCCAGAATCAATGCATTTCTTTCCATAATGAGAAAAAAATAAATGCACAGAATTTTCAATTCAAATTAAAGGTTATATAATTTTTAAGCTCTGCTTCTACATTTGTATCTCTTTTCTCTCCCACTGAAAATCTGATTTTTAATAATTCTTAATACATTAACTTATTTTTATGTCTACATGTGTTTAAAAATAACATTATCTATGTTATTACTAACAATGAGACTACAGAGTACAGTGTATGACTCCTTTGTTGTATTTTTTTGTCCTTAGATATACCTCATCAGAGATGTGCAGTCACATTGTCTTTTTAAATCACTATGATTATTTTTTATTTGGATGTATGAGTAATTTGACACAAAATAAGTGGATTTGCTTTGGGGTTTTTTTCTTTCAGTTTTCAAAGATAGATTTTTTAAATGTAAACTGTCTTTATTTAACTAGTAAAATATGCCCATGTTTTCACAGTGAGCTATAAAACAAGATTAATTTAGAGAAGTGTATATTTCTTCTCTAGTCCTTCTTCTTTTTCCTATCTTCTCTAGTAGGTAACTATTTTTATAAGGTTTTGGTTTATTCTTCCATTATTTCCTTTTGAAAATGAAAACAAGCATGTATACATATTTACTTATATTAATATATATTTATATGAATACATATTCATATGAATACATATTTATATGTATATTTCCCCCAACATAAAAATGACTATATGATACACACTCCTTTGTGCCTTTTGTTTTTCCAAGAATGATACATGCTTGTGAAAATATAATAAATATATGTCTTATTACTTTATGGTATAGATGGAGAATATAACAGTATATTCGATTCAGTTCATGATGAACATGTGGGTGATTTCCATTCTTTTACAATCAGTGCTGTGCTGGGAGTCATTTCTGAAGTAAGGCAGGTTTGCAACGCCTCCCACTATCAGATGGAGACCAATGACTACACCCACTCAACCCCCACTCAATTTCTGCTTGAGCACCAACCCCCAGGGCGCCTGACTGACTGGTATCAGACCTTGTGAAGGAACTTATAGGAGTTTCTTCTTTTGTGATTATAGGAGCAAATATTACATTTCTCAAGACACCTGTTTTTATTCCCCTCCAGAAAACAGGCTATTGACCCCTGCTCACAAAAGAACTAACTCTTGCCTTTGCTATGCTAAAAACATCTGCCTTGTATTTGAATGCTAAAGATCCCTTCCTTCCCCATATGATAAGCATCTAAGTCACCTACATCAATCACTATTGCTAAAGATTATGCATGAGTCACTATTGCTAAAGATTATGCATGAGTCTTCTACCAATCTATGTTCTGGGAAATTTTTACATACCAAAGAAATTTGTCATCAGAAATAATTGTCTAAGGCAATTGCCACTTTTGTATTGTACCCCATACATTTTTTCCGTAAGTAAAGCTGACTCTCGGGTCAGAGCAGAGACGCCTGCCTGGTGAGCAGAAAGAAGCCGAGCTCTCTCACTCCCTTTCACCGACACCATCCATCCTTCAGGGAGCCCTGGCCCTGCTGGAGCTGGACTCCGGCAGTGCTATAATTGCAACATGTGTCGTTGGGCACACATCCTTTCATAGGTTTGCCAAGGTATCCATGGGATAGGTTCCAAGAAATGGAAATTCCCCATCAGAATGTAAATTTCCACATATATTTTTATTCATTTTTGATTTTACATTCCATTCCATGGGTCTCCCTCTTCTTTAAAAAATTCTTTTTCCAGGGTACCTGGTGGCTCCATCGGTTAAGCATCCGACTTCGGCTCAGGTCATGATTTCTCACTTTGTGGGTTTGAGCCCAGCATCAGGTTCTGGGGTTGACAGCTCAGAGCCTGGAGCCTGTTTCAGATTCTGTGTCTTCCTCTCTCTCTGCCCCTCCTTGCTCATACTCTGTCTCTCTCTGTCTCAAAAATAAATAAACATTAAAATTTTTAAAAAATTCTTTTTTAGATAGAGAGCATGCAAGTGGGGGAGAGGAGCATGAGGGAAGAGAGAGAGAGAGAGAGAAAGAGAGAGAGAGAGAATCCCAAGCAGGCTCCATGCTCAGGGCAGAGTCCAATGTGGGGCTCCATCCCACAACCCTGGGATCATGACCTGACTCTAGATGAAGAGTTGGACGCTCAACTGACTGAGCCACCCAGGCACCCTTCCTTTAATTCTTCCAATTGAATGTTACAATCAATTTGTCTTTCTCAGGAGATAGGAGAGAACATTATCATTAAGATCATACTACAGTAAACAATTAACATAAGGAGAATGGACATCTTTATTATACTGAGTCATTCTAACAAAATATATGGAATATTTTTTCATTTATTCAGTTTATCTCCATGCCTTTGAGTGTGTATGTAGGTGTTCTACTCTTCTTTTTTAAGTTTCTGCTTGTGTTCTATTTCACTTTATTTTATTTTGCTATTGAAAATTAAGTTTGCTCTTCCATTATTTCCTCTGATTATGTTCGTATATACATAAATTAGTCCTCTAGGCAAATTTTGGGTCTTCTTCTTTGCTAAACTGTCTTGTTTGTGGCAGATTTTATATTAAATTCTTTAGGTTTTCCAGGTTTAGAATTTTATAATCTATAAATAAGAATTATTTTACATTTGCTTTCACCTCTATTTGCTTTTTAGACCACATCAGCTAATTCCTTGAATAAAATATTAAATAGTAGAGGACATAATGAGCATTTTTGGCCTTTCCCATGATTTCCTGTTGTTTCATATCTTGTGGCTGCATCCCAACATAGATTTGGAGGTGGCACAGTGAAACTGAAGGAATACAACCTTTGTTGTCAAATAGCCATGGCTTTGAATTATGCTTTTATCACTCACTGGCTGTGTGACTTTAGGCAAAGAGCTTAACCTGCATGAGTTTTAGTTTTCCCATCATAAAATAGGAATGGTAGCTTATTTCATAATTTTCTGTTATGAAATGAATTGCAATGATCAATATATTGACTGACATATGGTAAGAGTCAATAAATGTTTGCTCATTTTTTTTCTTCTATTTTTAGGCTCTCTCTAAATGAGCACTCCATCACCTGAGGATTCCTTGAAGACGCAAGGACAAGTCGAGGACCCTAGATGGAAGAAGCTGAAACACTCAGTCATTGAGACTGGCATGTTGTGCAAATGGACGTCAAACACCCTGAGTCCACATTCCTGGGGAGTAGGGAGACAATTGCTTCAAGCAGCCAATTAAGTGGAGCCAGTTTAGAAGTCTAGTTATCTGTGCAGTGCCCTCTGGTGGTCAGGATATGTTTCTGTAGTTTAAAAATCTGGATCCTAAAACAGAATGTTAAATAAAAAGAGCCGATCTTTAATCATCACTTTCTATCTTCTAGGCCCTTTGTCAAATAATTTTACGTGTATTTTGTAAATGTATTACTGATTTAATTCTAACAAAATCCTGTGGAGACATGCATAGGTTTGCTCTTTCTACAAAGGAGGACATTGATACTTAAAGAGGTTAATTAACCTAACCCAGATCACATGCCTAGTTACTGGGGATGCTGGGATTCTATATCAGGTGTGTTTGGTTCTTACCTGCTATATGTACCTATAGTTAACATAAGTTCAATATGAAGGAAACATTGACTTAACAGGACCTTAGAGATCTAGTACTCACCCATATTTGGCATACGAATAAGTAAAGACCCAGATTGAGAGGTGCAAAGTTAGCTACCCAACAATCTCAGCTGAAGTCCTGACTCCCAAGTTCGGTCCTTTTGATTGCACAAAAGCTGCCTGACCTTATTTGATTTAATTCGCCTCTCTTGTGATTGTTTGACATTTCCCCAGGATAGTAAGATGGCCCTACCTATCTTCAGAAGAAAAAAAAAGGGGAGGGGGGGGCATAATCTCTACCAATTTTGACAAGTCATTAACTACACTTTATTAAATAGATTTAATTGCTTGCCTTATATCCTGTTTTCAGCTTTCTTCTCCAGTAGGAAATATCAATTAAATTCCAATAACAAAGAGCCTTACTGCAGTTGACAAATAATCCTTTTTAGGAGAATTGCCCTCCGTGACTCTCCACAGGCAAAATTTACAATTCTTTCAGCCACAATTCTTTGCTGCTGTTTCCTCTAACATCGGATGTGACAGCCCTGCCAGGACAAGAAACAGGCTTGCCCTTTGAGGGCATTTTCCCATATAATGAGGTGGCCCCTGCAGAAATCACTGCCTGTAGTGACAGGCCCCTATAACTCCTGAGGGCTGACCACATGGCTGCCTAGAATTTACTCAGCTGACTAGCATCAGTGTGGGACCAGTTTCCTAGGATGATGTTCTGATTTTGCCGTTAAGTTGCTTCCTACAGAAGAGTTTATGAGTGACAAGGAGCAAAGTTGATTCCCTCACCAAAAGTCTCAGGAAAACCATTTTACCTCATTCTTACCACATACCTCATACTTCCACCTCTTTTGTAATAACCAGAGCATAAAAAATGCTGCACACTTTTCAGAAGGTACTGGCTTCCTCCAATCATGGGGTACATTCACATAGAATCTGATTCACTAAGTGGTCAGGATATGGTAGAAGTCACTCAAGCGGTAAACATACCCTACGGTATGTGCTTCCTTGATTTAATCATGTATTTCCCACTGATGTCCATTGCTCTTAATTTGCTCTAAGCAATACTGTGTCATAGCTACATAGCCGTGGACTCCAAAAATTAGAAAAATAATGAATCACTGCCATAGATGGGTAAACATAAACCAGATATGACCATTGGTGTTTGTGTGTGAATCACAATGTCTTATAATTTTTGACCTTAGGTCAAAGACAATAGTAGAAATCATAGTTCCAGGGAACTCACCTGCATGATTTTAGCCAGACCACACAAGTTTCAGAGTGGTGTTGGAGACTCAATATCTCATGCAGAAAGATATGTGGAAAATGTAGATGACTTTCTATATCTCTTTCAATTCTAGCCTTCTAGGAGTCTAGAAATGACTTTGAGGAGATTATCAGTTGCCATCTAAGTGATCAAAGGTAAGAATAAAACCTGTACTAGATTAAGAGCTCAGATACCTGTGTTTAGTCTTGTGCTTATCCTATTCTGTGTGGATATAAATTTTATATACCTGTTTGGACCATGTCACAAACTCACTATCAAGTTGTTTAAGGAGAGAATAATCTCCCTCCCTTTTCAGTGAGTCCCAATCACTGAAAGTTTCAAATGTACTCTTGCTGCTGTTTGAACAGGATATTACATAGAGAACTCAAACATCATGTCCATCGCCATGTTGCAATTTTGCCATTCTATGAATCCAGTCCTACCATCTCATTTATGAAGTAGTATCGCGAAGTCCTTCTGAGGTCAATCAATTCCTTTCAGAAACACTCATAACTCTTTGAGGATCTCTACAAACCGAACAGATTGGTCATGGTCTTGTCTTTGGTAATTTGTAAACCTTCCTCTAGCTATACCATGTTGTGAAGAAAGCAATTTCCCTCAAGAAAGTCCCTTTGCAATTAAGTTCCACAAAACATGAGGCTTCACAGCCTGCAATCTTTAATTCACTCCTCCTGGGTAGAGTCAAACTTCATCATGCCACAGAGTGAAGGGATACCTACCACAGTCAGGAAACTAACTGGGAAAGTATATCTGTCAGAGCCTCTAGCCACCCAGAAGGAGTTCCAAGAATCTTAATCCTTAGTGAACCATGAAACTCTGGGGCAGGCAGCTTACAGCTGGGGATTTGTTTGTCTATGCAAATTCCATCATAAATCACCTCATCCTTAGCTAAAAGGCTAAGGCGAAGGCCAAGGTGTCTGTGCAGCACTATCTTTGGGTGATGAAGTTCAGGATTTATGAGAAAATAGGCATAGATTGGCTCAGCCTTTCATTAAGTTTGTTACTTTAACTCCCATTTTCCAGATGAAGAAACCATGATCCCCAAGTATAAGAGACTTTCCTTAGTATTAACAGTTTGTTAAGACAGAAATCCTGCCATCTGGCACTCTATTTCCTCTCCAACCAATCTGCTGAGATCAGTGACTTCAATTGCTGTTAATGTCTCAAAAGCTAATGCTGGTGGGAAGCACGGTGACATCAGGTCAGTGGATAACCCACCACTGCCCCTAATCACTGACTGTATAGTCATGTGTGTCAGTTGCTAAACAGTCATAAGGCATTCCTCCACCCACGTCATCAGTTCTGCGTTTCCTTGGTGAGGAGTCACAACATGTGTTTCTTGACAAAATGCTTTAGTTTTCAGAGGATTTAACAGTCTCTCTCTGCTGGCTCTGAATAGTAATAACATTATAAGTGAAAAAAAAGGGATCGGTGATTTGAGCAGGGTTGGGGGCAGTCCAAGGGAAGAAAGAGAAGGAAGGAGATAAAATGCAGAAGACAACTAAGTATAAGTCCCAATGGTAACATTACAGCTCTGAATTTATCTGGATGTGAATACAAATTTATGGGGGGATTTGGAGTTGGAAGGTTTGAGCTCTCCGTCTGTGATACACACTCACTCGTTCAGCAGGTTTGAGAACACATCTGCCCTCCTGGAGGCTGAGTTTTCTTGGGAGCAGAAAAAGGATAACATCCCTGTCCCCAACACACACACACACACGCACACACACACACACACACACATACACACTAGGTGCATGTGAGGACTGCATTATAGAAGACAGCATATGGAAAAGTTCTGAAAATTATCCAGTAACATAGTATAAAAGAGAAAATTGTGTGTGTGAGGCTGACCTTGAGGTGGTAACAAATGCTTGGTTCCAAGGAGTCACCTAATTGTAATTCTGGGGACTGTCACCACCTCAACTCAGGCCCTCTAGGTTCTAATCTTACCCCATCACTTTCTAGTTACGTGGCACCGAACAATTTACTTAAATCCCCCAAGGCTCATTTTCATCTTTTGTAAAGGAGACAACAGCCCATTCTCTATCTCTGGCCCAGGGATTTTGCAAGCCAGTGGTTGTGAAATAAAATGCTTTGATAATTGAAACCTATATTATGTCTACAATTAAAGAAATCTTATTATTACTGACACTTAGGCTCCCAGGAAAGGCACTGGACCTCCCGCTCCTCCTGGTTGGGGAAGGAAATCCTGAGCGTAGGCAGGCCTCCTAAGAACTGCATGTTATACTGCATGTAACACAATAGAGTGTGGTGAATAAGAGAAGAAACCCGTGACACGCTGCTTGGATTTGAATTCGGATCCTGCCATTTGCCAGAGGTATGACCTTAAGTAAACATTTTACTACTCTATGCCTCCATTCCTTTGTCTATTACATTAAGACGAAAAAAGTAAACTCATAGGGTGATTTTAAAGATTAACTGAGCTAACACATGTAAAATGCCTGGAGCACGCCCAGCACATGGAGAGTAAGTACTCTCTAAGTACTAGCCACTGCTTCCCAGGCTCAGCCCAATTTGGACCCCCTTTCTCAGGATTAGCCGGAAAAAAAGATTTGCCTCTGGGACCAGGGGATAGTAAGGCAGGTTAATATTTATCTCCTAGTTTGTTTGCCAGAATTTGCCTCTTCTAAGAACTCTACTTGGTCCTGGAGATTCGGAAGCTTCTTGTTGCAAATTTTCCTAAGCCAGTTTGGCTGTTCTCAATTCTTGGGTTCTTTTCTTGGTTAGTAGCCTTTCGGGATGTTAAGGTTATGGGACTTCTCTTCATGATTTCACTACTAGGTTAAAATGAAGAGCCATGTATGGGACCCACTGTAGCTATACCGATTGGTATCTATTAGCAAATAGCAGAAAGTCATATAACTTCTTGTGAAAGGCCAGTGGGATCGCAGGTCTCTGCTGTTGTGGTGAGCCAGCAGCATCTTGAATACAAGGGTCACCTCAGGCAAGTGTGACCATATTCTCATTAGCATATGGCAAGAAGTTTGGCTGGAGTCCCATGCATTGTCCAAACCAGAAGCTGGACAGAGAATTTCCTTGAAATCAAACTTATGGTTCCTGTTGGAATAGACATTTGGTTGAACAGATTCCTCACCCTTTATCTCTGCATAAGAAGAGTATTTCTACAGTATTTCTAGCCCATTAATTCACATATTATATATTAATTATACATATCATATATATTCAACCCCATTAATGTTACTAATACTCATTTCTCATATCCATTATGCTCTGGTTTCACCAACTAAATCTCCCCTTTAACATCTGTGAGGTTACTTAACATCTTTGGTCTTGAATAGGGATGAAAATAGCTGACAGCTTTGTGGTGGCTGCCTCTGAGGCAGAGTTTATGATAAAAAGTCTGGGGTGTAAATTCCCAATTAGATTGAGTAATCAACCCTAGAGTAGAAATGAGAGATTCACACACACACACACACACACACACACACACACACACACGTCCATTTAGGCTAAAGTAAATTACAGACCACAGATCAGTTATGGTGGGAACAGCTAATAGATTTCAGGGATGGTAATGCATTTGAGTCATTCTGTCTAAGAATTTCTCAGAAAGCTTCTTTTGGCTTTTTGTCCTAATCATCATCAAAGAGATACAGTTTGGAATAGATCCAAATTCCTCAGACAATTTCCTCTAACTCAAGAATTGAAGTCATTGTTCTTCAGGTACCACTAGCTTTAGCCAGACTGTTGTTCACATAAACCTGATGACTTCTCATTGTTTTTAAAACTTTGTCTTCACTGGCCCTTCTGTCTTGAATGCCCCTTTCCACTCACTCAATATGCTAATCTTCATCCATACTTTTCATAAGTAATTCAAAACTCTCTTTTGACAAAACTTCCCAGATTTCTCCAACATAAAACTCTCACTTTCATATGATACTTAACATTCTAACTTCTAATTTAATTGTGTATTTGCTTCAACTAGACTGTAGGGCAGTTGACTTGAGGGCAATAAATATATTTGTTCCATCTCTGTAGTCATCATAGCAAAAATATAATGCCTTTCTTAAGTTGGCCAATCAATAAGGAAAGGACCATTCTCAGTGGAGTAGTAGAAAGAAGACCTGAATTATTGGAGTGCTATCTTCCCCACTTCTCAGATGTGTGACATTGTGAGAACCACTGCCTTTTTATCTGTAAAATGCAAATAATTGTCACTACCTGACTTATGTCAGGTTGTTTCAAAAATCAAATAAAAATGAAAAATTTTATTGTGAAAAATTACTGATCCACTTATTCAAAGATTCTCCATTTCATAGAATTTACAGTTTTAAAGACTAGTAAACCATCACCATTTTAGAGATGAAAACAAGGAGGTCCAGGAAAGAGAACTGACTTCAATTAATACTACCCCGGAGATCCCATGTCTCCCTACCTAATGCTACGCTTCCTACATTTTCTTCTTTTGATCTAACATTTTCAAAAGTTTTTGGTATCCAGTGAGAGACCCAGAGGTTCCTAAGCAATCAACTAGACATTTTGTTTGTCTTGGTGAATTAAAAAAAGACATAGTTCATTCAAAATGAATCACTGAATGTGGGATATTCTGATAGCTTACTTTCCATATTAAGTATTTTGAAAATGAAAGTGCTAACAAAACAGTGGAGGAAAACTTTCTCTTGATCAGATTATCTCCCTAACCATTCCTTTTCTCTTTCTAATATCAATGCTTAGGTATCACTGATCTCAGGTGGTTTTCTGGGGGGACTCATCACAGATCCTTGCCATCTTTTTGGGTAAAGTCATATTCTATGACTTGAAGAAAGCCCACCCTTCTTCACAGGGTCTCTGCGATTACTAAATGATGCAAATAATAATTTTAGCAAGTGTGTGGTTTGAGATGAACATTTAATCAAATGCCTAATGAAGATTTGTTAGGGCCTGGTGGTGGTATTTCCAGTCCAATGGTTTTTTGTTTTTTTGTTTTTTCTAACAGTTATTCACTTAAAAAAAATTTTTTTAATGTTTTTTAAATTTATTTTTGAGAGACAGAGAGAGACAGTGCAAGCAAGGCTCCAGGCTCTGAGTTAGCTGTCAGCACAGAGCCTGATGCGGGGCTTGAACCCACTAAGTGTGAGATCATAACCTGAGCCGAAGCCAGACGCTTAACCAACTGAGCCACCCAGGTGCCCCACATTTATTCACTTTTGAGAGACAGAGAGAAACAGAGTGTGAGTCAGGGAGGGGCAGAGAGAGAGACAGAGAGACAGAGACAGAGACAGAACCTGGAGCAGGCTCCAGGCTCTGAGCTGTCATCACAGAGCCTGCTATGGGACTTGAACCCATGGACCGTGAGATCATGACCTGAGCTGAAGTCAGACATTTAACCAATTGGATGCCCCTCCAGTCCAATGGTTTTGATTTGAAACCAGTATTCACCAGCTGTTGGCCTTAAGCAAGTTAACTGCCTAATTTTTATCTTCCTCAGCATGAAATTAGAATATAAACAAGACCTAATACTGTAGTCTTGAGGACATGTGTATAGTTCTAATACAGTCCCAGTTCTATAGCAGGGCCTTCATAAAAGCAACTGATTGTATTTTTATTTATTTGTTTATTTAAATTTATTTATGTAAACTCTGCACCTTGGGTAGGCCTCAAACACACGACCCTGAGATTAATGTCACATGCTCTTCTGACTGAACTAGCTAAGCACTCCAAATAGCACCTGCTTTTAAAGTGCCATATTCTTGGGGAACCTCGGTGGCTCATTCAGTTAAGCATCTAACTCTTGATTTTGGCTCAGGTCATGATCTCAGGGTTCATGAGTTTGAGTCCCTGGGGGGCTCTGTGCCTACAGCATGGAGCCTGCTTAGGATTCTCTTTCTCCCTGTCTCTCTGCCCCTTCCCTGCTCTCTCTAGGTAAATAAACATTAAAAAATATTTATAAAATGTCATATTCTTGTCAAGGTCTTTCATTGCTATGTCTATACCTCTGCCAGCTAAGAATGGGAGAAGGGATTTGAGCTCCAACATGTATTGCTCTATCTACATACAGTAGGACGGCATTGATATAATCATGCTTAACAAATGTTTGGTGAACCAGTGGATGAAAAAGCAGCAGAGAGGCCTCATAAGAGAGGCCTTTTCTAACTCCTAACCTGGTCTTCACATCTGAAATACATTGGTCCTAGGTGACGTTTTATGATGATAGTCTAGAGACTGAAGCCGTCCAGAATTTGAGCCTCTTTCTCTATTTTTTTCTCTATTTCTTGTTACCCTAAGTGACTCTCTTGTGCCAATCAGTTGGATCCTGAAGTATTAATTTATCTCATTTAAAGCCATAGGGCTCAGGAAATTCTGCTCACAGTTAGAGCTGAAGCCCTCCTCCTCCGAAAGTCACACTACTAAACCATTCAAGAGGGAGATGACAGTGATTGCATTAACAATTCTAAGGTGTAATCACTCATAACCTCACCTAATATAAATAATATCTATTGTTTTCCATAGAGAACTTTCCATATATTTTACATCAATTCTCCCATAAAGTCTATGTAACAAACCTGTGAAGAGGTAGAAAAGGTATTATGTCATTGTTTTAGAGATCAAGGAGCTAAAATTCACGTAGGTATTACTATTTCAGAGTGGGAAACTTTGTGGTCTCAGAAAAACTTGGCCCTAATTCCATCTTTGGAATGAATTTGTTGTTCGATGTTATGGAACTCGTGCGGCTTGGGTCTAGATTAGCTCCTCTATAAAGTGATTTTATGCTTAGAAGTTTTCTTGGTTTCTTCCCAGATCTAAGGTCCAAAGCTCCCTAAAGATTCTTAACATCATTAGGGATAAAGAGTGATGGGTGGCAGAACTAGAACCTAGGTGTTGAGTCCTAACCTTGTCTTTTTATAGACCACTGTCAATGGCCAATATGAAGAGAGCCCTGCGTATGTCCTTTATGCTAGAGGTTTCCAGTCTGAATACTCCTCAGATTCACCTGGATTTGTTTAAAGTGTCAAACATCTCAAAGATTCAGGTTGCATAGGTCTGTTTTTCAACCTAGCAATCTAGGTCATGAACTAGGATCCTGAATGTATTGGCTCCATGGCCTTCACTGACATGGCGCCAACCCCTCTGTCCTTTGACTCTGATGCAGACCAATTCCATGGCTGAAACAGGATGTACTGGGGATATGAAGATTTCAAATTTCATTTTTTTCCTCCAGGAAGTCTGACACCTAACTTACAGTTGTCTTTCTCCCATTTAAGGAAAGGCCTTACTTAGAAATCGAGAAAGTAGAATGAATGAGCATGATATTTAAGACCCCAGAGCCATCTCTAGTGGGGTAAATTTTACTAACTCATCTCCCCCAAGAATATCTTTCAGCAGGAATAAATTAATTTAATTAGCTGCTGGTAGCTAATTTCAAAGAACTGAATTTCAGACAATGATACTTCATCTCCTCATTTCTCCCACAGGGAGAATGTGAAGGGTGGCTCATGGCTCTTGCTGGTAAGTGGAACTTAAGTGGAAGAGAAGAGGGACCTTTGTTTCTGAGCTGACAATTGGCTAAAAAAAAAGAAGCACTTAACAAAAGTCTAGAAAGGATCTCAGGTTGGGTTTTCATTAGACTTAAAAATGTTCTGTTTCTAGGTCTTTATAGGTTGTACACAAAAATAAAGCTTAAGAAAATGAGACCAATCAAAGCCAATCATTTTATAGTATAAAATTTGGGATATATATATATATATATATATATATATATATATATATATAAAGTTTCTGTATTTATTTTGAGAGAGAGCACATATGCACAAGCAGGGGAGAAGCAGAGAGAAAGAACCCCAAGCAGGCTTTCTGCTGTCAGTGCAGAGCCTGACACCGGGTTTGATTTCATGAACCATGAGATCAAGACCCCAGCAGAAATCAAGAGTATAATGCTTAACCAACTGAGCCACCCTGGAGCTCCCAGGTAATATTTTTTCATATATTTTAAATTATATGCTAATGTAATTTGTTAAAAAATATATTTTTTTCACAAAATAAGCTAAGAAAAAAGTCCAAAATAGCATAAATCTTAAAGTAACTTTCTGGCTTGGCTGCATATGGAAAGGAAGTCAACAGCATCCATTCATAGTGACCTTCTGGTCATCAGGAAATAGCATTGAACACTGGAGAGTCAGGCATGTTAGGTTTGATGCTAACTCTGTCACTGCTATGTATGTGACTTTGGGCATAATTACTAGCCACTTGAATTACGGTATTAATGATGGTATTATGGTATTAAGGTAAGCTTTCTAACAAGTTCTCTGCTTTTGTTGTTGCCTTTCAGTCTATTCTGGGCACAGCAGCCAAAGAGATCCAGTCAAAATGGAAGCCAGATTGTGCCACACTGATGCCATGACCTCCCATCTCCCCCAGAGTCAAAGTCAGAGTTGTTACACTGGCTCTCAATGCCCTTCATGATGTGAGGCCCCCCCATTGTTTCTCCTATAACCTCATTTTGGACCTCTTCTTGTTTACTTGCTGGCCTTCACAGCATCCCCAAACGTGCCAGGACCCTCTCCACTTGGAGCTTTACAACTGCTATTTTTTTCTGCCAGATCATTCTTTGTTTGGGTATCTATGTGGCTCACTTCTTGATGTCTTTCAGGTCTTTACCCAAATGTTGCCTTCTTGGTGAAACGTTTCTCAAAGAGTCTTTTAAAGATCACCAAAGAGTCTTTTAAAGATCACAACCTTTCCCCACCACATGCTCCATCTCATTCCATGCTGACTTTTTCATCACTTTCTCATCTTTTTTTTACCATCTAACAGGCTATATATCACTTACCTCATTTATTATCCATCTCTAACCAGTAGAATATAAACTTCATCAGGAGATGACAGGGAATTATATCAGTTATGTTTTCAATGATTAAGTCTTAGTATCTAGAATTAGTGCCTAGCACAAGGAAAACACTTAGTAAATATATAATGAATGAATGTGGGGAGATAATGAATTAAAGACATTAAGATTCTCTAAGACTCATTTCCTCATCTTTGAAATGGAAATAATATTTCCTCACATAGACCTATTGCATTCTAGGTACATAAATCATTGCAAATTACTTCTTTACATTCAGGCTTGTATAAAATTATTTTCTATCATCTATATCCTAAAGATAGAATTAAAAACAAATTTTTTCTGGGGTGCCTGGGTGGCTCAGTTGGTTAAGTGTAGGACTCTTGGTTTTGGCACAGGTCATAATCTCGTGGTTGGTGAGTTCAAGCCCCACATTGGGCTTTGCATGGACTGTTGCAGAGCCTGTTTGGGATTCTCTGTCTCCCTTTCCCTCTGCCCCTCCCCCACTGTCTCTATATCTCTTTCTCTCAGAAATAAATAAACATTAATAAATAAATTAGTTCTTATAACATCAGCATCCCAATACCACACCACCTTTATCAAGATTTCATTTCACACATCAGTTTGACAAATAGATTATTTCTGATTAGTTCACATCCTTTTCAGAGTGGTGCTCAATAAATACTAGTTTCCTTTTTTCCCCCTCTCTGTTCATTTTTATGCACATAAACACTGTCTCAGCCAATAAGCTCCTTATAAAGATGCTTTGCTTACCTTGGTAAAATCTGAAATGCCACAATTCACAAATACTGAGCAGAGAGACACAGTAAATGTTGGTTTAAATACATATAAAAAGATCAGAACCTTACTAACATTTTTCTCCTTCCAGAAATGCATATAGTTAGGATTGCTTAGCTGGTCGTTCCCAGGCCTGAGTTATTTTCAGGGTAAGTGTGCGCCCTGCTAGAACTATAATGATTTTGCCATCGCTATCTCCAGGTTGCTTGTATCACCGAGAGGCAGTGAACAAAGGCACAGCAGGCCCTGGGCCTGCTTTGGTTAGATTCTGCTTTCCACAGAGATCTTTTGGTGACCACATGCACCCTTCAGTTTATTTATCTAAGCGCTCCTCCTGCAGGGCCAGACCGGAGAAAAAGGGGAGGGTGCTGCCAGATGTGTTAAGGAAGGCAAGTGCCTAGAAAGCCTTGGATTGAGTTTCAGCTAGCAATTATAAAATGCTAAGTATAATCCAGGGCCCTCTAGTTTCCCTTCCCAGACCACAGAGCCCTGGGGGAAAAGGTACTATAACAAATAAAGGTGCTCTCTCAGCACATGGGGAAGTAGTCACAGATTTTCAGAGAATTTTTTATTTAAGAATCCAAACTAGAATTGAGGTGTGTGTGTGTGTGTGTGTGTGTGTGTGTGTCCGACATAACAATGGGTGATAAATACAATGGTTTATAAGTAAAACCCCAAGTTTGAGGCCTGAGTAGTAGTATCCACACTCTGCTCAGTATGGGATCCTGTTTCCTTTAAACCCAATAGGGAAATAGTATAACATTGGCTATAAACTTCCTTCCTAAGATGTGAAGAGGCTGAAATCCCAGACTGAGCAGTCCTCAGGGAAAGAAATTTGCAAGGCATTATTAGTATACAGAGAGGTAATTATCTGAATGATAACAAAGATAACAGATATTGTGAAGTAGGTAGTTATTAAAGAAAAAAAGCCTCCTTGAGATATAATTAAAAATGAAGAACTAAACACATGTAAAAATACTGATAGTATAATACTAGAAAAGAATTAGCATTTTTTGAATGCCTATTTACTATATGGCTGGCCCTACATGAAGCTTTCTATATACGTATCTCAACTAATCACAACAGTAGTCTTTATGGTAGTTATTTTCCCATTTTAGAACTGATGAAACTGAAACTGAAAACATAATGTGACTTACCCAAGGTAGTTACAGCTTATGAAAACTGACAACCTAGATTTGTCTGCCTCCAAAGTGCATAATCTATGTCCTATGTTACATGACTTACTAGTTAACAAGTCTGAACTGTAAACCACTTAAAACCAAGGATCAGATAATTCTCTGGGGTTTGTTGCAAGAAAAAGTGCATTTTAAATGACTAACAAACTGTTAGTGAGTGTGAAATAAAATGGGATTTCTTTACTAATGACAGTGATACTATCAAAATACCTTTTTGAGACTTCAGATTTGGGAGCGAATTGCGTAGACACACTTCTCCCTGCTTCTCCTTGATAAGTACAACCAAAAATATGGTAAAGACGCAGCAGACAGCTACAGGAGAGCTCTGAAGGTAGAAAAAGAAGGTAGGCTGATTGGAGATGCCAGGAAAAGCTCAGATTGATCTGATGTCTTCTGACTTTCCACCTGGTGGTGAAAGGTGGAACAGGCCTGGTATCTCCTAGTGCTGCACCCAGCAGGAGGAGATGTAGATGTATTCCTCCCCTAACAACACCAACAGACCAAGAGAGAGCCCTACCAACACTTGACGACCTGGAGAGAAAGCCAAGGGAAATGACATCTCAGCCCCCAAACAACAGCCTAGGAGGTTCCTTTCTCATCCACAGATGGCCCCAGAAGGGACCAAGCAGGAGACCTGCCAGCACCTGGCAGCCTAGAGAAAAGCTTTCCACCCACCCTGGCCCAGTCCACTTTCCACCCCCAAACGAAGAGTACCAGGTCTCAGGAAGCACATCTTATCCCCATAGGTAGCACCACCAGAAATCAAGCCAGATCCCAAGTGTCACGTAGAAGAGAAGAACAGCACTTTGGGAACTCCAAAAACTAAATTGGCATTGGGACCACAGCCCACTGAGGCAGGCACATACCAGTGTGCGAGACCTAAACAGAGTGACTGCCTGGTAATGGAGGGTTTAAATAGGGTCCAGAGTCTCCTAGCATAATATCCAAAATGTCCAGGATACAATTAAACATCACTCCTTCTGCCAAGAAATAGAAAAGTCACAACACAAATGAGAAAAAGCAATCAGGAGATGTTGGAATTATTTGACATGGTTTTAAAGCAACCATCATAAAAGTGCTTCAATGAGAATTTCAAATACTCTTGGGGGAAGTAAATGAAAAAATAGAAAACCCTTCCAAAGAAATAATAGGATACACACACACACACACACACACACACACACACACACACAATGGAAATTGTAGAACTCAAAAATCAAATATAAGTGAGTTAAAAATTTTCACCGACTGGGCTTGATAGTAGAATGAGTATGACAAAGAAAAGAGTCAGTGAATTTGAAGATAGAACAATTATAAATTACACAATCTGAGCAAGGGAGAAAAAAATAGAATAATAAAAAAATGAATAGAGTATCAAGGATCTGTAGAACAATAACAAAGATCTAATATTCATACCTCAGTATCCCAGAAGAAAGAGGAGGAAGAGTGTAGGGCTGAAAATGTATTTAAAGCAATAATGACTGAAAACTTCCCATATTTGGTGTAAGACACAAATCTACAGATTCAAAAAGCTGAGCGAACTACAAATAAAATAGACTCTAAGAATTTCCTACCAAAGCTGATCATATTTAAACTTCTAAAAACTGAAGACAAAGAACAATCTTTGTAGCCAGAGAAAAGTGACTTTCTCTATACGGAACCCTAATTTGAATCCACAAATCTATTTTTTCATCCACAACCAACATAGCCAGAAGGAAGTGGAATGTTGAAAAAAAAATAATTGCCAATGGAACCCTACATTCAGTGAGAGTAAACTTTAAGTATGAAGAAGGAAAACAGATGATGGAAAACTAAGAGAATGTGTTGCTCACAGACCTGACTATGAAGAATGGCTAAAGGTAGTTCTCCAAACAGAAAGAATAATGTCTAAAGAAGGCCTGGAACTTTAGAAAGGATAGAACAAAGAGATTGATAAAAATAGGGATAAGTATAATGAACTTTGTCCTCATGAGCTTTTAAAATCATATTTGATAATTAAAGCAAAAGTTATAACATGTGATATGGCACTTGATGTTCACCAAAGACATAGTTAAGACAATTGTATTAATTGTATTTTTTCTTTCTTTCTTCCTTTCTTTCTTTTGAGAGAGAGAATGAGAGAGAGAGCACATGAGTGGTGGAGAGGGGCTGAGGGAGAGAGAGAGAATCTGAAGCCGGCTCCATGCTCAGCACGGAACCTGATGCAAGGCTCAATCCCATGACCCTGGTATCATGATCTGAGCCAAATTCAAGAGTCGATGCTCAACTGACTGAGCCACCCAGGTGCCCTAAGACAATTAGATTTCTTAAATGGAGAAGGGAAAAGAACTAATATGGAAGTAAGTTGCACTACGCTGTAAAATGTCAACACTAGTTGACGGTAATAAGGTATGTATGTATATTGTAATACCAAAAAAAAATGACTAAGGGAACTATCCAAAGTGATATATTTAAAAATACTAAATAAAACAAAGTGGTATTCTAAGTAATGTTCTTGTAACTCACAGGAAGTCAATAACACAGAAATAGAAGAATGAGAAACAATGAGAACAAATAGAAAACAAAACAAGAGACGTTAGCCCTAACATTTCAATAATGACATTAAACCCAAGTGTTTTGAATGTACCAATAAAAAGACAGAGCTTGGCAGAGAGGATCAGCAAAACCAAATAAAACAAAACAAACCATGATCCAAGTGTTATGGATTGATGCTTGTTTCCCCGCCAAAATTCATATGTCAAAGCCCTAACCCCCAATGTGATAGTATTAGGCGAAGGCATTTGGGAGACATCTAGGTTTTGGTGAGGTCTTAGATGTGGAGCCCCCTCATGGGTTTACTGAACTTACATGAAGAGGAAGAGACACTAGAGCTCTCTCTTCCGGTCATGTGAGCTTATGAGGGTACAGTGAGAAAGCTGCCATCGGCAAGCCACAAAATGGATCATCAAGAATTGAATCTCTGTGCACCTTGATTGTGGATGCCCCAGCCTCTAGAACTCTGAGAAATGTCTGTCTCTTTAGCCACTTGTATAGTATTTTGCTATGGCAGCTTGACCGTAGTAACATACCAACAATATTGTTTCCATAAGAATCCGTTTCAAATATAACATCAGAAGTTCAGAATTAAAAGTATAGAAAAATATATATTCTGCAAACCTTATTTAAAAAATAGGTGGGGTGACTATAACAGATCAACTAGAATGTAGCAAAACAATGATAAGGAACATCACATAATTATACATTTTACTTCCGGACTTCAAGCAAGGAATCTTCCCATATTTATGTATTATGTATTATGTAATGAAATACATAGAACTTTTGCTTTGTTATACACCAGAGAAGTACACAGTTTATCATGTGGCTCTTTATACCACCTAGACGTTTTCACTAATACTAATATTATTATCATTTTCCCTTTGATTACCCAATTAATGCAAAAATAAACAAAAATCCACCAAAATAGAGAAGTAATCCAAACCCAAACCCTAGAGACCTAGCCATCTTAGGTATATTAAACATAAATACAGCCTATGTGGCAGGAGAGAAGTTATTTGGATAGATATTAAGAGAGAAGTTTACAGAGACATGCTGAGACCAGACCGGAGTGGGGCTTATAGGCAAGGCAAGGAGTTGGACTTTTTATTCTAAAGGCAATGGGTGGGAGAACTGTAAGTGAAGTAGTAGCGATATGTATGGTCATTTTCATGATCCCATCGCTGTTGGGGAGAAAGAGAATTGAGTACAGTTTAGAGAATGTTGTACCTGAGATAAATGTGGAACATCCAGGTAGAGATACCTAGTTATGAAAAGTAGGTCAAGAACAGAACAGACAGTTGGAGTTACAGATGCATGAGTCATCAGCATAGAGCTGGCATCTGAGGAAACCAAAAGAAGACAAAAGAAATCTCTTGGAAGGGACCAAAACATCAAGAAGAAGCCCCAGATAATGGTAATATAGAAAGTGAAAGAGAGACAGAGGATCTGAAGGAAGTCACCAACTGCATACACTTTTACATCTGGTTTTATTTCTAGAACCAGAATCTATCCCCTAATCTTGTGTTGTGTCTTTTCCTGTCCTGAGGAAATGGGTTGAGAAATTCTTTGACCTCTGTAGTACTGTATTTAATATAGATTTCTTAATCACTTTATCGTATAAAAAGTGGTCCTGGTGCCAGACAAGAGAAGGCACTAGGATTTAAAACATGTGGGGTTGTTTTATTTGCATCAGTATATAGTGAAGAAAGCAAACTACCCACAGGCCATTTTCTATACTCCTGCACCTGTGACTGATAGTAGCCATTCCAGAGTTAACACAAAGTCAGCCAAAGAAATGATACATTTGAACAGCCTCTTTCATCTCATATCTTGTTTTCAAATCATTGCATCTCACTTAAGGCTACAGTGAGAAAGATCATCTCCCTCCTCCTATCTCTGTTTCCATCTGTTTTATCTTTTATTTACCATATTAATCATAATTCTAAACTTGGAATCACTATTTAATGAAAAAAATGGAAGAGTAAAAGTTGGGAATAAGAAAAAGTGCACAAATAAAGGAAATAAGATCAACACCTCCAGCAAAAGTTCTCTAATTATATTAATGAGTAGATTAATATATTTAGTGAGAAAATATTTAATTTGAAGTTTCTCTTAAAAGATGCTGACTTGAATATCAAATTGGTACATATACGGTCAACAATGCCTTCTGACCTGAATGAGAAAGGCTACAGCTGAAAGATAAGTATGTTTTTGGCAAGAGAGACTCTTAGCTTTGGCAAGAGAAGGGTGACTGACTCAGTGGGTCAGAGCCCACCATGAAGAGTGCATGAAACCTGTAGGGAAACTGAGGCAGATGACTTGCCACAGCGATGCACATTTCAGATTCCAGAACATCTAACTCTTCCTCCTGCCACAGTTTACTTCTTTCGGTGTGTGATCTTAAAACTGTTAGGTCATTCCTATTAGTGCTATCTTAAAATTGAAGGCAGATATTTCTAAAGTCTTTTACAATCGGATAAAGAGAGGTGACAAGAAACAAGCCAGAAGTCTCGGCCAGGAGGCTTGCTCCTATCTGTGGTGAAGGTATTTTATTAGAAAAGGTTTGGATTCCACTCTAACTATGTGGTCCTTGACCTGCAGTCTCCTTGAATCATGTATATCATATGAAACAACTTGCAACCTGTAAGATTTCAGATAATTCATTTAAATCATAAATACATAAAAAGTGGGCAAAAATGTTTATAATCATTGTTTACATGATACTTTTAGAAATCTGTTTAAAATCAAGAATAGCTATACATTTCTAAATCTTACCAATGGATTCTCATTACAAAGTTTTCTAATATGAAAGACTGATTAAGAGGAGAAGAAAGTACAGTGGTCCGGGACCCAGGAATCATGGGTTTACACTATTTGTGCAATGAACTTGGACATAACTCTTCACTACTCTGGCCTCCAGTTCCATAAGTTGTAAATTTTGTTTCTTTGCAAATGCATTTGGTTGTCCCAATTACCACACATTCAAGAGCAGTTTAGCTTGGCCATGGTAATAATAGTATTAGTAATGTAGTAATGTAGCACTAGCAATAGTACTAGTAAAAATAATAATAGTGTTTATCAAATGCCTGGCACTATAAGTTCTTTGTGAATATTAACTAATGTAACACACTAACTGTGTGTGATAAACACTATTATTATTATGTTCGTGTTTTGTAGAAAAGGCACCAAGGCACAGAGAGGTTAAGCAATTGTCTTGATGTCACCACACGTAGTAAATTGCAAAAGGCAGATTCACATGTAAGCACTCTGGAACCACATTCCAGATCCCCAACCACCATGCATATTGCATGTTATGTGATGGGCACATTTGGCCTTCTCCACTGCTGACATTTTTGAAGAGGAAATTAGGACTCTTAAGACAAGTCTTCATGGGTGGGAAGAAAGAGGGTACAAAATAACAGGCTAGATCAGGAGACTTCTACTCCAGTTCCCCAAGTATGAAGGGTTATTATTTATTTATTTATTTAGTTAGTTAGTTAGTTAGTTAGTTAGTTAACATACAGTGCAATATTGGTTTCAGGAGTAGAATTCAGTGATTCATTACTTTCATACAACACCCAGTGCTCATCATAACTGCTCTCCTTAGTACCCGTCACTCACCTAGCCCATCTCCCACCTACCTCCCTCTGTCAACCCACAGTTTATTCTCTATCACTGAGGTGTTTGCCTCCCTCCTCTCCCCCCCTTCTGATATGTTCATCTGTTTTATTTCTTAAATTCCATATATCAGTGAAAACATATGGTATCTTTCTCTGATTGCTTATTTTCCAAGATTTCATTCTTTTTGATGGCTGAGTAATATTACACACACACACACACACACACACACACACACACATATAGTTTGGCTATTGTTGATAATGCTGCTATACACATTGGGGCACACGTACCCCTTCAAATCTGTATTTTTATATCCTTTGGGTAAATACATAATAGTCAATGGCTGTACCATAGGGTAGTTCTATTTTTAGTTTCTTGAGGAACCTCTTTACTGTTCTCTAGAGTGGCTGCACCAGTTTGCATTTCCACCAACAGTGCAAGAGAGTTCCCCTCTCTTTGTATCCTCACCAACATCTGTTGTTGCTTGTGTTGCTAATTTTAGCCCTTCTGACAGGTGTGAGGTGGTAATCCATCATGGTTTTGATTTGTATTCCTCTGATGATGAGTGATGTTGAGCATTTTTTCATGTGTCTGTTAGCCATCTGGATGTCTTCTTTGGAAAAGTGTCTATTCATATCTTCTGCTCATTTCTGTTAAATTTTTTTTAATGTTTTATTTATGTTAGAGAGAGAGAGACAGAGACAGAGCATGAGTGGGAGAGGGGCTGAGGGAGAACGCGAGACACAGAATGTGAAACAGGCGCCAGGCTCTGAGCTGTCATCACAGAACCTGATGTGGGGCTCAAATTCACAAGCAGTGAGATTATGGCCTGAGCTGAAGTCGGATACTCAACAGACTGAGCCACCCAGGTACACCTCTTCTGTTCATTTCTTAACTGGGTTGTTTGTTGTTTGGGTGTTCGGCTTGATAAGTTCTTTATATATTTTGGATACTAACCCTTTATGTGTCATTTGCAAATATCTTCTCCCATTCTGTCAGTTGCCTTTTAGTTGTGTTGATTGTTTCCTTCACTGTTCAAGAGCTTTTTATCTTGATGAAGTCCCAATAGTTCATGTTTGCTTTTGTTTCCCTTGTCTTTGGTGACATGTCCAAAAAGAAGTCACTGTGGCTGAGGTCAAAGAGGATGCTGCTTGTTTTCTCCTCTAGGATTTTGATGATCCCCTGTCTCACATTTAGGTCTTTTACTCATTTTAAATTTATTTTTGGGTATGGTGTAAGAAAGTGGTCCAGTTTCATTTTTCTGCATGTCATTGTCCAGTTTTTCCAAGTCATTTGAAGAGACTGTCTTTTTTTCCACTGGATATTCTTTCCTGCTTTGTGAAAGATTAGTTGACCATACAGCTGTGGAGCTTTCAGATCTTTTGGGGGCATTAGTGGTCTGGGGTAGCTCCAAAGCTTGTGTTCATGGAACAAACAAAAAAGGAGTTTGACACTGAAGACATGCCAAATATGCATGGAGGCTTTTTGCTTATTTTAAATTTTATTCCCTACCCCGATCCTATCTGTGCTCCAATACATGCAACTCAAATTTTCTTCCGGATTCAGCTTGTGCACAATTCATTCACATTGAACTTGGACAGAAGATGAAAGGCAAACACCTTGATGTCACCTTTCCCTATATGTCGTTTTTTAATTTTCACTTAAGTCTTAAGTAACAGATTTTGCCACAAAGAGTCAGAAGAGAATAAACAGTAAAGAGAAGTGAAGAGGCATGTGATTTGGGCAATAAATCTTCCTTGGTTTAAAAGTCTTAATTCTTCTCTTAGATATGATGCCAAATCCTGCCAGGACAGAGAAGGGAAGTGTGTTGGGGGCGTGGGGCAGGGGGAAGAAGGTGTGTGGCCAGAGGGGGTGGTACTGAAGTAATTTTACCTGCCTTTAAAAAAATGTTTAAAATAATTTTTATAATGTGTTAAACTCTGTCTTAGCAATGGAAACCCTGTAATAAACAGCAGAGACATTAACTTGTGCTCCCTGGTTCATGCATTTCTGACTATGGGGAAGCTGCAATCTGTTCAGGGACCCGGCATTGCCTTTTCTGAATCTCTTCCTCCATGTGGCTTGTCTGCTAAGGGATTATGGCCAGTTCAGCACAGGAAATTTTTCTTGCTCATATTCCCTAGTGGAGTTGTTGAAAACGCACACAAGAGGAATTGTATCACTTCTAACTAAAAGGAAAGCCCATTGCAGTAGAATCGTATAAATCAGAGAAGAAATCCAGCTTGCTTTGGCTTTAGGGCTTCAGTACCCCACTTCCAGGGTCTTCTTCTTACCGGTGACCCAAGTGAGTAGTGGGTTTGTAATCCTAGGTAATAAACGTAACCAAAATTGGGAGTTCAGAAATTAATGCTTCAATGGTAAAATGATATACATATGTAATATTCACCTTTATATATATTTATGTATGTGTATCTATATGTATGTATGTGCATGTGTGTGTGTGTGTGTGTGTGTGTGTGTGTGTGTGTGTGTATTTTTCTTAACCTCTCCCAAATCTAAGTTTCTTGACTTGGGTTTTTAAGTCTTGAAAACTTCGAGTCTACCTTTTAAAGTGATCCCTAAACACATGTGTTATTTCTTCAAGTCTTCAAGCCAGGTTACTCAATTGTCTACTAAGGTCGAAGGTAAGTGTTGGAAATGTCCCTTCAGAGAACAGGAAGTAACCAAGGCAAGTTGAAAGGTTACTGGGAGTAATTACTATTGGACTAGCACGGTCTTTAATTTTAAACTGAGTGTAACACATTTCTCACTAGGTGGACCAACCTTCCCAGTTATAATCTGCCAGCATGAAAGTGCACACCACATAACCCCTCAAGATAAGCAATCTCCCATGTTTGCAAACATCCTTCCACCCTGCCCCACTGCCATGGCTTCTCCTACCTTTAAAACAATGCACTGGCTTCTAAAGAATTCATTAGGGTCAAGTCTTTCAAGGGCCTTACAACATTCCTGCCTATCCTGGTTCTTTCCTATCCCTCTAGGTGCAGCTCCCTCCCTCCTAACCTGTAGACACATTCACTTTGTTCATCCTATCCTCAAAACTGTTTCTCTCTTTAGCGCTTTTGGGCATGTTGTTCCTTCTCTTTGGCATATTTCCACCCACCCCCAGAAAGCTCAATCTCTGTCTAGTTAATGCCACTAATGCTTAATAGCCTAGGAGGTAAGAACTACTTCTCTGGCTTCAAGAGAAGCCCAAAGAAAAATCCCAAAGCCCCAGAAAGGGGCAGCAGGCGTCCGAACTCTGTTTTCTATCATTTCCTGTCTCTTCTTTCTACCAAATAACACTATCTCCCTTTCTAACCCTCATATTCAAAAGCCTGAAATTATAATGAAAATTTTTTTAAGGCAGCTTGTCAGAATGTTAAAAATTCAATTTTAAAGCATGAAACTCCTGTCATATTTTGTGCTGTACACTGATTGTCTGAATGCTAGCTGACTCCTCATGGTGGTTTGGCATGGTCTGGCCCTTTGTCCCTTGATGATTCCAGCTTACTACTCTCTCTCTCTGCTCAAGGTTCTACTCTTCAGCAATTAATCATGCAATGTCTTGCAACATCTTTTGACTCTCTCTGTCTGGCATGATTTAACTCTTATATTGTTATTAAATTCTTGAATATGTATCTCTGATTCCTCCAAGTAGGCTCTAAGTTCCTTGAGGTTAAGGGAAAACATTTTCCAATATTCGGTTTTCATCATTATCATTTGTGTGCACATCACAGCATATAAAGTTCTTCAACACAGCAGTTTTATGAGAAGGCAAGATAGTTATTCTACAGGTGAGAACATGGAAATCAGAAAAATAATTGATTTTTCTACCATACCATAAGTTTTGAGGAGCAAAAGCAGGCCTTTGGATTTCTGATTTAATATTTTTTGTTTTAATTTTTCCCACTACATCAAGCTGTTTTTCACACAGTGCCTATAACAGGGTCTCATAATAAAACAGATACTTAGTAATTATTTGCAGGTTGATTTCAAATTTTAAAGGAAACAAAGTAAGACTCATCAGAATGGATTTGCATGACAAACATTTGCATGAAAAGTAAATAAATGAACTCACTGCGTGGATTCTTCCAAAATGTCAGTGTTTCCTGTTGAGGAAACAAATCATATTGGCTACATTGACCTAGATTTTCCCTTTCTTCTTGAATATTTATGGTTCCAAGGGCAGAATACAGCTCAGATCTTGCACACACAAAAAAATGGAAAGTGCATGTAGGAATTAAAGTAACTTTTATAAGTTTCCATTTTTTCAGGACCATGCATGCCTCTGTGATTGTTGTAAAAGGAGTAAACAGCTCTCTTTGGCCTTCAGCTCATGGCCAGCAAAGGAGGCATGTAGCGTCTGTCTGGAAAGTCAGAAACATGTGGTGGCTCAGGATCTTGGGCAAAATAGGGTAAGAATAATAGTCATTTTTCATTTTCTAGTCCTTGGTGTCTAGAGGACTTAACAAAATATACATAAAGCCCAATTCTGAAAACAAAGCAACACATCCCGCAGCCTCAACAAAGCAGGGCCTTAGGGAAAATAATAATAAACGCCATTCTTCCTTTGCCTTTGCCACCAACATTACAGACCATAAGCAGTGACACTAGGAACAGAAAAGTCAGAGGTTATGCGAAGGGGAAAGGGTGAAAGTAGAGAAAAAAATAAAAAAGAAAGTGAAGGTACTTGATGTTTCCAGAAATTGCTTCTAGATGCAGGTAGAACACAAATTTGACCTAAAATACCAGCCATATCATGGCCCTTCACACACACAAAATATACACACACCCCCGTCAACAATCACAAGAGGATCCCTCAAAGAGAGGCCCATCAACACATATGAGGAGGAAATGACTGTTATGGCTGCAGGAATAGATACTTGACGTGTTTAATAAGTGGCATAACATGTATTAATGATTGAAAGATGCTTGCAATGCCTTACTTAAACAAGCAGATAATAATCAATATGTACATTTTTTCTACTTTTAAAGCAAATGTGGATATACATATATGCAAACATATGCATGTTAGGAATGCATTAAAATACAAATAACTTTCCCCCTTTCTGGTGGTGAGAAGATGGATGTTTTTAACCTTTTATTTATTTGTTTGTTTGTTTATTATAATGTTTATTACTTTTGAGAGAGAGACAGAGAGACACAGAAAGAGAGCAGAGGAGGGGCAGAGAGAGAGAGAGAGAGAGAGAGAGACAATCCAAAGTTGGCTCCAGGCTCTGAGTTATCAGCACAGAGCCCGATGCAGGGCTCCATCCCATAGACCTCAAGATCATGATCTGGGCCAAAGTTGGATGCTTAACCTACTGAGCCACCCAGAGGAGCTCCTGGACATTTTTTTAAAATTCCATTCCTTAATTCCTTTCCATGCTCATCTGTTTGGTATTTGTATGCAATGACCATTTATTGCTTCTGTCATAAAAAGAAATATTTATTGAAAATTTAAAAATGCCAGTAGTTAATGGCAAACCACACTCACATAGAAATCCTGAGGCAGGGGTGCGTGGGTGGCTCAGTCGGTTAGGCCTCCGACTTGGCTCATGTCAGATCTCACGTTCGTGGGTTCGAACCCCGCATCAGGCTCTGTGCAGACAGCCAGCTCAGAGCCTGGAGCCTGCTTCCGGTTCTGTGTCTCCTTCTCTCTCTGCCCCTCCTCCTCTCATGCTCTGTCTCTCTCTGTATTAAAAATCAATAAAACATTTAAAAAATTTAAAAAAAAGAAATCCTGAGGCAAACATGCACAATCTATGTTCATGAATTGGATGAACTGAGGGAATTGAGATTCATGGCTGAAGAAGAATTTCTAATTTGAAGAAAGGAAACTTTATCAGGTATTTCCATATTTTTCTCACTGATGTACAACCCCAATTCCTCTAACAGCTACTGTCTAATTCTGGTTCTGGAAGTACCATCTATTTGACTTGGGCAGTTTACTTAATCTTTCACTGCCTGTATTTTCTCATCTGCAGAATGGAGCTAGTAATAATAGTACCTTACCTTATTGAGCTGTTGAGTATTAAATGGAAGAGTCCATGTGAAATGCTTGGCATGTGAAAGCTGGCAAATTGTAATCACTCATTAAGCATTACCTAATACTATCGCAGTTATCAGAATCTGCATCTTCATCATCAGGACCATTACTCTTTCATGAAAGGAACTCAATTTTAAGTGGTATTTCCTTTCTGTCCTCCAAATCCATGCATGTCAACAACTATTTAACCTAAATGGTCTTAAGAAACAAACACTTCAGGGGCACTGGGTGGCTCAATTGATTAAGCATCCAACTGTTGATTTCAGCTCAGATTTGTGAGACCTCACAGTTTGTGAGATGGAGCCTCACGACAGGCTCTGTGCTGACAGTGTAGAACCTACTTGGGGTTCTCTCTCTTCCTCTCTTTGCCTCTTCCCTGCTCACACACACATAATCTTTCTCTAAATAAATAAATAAATAAATAAATAAATAAATATTTTTTTAAAAGTATTTCAGAATCAGCACTTAACAAGTTTCTCTTCCTGAAACCAAGCTTCATGCAGTCATCTCCATTTCTGTGAATGATAATACTATCCATCCAGTTGTACTGGCCAGAAACTTAGAAAACATCTTTTTTTAAAGTTTACTTATTTATTTAGAGAGGAAGAGAGAATCCCAGGCAGGCTCTGCACTGTTGGCACAGGGCCCAACTCTGGGCTCAAACTCACAAACCATGAGATCCTGATCTGAGCCAAAACCAAGAGTCAGATGCTTAATCAACTGAGCCACCAGGTGATGCATAGAAGACATTTTTATAGTCATCTCTCTTCTCTCTCCTATCTATTATCATTTTTTAAAAAACAAATTTTACCAATTTTACTATTGCACTATCCCTCAATTCTCCAGTTTACCATCACCCTCCTGGATCATTCTAACATCATCTGTCATGTGGACCATGGCAGGAGATTTCCAACTGACCTCCCCACATTCACTGTGCCCTCCCCACAGTGTATTTCTTCCCTAGAGGCAGAGTGATCATTTAAAAATGCATATATGATTCTATCACCCTCATGCCTAAAATCTTTCAATAGTTACTTACTGCTTTAGCAGATAATGATCAAAATCCTGAACAGTAACATCCATTGGGTCTGTGCCTACCTTTCCTGCCTTGATTTATATCCTAGGGGCACCTGGGTGGCTCAGTCGGTTAAGTCTCCGACTTCGGCTCAGGTCAGATCTCATGTTCGTGGGTTCGAGCCCTGCGTCAGGCTCTGTGCTGACAGCTAGCTCAGAGCCTGGAGCCTGCTTCCGGTTCTGTGTCTCCTTCTCTCTCTGACCCTCCCCCTCTCGTGCTCTGTCTCTCTCTGTATCAAAAATAAATAAAACATTAGAAAAAAAAAAAAAAGAATATTGTTACATCCTAGTAAGTTGTGCCTGTGCCCTGATCAATTGGGCTTTATTCACATGGGTTCCGCTGGTCTGACCTCTTCCCTCCATTGTGGGTTGCTTATAATGTTCTTCATCTTGCTACTGCCCTCACATGGCCCCAGTTAATTCCTTATTTTCCACGCTTTCACCTGAACACTCAGCAGATGCTCTTTCTTATACCTTAGGGAGAAGATAAAAGCAAAAAGATGGGCTATACCCCTTCTTTCTTATAGCCAACTATGCCAACTGGTCCATATCTGTACCTGAAACCTATTGCCTTCTTGTTGCAATATGTTTGAGACCAGGTCCACTAGCCTATGGTCTTTTAACTTTCTCAAGAAATTTCCTACAATTATCCTTCATTCACACACCAATTTCTCCCTTTAGCTGGTTTATCTCAACAGCACTCAAACATGCTCTATGGTTTCATATTTAACACATAATCTCACATTTTCTTCAGCTGCCACGCTAATTCTTTGTCTCTCTCTCTTTCTTTCAAATATTTATTTTATTTTAAAGAAAAAGAGAGAGCTGGGGATAGGGGGAGAGGGAGAGAGAGAACTTTTGTTCTGTTTTTTTTATAAAATGTGACTTTATTTTGCCTTCATTTTATTTATTTATATTTTTTAATTTAAATCCAAGTTAGTTAACATATCATATAATAAATGATTTCAGGAGTTTAGTGATTCATCAGTTACATATAACACCCAGTGCTCATCCCAACAAGTGCCCTCCTTAATGCCCTTTGCCCATTTAGCCCATCCCCCACCCAACACCCCTCCAGTAACCCTGTCTGTTCTCTGTATTTAAAAGTCTCTTATGGTTTGTCTCCTTCTCTGTTTTTATATTATTTTTGCTTCCCTCCCTTATGTTCATCTGTTTTATATCTTAAATTCCACATATGAGTGAAATCATATGATACGTGTCTTCCTCTGACTTATTTCACTTAGCATAATATACTCTCTAGTTCCATCCATGTTGGTGCAAATGCAAGACTTCATTATTTTTGATCACTGAGTAATATTCCATTGTATATATATACCACATCTTCTTTACCCATTCATCAGGTGATGGACATATGGACTCTTTCCATACTTGGGCTGTTGTTGATAGCACTGCTATAAAACATTGCCCCCTTGAATCATTAGTCCTGTATCCTTTGGTCAGCACAGAGCCCAACATGGGGCTCGAACCCACGAACCGTGAGATCATGACCTGGGCTGAAGTTGGACGCTTAACCAACTGAGCCACCCAGGCACCCCATCTTTTATAAAATCTTAAGGGTTCAGGAAACGTTCTTTAAATAGCTAGAAAATTCAAAGGATATAAGAAAATTCTAGAGTTACCTAGTGAGTTATACAGAGCAAACGGATAGAGAACTTTCTAACAGAGAAAGTTTCACCATCCAGGATCTACAGATTACACTGAGACATTATCCTTCTGGGATGTATGGGATATAGGGATTGCAGGGTCCTGTAGGTGCTGTAGTTTTCTTGGTGAAAAATAAGTAGTAAGTGAAACATACTTGCTTTTCTTTTAATAAAATGTTCTTCTAATGCATTATGACTAGTGGCCATCCAAATGGACAGACTTTCCCAGGTTGCCATGTTAGAGCCAAGTCAAATGAGCCATGTTATCACCATGAAGTAAAAAAACAAAACAAAAACAAAAAATGAAGGCCTTTGTGCCAAGGACATCTCAAATACCATGGGGGCTGAGATGTGGTTTGGACCACACAGATAAAGGGAAATGAGACACGTGAATTTCAAAGGAAGTCCAAATATCAACAGTACTTCCATTTTTAATTTTAAACATGGAACCTACACTTCAGTTACATCATGGGATTCTCATCTTTGCTTTCTTGACCTGCTAACCTCATCCTCTCCTACTGCAGACAGATTTGTCTTTGAGGCAAGATACGTGGCTACTGGGATCCTTATTTTAGCAGCCCTAGTAGAAATCCAGAACATAATTTCACCAGCATCTATCTTAATCTCAGAGAAGGAGAATTACCAGCCCAGAATAAGTCAGTTCTACTTGCTTTGGAACCATTGCTGTTGCCGCGTACATCCAGAACTGTAATTGGGCTAAGCCTGGGACATGAACACAGAGAAGAGAATGGATGTTAAGCTTGCCAGGCAGATTAAAACAGAAATTGCCAGCCACCACAGATTAGTATATTCTAAATGACCCCAAGAATTATGACTGAAAAACAAGCCAGAAAACTAAAGAGAACAAGACATCAGCACAATGCTCTGTTAAATGTCTTTTTTGTAAAAATAGTCAAAACTGTATTAAGATGTTGAAATAAGTGACTTTATGTAAAGTTTTGAGTTATCTCTAAAAGTGTTCAAACAGAAGCTAGAAGCAAAATTCATAGTAATGTTAGAAGAATATTTTTCAGTTGCATTTCATTGAGCCTAGTGAGATACGGAGAAGGCACTAGGGGTTTGCACAAGACAGTAGAAAGGGAGAACCCATCTCTCACTGAGATTCAACGGGGGCATTTCTACCTGACCTATTTCACATGTTAGCCTTTCATATAAAGTTTTAGAAATGGTTTCATCAACTAAAGATAAAAGTTGAAATCTACTGTGATAACTGTGGTAGATATTCCTTAAATAGCAGATGAGATAGCCTTTAGGCCCTGAGATTTCCTAAAATGCTATACGTAAAAAGAGATCAAGATTCATTTTAATGATAAAGTGCTATGATTTTACAAGCCTTGTGAAGTAAGGTGCTTCAGCTGCAGGGTGCTCTAAAATACTTACAACACAAGTTTCAGAGTCTGGCTAGGATTGAAAGATCAACAAATGAACCTTCTGGAGCTTCCAAATGTCCCTTCCTTATGGAAGATTTCTGAGTCTCCCTCTCTCCTTTAGCTCATGTGTTCTGTTACCTGCTCTCTCTCACAGGATATCCTAACTTTTCCCATTAGCATTTACAACAACTCTAAGCAATTTGCTGTGAGTCTGTCTGTCTTGCTTCAAAAATGTAAGGTAACAGAGGCTGTGTCTCCTTGTTTACTGCCAAATCCCCGGTGCTCAGCATGATGGTTAGCCTCTTGATCTGTTAATACCTGATGGCAGAATGGAGGAAAGAGCGCAAAAGTGGGAATTTGTTAGAGTCTGAAAATGATCAGCAGAGATTCTCAAACAATTTTGCAGTACCCTTCCATTACAACTTTTCCTTTAAAAGAAAGAGTTTTATATGCATAGTTACTTTGCATAGAGTGTTTAGGGGAAAGTAAGGTGCCAAATCTTAAACAGTCACTTTGGCTCTTTGCTCCATTAGCAGGACAAGCAAGGAAAACAAAGAACTAAAGTATCCTTTAGGAGCATAGCTGTGACTCGTACACATTTTATTTTTAACTTATTTTCATTCCTCCAAATCTCCTATCCTCTGCTCTTGCAGCGGTTTGACCAGCGGTATCATCTTTCTTTATGGATTCTGCTCATGCTTGTCTCATCGAATCAATCATCCAGAGGTCTTAGCTGCTTGAAAACTTTTTAGCAGACCTCCTCTTCTCCACATCAAGGAAGGGGTGCGTGTCACTGCAGGAATGGTGCTGGAGGTCGCGTGGGTGTGGAAGCAGGGGGAGGCATTGGGAGTACAGTAGGTTCTTTGAAAATTCTAAAGGCTTTGAGGGAAACCTGAGTCTCAGGCCCTCAGCTCAAGGTCCTCGGGCAGTCTGCATGGCTGTAGGTCAAACCAAGGAAACACAGAATTCTCCAGGCAGAACATCAAGAGGGTTTTGAGTTTCACATGAGCACTTGAAAACTATCTCCCTCAGCACATGTGGATTTCCACACACTTCAGTTCAACACCGTCAGAGGCAAACTGAAATATTTTTCCTATTAACCTCTTCCTCTTCCCTGCTTGTGATCTGACATTTCCTTCCCAGGTTGACTTTCTCCTATAGGCTTAGAACTGGGATTTTGAATTTCCAGCGTTGACTTTCCAGACGCCCTTTTGCTTTGCTTCAGCTTTGTTTCAGAGCTGTCTCCTGTTTCCCCAGCTCCGGGGTGCTTCTTCAGGCCACGTGCCGGCCTCTACCCCTTCCCTGTATTTACAGCTTCCTCGGTTCGCTTCCTGTGTCTATAATCTCACTCACCCTTGCCGTACTGCCTCCATTTCCGGAGTTGAGAGTATGGTTTCGATTAGAAAGCTCTGTTTTCCCCCTGGGCTTCACATACTGGCTTCCAGTATCCTTGTCCACTTTTCATTACTGTCTTCCTCTGGCCACAGTTTGCCTTGTTGAAGCATAATGATCTCATCTTCTCTTTAATGACTTGACCTCATTTCTTCCCCTGAACCATATTACATGATGGGTGACATTATTTACGTTTTCCCTTTTGCTCCTGTGGCATGCTTCAGGCTGTCCGTTTTCCCCTGTGCTGGGTGAGAAAGCACAGGCCACCTGTTAGCACATTCTAAGTTAATTCTTTCTTTCAAACTGACCCCTTTCAGGGTTCTACAGAAGCCCACAAAACCTACATCTACGGGGGTCACAAAGACAATTTTGCCAAGGATATCACCCAGCTAGGGAAACCTTGGATTTGGAATCAAATTCATATTTTTAGCTTAGAAAGGAAAATAAACTGAGGAGTCTTTTCAGTAAAAGCAGGAGGAAGGGATTGAGGGTGTAGAGTCAGGTGAGAGGGAGAAAAGTCTTAAAATAAGAGTCTTGTTTTTGTAATCCCATCTTGGATCTTGCTCGAGTGATTTCTTCAGTCCTGAAGTTCATGTTTTGTTTTGTTTTTCATTAAAAAAAAAGGGGGGTCTGGTAATACTTCCTGTTTGCTACAGAATTAATAAAATAAGTCTAGTATACTTAAAAATGTTTGGAATCAGGTGTGCCTGGGTGATTCAACTGGTTAATCATCAGACTATTGGTTGCAGCTCAGGTCATGATCTCGTGGTTCATGAGTCTGCACCCCACGTCGGGCTCTGTGATGACTGTGCAGAGTCTTCTTGGGATTCTCTCTCTCTCTCTCTCTCTCTCTCTTTCTTTCTTTCTCTCTCTCTCTCTCTCTCTCTCTCTCTTTCTTTCTCTCTCCCCATCTCTCTGTTCTACCCCTGATCATGCTGTCTCTCTGTCTCTCAAAATAAATAAGTAAACTTAAAAAATGTTTGGAATCAGCAAGAGAGTAAAGGTAGAATGTAGAGTTTAAGAGCATGGGCTTCTGAGACATACTTGATTACTAGAGTTTAGGTCTTGACCTTGAGCAAATTATTTAACATCTAGAAACCTCCATTTCTTTAACTAGAAAATGAGATGACAAAAGTTTTCACCTCAGAGATTTCTTATGAGGGACAAAAGACAATAATTATTTTGTATAATTATTTCATGGCATGTGCTTAGTAAACATTGGCTGTTACTACTATTAACAATATCTGATATCTCCACAACTTCTAAAGCAGTCTAAGAGAATGGAATCACATGGAATTAAATCTGTTTAGACATGTTTACCTCTTTCAATTTGACTTTGGATTCCTTATAACGGATCTCATGCCTTAACTTTTTTCCTTAGCACCAACCACAAGGCATGAGACAAAGAGACTCAATAAGGATGTATGAACTTTAAAAGGAGATGGGTGACAACATCAGTGTTTCTTCTGCATTTGAGCCTCTTCCTGCACGATTGCTGGACAATTTCGAGTCCTCTCTTTCATTTGCCAGAATCCAAACCTAACTCATCTGTTGTGCCCTGTGTCTTGGGATTGACCTTCCCTTTCTACTCTTAGGAGGTTCCCTGGTTACTTTTCTCTCCCTCCTTATTTTCTCTATAAAGTCCAAAAAAATTCTAACCACAAAAGTAATACACAATCACTCTAAAGTTCCAATTCAAATGTTAAAAAAAAAAAGGTAAAAGTGAAAGTTACGGCATCTTCTCTTCCTATTGGCAAATATTGTTGACAATGTAGCCTGGACTTTTCCAGATTTTTCTTTGTGGAAACTTTTACATACATATTATATATAGTTTGTTGCTTTGTTTTAAAAATATTATACTATAAATATTATTCTTGCCTTTTCTGCCTGTATTGATAAATAATTTAATGAAAATACACAATTTGAAGAATATCATGTACATCTGGGCATTTGGGTTACTTTCTTTTTAGTTTCACATTTCAAATAAATACTTGAAATCTCTTGATTCAATAACTTTAAATATTAACTATATCCCACTAAAAAAAATCAGGTTTTAATTCTTCTTTCTTTCCTGCCATTTTACCAATATATGAGCTTTATTATTTTAAAGTTTATTTATTTATTTTGTGTGAGAGAGAGAGAGAGAGAGAGAGAATCCCAAGGAGGGTCAGCACCATCAGCATAAACCCTGATGCACAGCTCAAACTCACCAACCATGAGATCGTGACCTGAACTGAAGTAGGACACTTAACTGATTGAGCCACCTATGTGCCCTAATATATGCACTTTAAAGTATTGATTAAATTTACATTCCATAACTTTGTTACTATGACTATATAAACATTTGTTTTTCACTGTTGAACCCAGTGGTTCCTAGGATAACATTTTTCCCCTCCTTGAACAGTTTCCCAAACTCCTTCTCCCCTATTATTGCATAATTTTCTCACTGTGTGAGCATTTGGCTTGATCTTCCACCATCTAAAATAAGCTCTAAAAAGTGTCTCTCAATAGAAGTTGTCACAAAATTCAAATCAGCTTCATAATCTACCAAGTCCATTTTTCCTGGAGGTATCTTCTGGAGTTCTCTTTTATCTGTTTCAATCTGGATTTGGTTTTGTCTGTGCCTGCCATACTGCTGTTGTTTTGGGAATTCCCCGTAGTATCTTAGGAAGAACTTTCACTTTTAATCTGTTTAGGGCTGCCTGTTTCTAGGAGCTCCTGTGTTCTTTGTTTTCTTTCTTGATTTACTTACTACGTTGAGACATTTTCTTCGAGTAGATTCTTGAGAAAGAGTTCAAAAAGGTAGTATTTTTGATATTTCACTCTTCTGAAAATATTTTTTCTTCTATCTTTATTCTTAGCTGCTAGTTTGGATGAGTCTAGAATTCTAGGTGATTTATTTTTATTTATTTAATTATTTATTTATTTTTTAATGTAACACTATTTATTTTTTAACATATGCAATTATTTTCCATCATTTACAATACAGTAGTTACAATGACACTCCAAACAGAAAAACAAAGTAAAAAAATCAAAACCCCCACTTCTATTTCATGTAATTAGACTTATACAGAAATTAGAAGGTTAAGTACCAATAGTTAATCACCTAATTTCACAGCTATCTGAAGTGGCAATCATTATATAGTAGCTTATCTATGATACATTCAAGATACATGATACAATTTATTACTTGCCCATAAGCTAAAACACAGTCTAGGTGATTTATTTTTAATCAGAACTTTGAAAGTATCAGTTTATTACCTTTCAGCTTCTATTATCATTCACATAATGTTGTTCTCATACAATATTCTTTGTTTGTTAATTCCAGACACTTTATATGTGGTAAGGTTGTATTTATTTCCTTTCTGGAACCTTTTGGAATCTCTTCTTTACTTTGTTTTTTAAAGTTTCCCATTACTTGTCCTGGTCTGTCCCTTTAAAAAATTTTTTTTGTTTATTATTTTTATTTTTTTAATGTAAATCCAATTAATTAACATATAGTGTAATCATGATTTCAGGAGTAGAGTTTAGTGATTCATCACTTTCATACAACACCCAGTGCTCATCCCAACAATTGCCCTACCTAATGCCCATCGCTCATTTAACCCATCCCCCTGCCTACTATCCTTCCAGGAACCCTCAGTTTGTTCTCTGTATTTGACAGTTTCTTACGGTTTGCCTGTCTCTCTGTTTTTATTTTACTTTTGCTTCCCTTTTCCTATGTTCATCTGTTTTGTTTCCTAAATTACACATATGAGTGAAATCATAGGATATTTGTCTTTCTCTGACTGTCTTATTATTGTGGGCTCTTTCAATTTGGAGAACCATGGCCTTCAGTTATATTTTATTTTGCTATTTGTTATTAATTTTCCCCACACTACATTCTAGGCTTTTTAAAAAAATGCTTATTAGTTCCACTTTAGTATATTGTAGATTGATCTTCTAATATATTCATTTTTTTCTCTATATCGTCTAGTTCTACTTTATTTGTCCTATTTTCTGGCACATTTTCTCAGTTATTTCTGTCAATCTTCCTACTGACTTTGAGAAAAATGTCTATCATATTTTTCTGCAGGAATTAATTTTTATCAGAGTCTCTCTTGTAGCATGTTTTTCTTGTTTCATTAATTGTATTTTTTTCTTTAAATGTTTATTTCTTTTGAGAATGAGAGAGAGAGAGTGAGCAGGGGAGGGGCAAAGAAATAGGGAGAGAGAGAATCCCAAGTAGATTCTGAACTGTCAGCACAGAGTCTGATGCAGGGCTCCATCTCACAGACCATAACATCATGACCTGAGCCCAAATCAAGAGTCAGTTACTTAACCGACTGAGTCACCCAGATGCTTCCTTCATTGATGTTGTTGAGGTATGAGCTATCATTTAAAAACAGTTCTAAGTTCTTTCTATTTCTTTTTTCTTTTTTTTTTTTGTCCTTTATAGCTTATGTTGAAAACTTTTCTCCAAAATTTGTGATCTTTGAGCTTTTAAAAAGGAAAAACTTGGGGTGTCTGGGTGGCTCAGTAGGTTAAGCATCCGACTTCAGCTTGGGTCATGATCTCACAGTCCGTGAGTTCAAGCCCCACATCGGGCTCTGTGCTGACAGCTCAGACCCTGGAACCTGTTTCAGATTCTGTGTCTCCCTATTTTTCTCTGCCCAGCCTCCACTCGCACTCTCTCTCACTCAAAAATAATAAACACTAAAAAAATTAAAAAGGAAAAACTTATTTTTGAAGTGTTGGAAATAAGAAACTCAATGAACAGGCAGAGCTTAGTTAGAAGGTTATCAGGTAGACAGCTCGAAGTTTTCAAAGGGCTTTTCCCAAATTTCAGAATTTATAGACCTTTTCTCTGGGGCAGTTTAAGACCTTCAGAGAAGAACACCAAACTCTTGTGAATAAGATAAAGGGAGCCTTTTAGACTCTGTCCCTTGACCTCATTCTCCATGAAGTGATTTCCATCTGGAACATTCGCTCTCACTCTTTTCTGAGCTTTGTTTCCTCACATCTCCAGAATACAGGTTTCCCCTAGTAGCCAAAAATAGAACATTCCCATGAAACCTTCAATAAGTTGAAATGGCAAAAAGTGATGAAGCATTTACCATTTTGTAAAAGCAAAAATCCACTTGGGAACCGTTGGTTAGCAAAAACAGGTACTGATATAAGTCTTTTGTAAAAGCAAAGTGGCATAAAGCAAACCTGGTGGGGGAAACCGATGGGGAGGAAAACGACCTTTTCCTAGACTTTCAAACAATCCACAAGTTTTAGTCCAGCCTCTTCACCAACACCTTTTTATGTCTACTGCCTTATTCCCTAAAGTTTGAGTGGTCTCTATGGGGCAATCAGCTTCTTTCTCATTGGAAACCTACTTTGTTCCCACTGTCTCTGCTCTGAGTTATTTCCCATTCACTCTCTCAAAAATCTGCTGAATCTTACTTAGTGATTCAATTTCATTAACGACTAAAGATGTTTTCTGTTCTCTTTGTAGGCTTAGTGGAGAAAAGGACAAGAACATTTTTGGTAACTTTAGCTTTACTTTGGTTGAGATAAGGTAGGGTCATCAGTTTGAGAGTTCTTTAACAGACCTTGATGGCTTTAAAATGTGGAAAAAAGTCCACTTTTGGTGGAAAATAAGAACGTAAATAAACAAATAAATAGCATTAAGTTCATGAGTAATACATTATGACCATGAAGCAATAAAAAAAAAAGCTTGAAATAAAACTAAATTTTTTCATATTTTGTGACACTTAAGTTTGCTAAGACTTTCTCTTATTAGAGGATTTTCAGGTTTTTTCACATTAATATTATAAATAACTTAATGGCATAAGATATTTTATAAAATAAGAAAATACATAATCATAACACTAGAATAATAGGCATAAACTTATAAAGTATAAAACTAGAAATAACAACTCCTCCCCACACACCTATGGACAATAATTTTTTATAATATATATTCCGTTGTAGTCATATATATTAATTTTCATATGCATTTTGTTTAGGGCTTCTGTTGTATGATTAATGGTTCAGTGGATTTTATATTTTAATTGTTATTAAGAAAAAAACTTCAGTGAAAAATGGCTGAACAAGATCCCCCACACTCCTACCTCCATTCTTGCCCGAGTCAAATTCATGTTGATACTAAGTGGTTCATAGTATCTCCTAAATAACATTTTTTTGCTCATAATGGATTTCCTATCCATTTAGAGGAAATCCCTGAGTATTAGGAGGCCTCTCCTATAACCTTATGTACTTGAGATTATTTATTCCTGTCCTGACCTTGGGTTCCAACCATGTGGAGCTACAATCACTTCCAGGTAACTTACAAAGGTATCCGCTAAGTGACACCTTAATTCCTAGCCTAGGATACTAGACCTATCTGAAGATCAGGTTAAGGACTTTCTCAGGCTGTTGATGACTTACTGATAAAGCTGGGGGTATGTCCAAAGCAAAAATCCCCTGGATGAGCTATGATAGAGAGCAAGGACTGGGATATGGTTAGAACCTAATTTCACTTCATACCGTGCCACTCCCTGGTTAACTGATCTTGGGAAAAAATCATCTCTTTGAGGTTATTTCCAGAATCATCAAGATCCAGAGATTTTTGAAGTAAGTATCCAGTGGTTAGGAGGGTCTCAGAAAATTGTAGTGCTAGCTACTATTACTTTCAGATATAGCAGAGAACTTCTGTAGGGATATTTATGCAAAGAATAAAAGGAATTCCAAGAGGCCTTCTGATCTAAATACTCCTTTCAAGGACTTCCCTTTGTGCTGGAAATACCTAGGGAACATAATTTGTCATATGTCTCAGCAACTGGCAAATCAGTATGTGACAGTGATACTATATGATGGTCCTATGAGAACTATAGAAAGCATCCTCAGATACTTTTTGTATGAAACTGAGATATAAATAACTTTAACAAAACTATAGGCATGAGTTAGGGGGCATGATATTCTTGATACATGCATAACCTATTTGGCTATTAATATATTCAATATTAAATTTAAGAATTTTAAATATTTAAATATATTTTATGTAAAAAAATTTAAAATATAAATTTGTTTCCAAAATTTATTGATCTAAATAATTATCTAACTAAATATTTCCAAGTGCCATGAAGGAAGCAGACACAGAAAAGTCTTATTTTCTTTATTTTTTAATGTTTATTTTATTTTTGAGAGAAAGACTGAGAAAAAGCATGAGCACAGGAGGGCAGGGAGAGGGAAACACAGGATCTGAAGCAGGCTTGGTGCTGACAGCAGAGCTGACTCACGAACTGTGAGATCATGACCTGAGCTGAAGTCAAATGCTTAACCAATTGAGCCACACAGATGCCCCAGAAAAGTCTGATCTTCTAAAGGGAAAGTGGGTAGAAAACATGAACACAAAGTAGGCATGTTGAGATGAGGCTCCTTGGACAAGCTAAGGACATTACGTTTCTGGGAGCGGGAGGAGGATTCTAATAGTAAGGTTGGGAGGCATGTATCAGAATTTGGATGGAGCATTTAAAGATATTAGTTTAGTTTAAATTGTCACTGGTCAGTTCTCCAGCCAAGTCCACTTTCTCATAACTCATCCCACGTTAGTGTCATATAGGTCACTTGGAAAAAAAGCAACTCTGTACTGAAAGCCATTTCCCCAGTATCTGGGATAACACTATCAAATTTCTCCCTTGAGCCAACTTCCCCGTGTCACTTGGTTGAATGCATTTTTTAGACCTCTCTATAGTGAGAAGAGAATGTTTTAATAGGTCATTTTTTCCCATCTGGGTTGGCTCTAGAAATAAAGCCTATGTTCCTTGGAGTGATGATAAGGCTTAGGTGAGATTCACTCACAGCAACAGCACAGCTTCTTGGAGGACGCCCACTGTGTCATCCTTGCTTATGACTTCTGCCAAAAAAAAGGACTTTCTTTACGTTCTGGCTTTAATAGTTCTCACATCTTGGAATCAACTATCAAGTCTTATTGATTATTGCTGCACTGCCCAAAGATGTTTTTCATTTGTCTCTAAACTTTGATTTCAGCCCAAGTGTTTGGATAACTCAGAATCTTAGTTTGATGATAATAAATGCTTTTTTTTCCTTTTTTTTTTTTTGCAGTTTAGAAGGAAGGGATGCTTGAATTTATATAGGAACATACTTAACCTAAAGCTTCCTTTAAAATTTTTTCCCATACATTTTAGGTAAAATCCTTCATACATAGATTTGGGGAAAAGAAAAGAAAACTTATGACATCTCTGCATTGTTGTCAAGGTAAATTTCCTCCAATTCTTTCCACTGCTTCATATCATGTTCAAATTAAATAAATTTCAAGCTTGCTTTAATAACATTCTTATGCCTGCTTAGGAGAGTTCTTATAATAAAGAATTAAAGAAGAAATTAAACAAGAAAAGAAGAAAAGTGTTACAGAGAATCGAACCTGGGTAAGGTACTTGTTTTAGCACCTTTAAATCATGAAATTGCTTTTGAAGAAATCAAGAAGTTTAGAAAGAGGGCTCCTTAAAGGATAAGGCACGTTTTAGTGGTATGTACACAGGAAAGGGCATTCTAGACATAGGAAACTTTATCAACAAAGGTAGGCAAGGTAGGGAAATAATTAAATGCCTTCAGTGATATTGGCTAAAATATCCATTATAATTTATAGACAATAGTAGCAGAAGCAGTGAAAATTACTATTTAAGTACTATCATTTACTGGCTTCCTGCTATACAGAGTCTTTTATATATTTTAATCTCATCTGACTCTTATTACAATAGCATTTTAGGTAAGTAATATTATTTGTTAATTTGTAAATGAGAAAACTGAACCTCTCTGGAATTAAGTAACTTGCTAAACTAAGTGGTAGAAGTAAAATTTAACAAAGCCAAAAACTTCTTATATTTCTACAACATTATGAATTTGGGGAACTAAATGTGATCTTGCTATTGGGAAATCATCAAAATCATTCATAATCTGGAGCCCCTTGCCCACTGTATTGAAAGAGACAGGATCTTTAAAGAGTGGGGCTTTTCACAAAGAAAGAGGTTTGGTATACGGTGAACAAGAGAAATAGATCTCTTCCATTAAAGCCCACCAAGAAAACAGAAATCCAGATCCAGGAGGCCAGAGAGCCTGTAACAAAACCAACCCAAGGAAGGCCACACCAAGAAACATAGTAATTAAAATGGCAAAAAGTAGTGATAAAGAGAGAATTTTAAAAGCTGCAATGGAAAAGAAAACAGTTACATCCAAGGGAAATGCCATAAGGCTATCATCTGATTTTTCAGCAGAAACCTTGCAGGCCAGAAGGTAGTAGCATGATATACTCAAAGTGCTGAAAAAAAATTGCAATGAAGAATCTCCAGCAAGGCTATCTATCATTCAGAATAGAAAGAGAGAAAAAGAATTTTTCAGATAAATAAAAGTTAAAGGCATTCATCACCACTAAACCACACTTATAAGAAACATTGAAGGGAATTTTTGAGTGGAAAGACCATAAGCAGGAATAAGAAAAGTAGGAAGAACAAAAACAGTAAAATTAAGTGTATTTATAAAAGTCAGTCAAGGGATTCACAAAATAAAAGGATGTAAAGTATGACACTATATACCTAAAACATGTCATGGAGAGGAGTAAAAATCTAGTGGTTTTAGAATGGTTGCTTTTTTTTATTTATTTTATTTATTTATTTTTTTACTTATTTTTGAGAGACAGAGAGAGACAGCACAAGCAGGGGATGGTCAGAGAGAGAGGGAGACAGAGAATCTGAAGCAGGCTCCAGGCTCTGAGCTAGCTGTCAGCACAGAACCCGATGCGGGGCTCGAATCCACGAACTGTGAGATCATGATCTGAGCTGAAGCCGGTCGTTTAACCGACTGAGCCACCCAGGTGCCCCTAGAATGCTTTCTAACTTAAATGACCATTAAACTAATATAGACTGCTATATGCATAATGACAAATTAAAAACTAGTAATAGATATGCCAAAAATAAACAGAAAGGAATCCAAGTATATCAGTAAAGAAAGGCAGCAAATTGTGGGAGCAGAGATCAAGACAAGAGAGAAACAGAAGAACTACTAAAATAACCATAAAAAAGTAACAAATGACAATAAATACATCCTTATTAATAATTATTGTGAATGTAAACATTCCAATCAAAAGACATAGAGTGACTGAATGGATAAAAAAGCAAGACCCATCTATAAGCTGCCTATGAGACACTCGTTTCAAACCTAAAGATACATGCAGATTGAAAGTGAAGGGATTAAAAAAAAACATTTATCATGGAAATGGAAGTTGAAAGAAGGCTGGGGTAGCAATACTTATGTCAGACAAAATAGATGTTAAAACAAAGACTGTAATAAGAAACGATTAAGGATATTATATAATCATTAAGGATATTGTATAATCATAAACAATCTAACAAGAAGTTAGAACTATTGCAAATATTTATGTTCCCAAAATGAAGACACCCCAATACATGAAGCACCTTTTAACAAACATAAAGAAAGTAACTGATTGTAATACAATAATAGTAGGGAACTTTAGCAACCTATTTATATCAATGGACAAATCATCCAAACAAAATTAACAAGGAAAGAGCAGATTTGAATGATACATTGGGCCAGATGGATTTAACAGATACATTCAGAACATCCCATTTTAAAACAGTGGAACACACCATCTTTTCAAGTGCACACAGAATGTTCTCTAGAATGGTTCACATGTTAGGCCACAAAACAAGTCTCAACAAATTAAAAAAGACTGTAGTCATACTATACATCTTTTCAGACCACAACATGATGAAACTAGAAATCAACTGCAAGAAAAAATCTGGAAAGAACACAAATACATGGAGGTTAAATAACATCCTACTAAACAATGAATGGGTGAACCAAGAATCAAATAGAAAATCAAAAAAGACACAGAGACAAATGAAAATAAAAACACAATTGTCCAAAATCTTTGGGTGCAGCAAAAGCTGTTCTAAGAGGGAAGTTTACAGCAATAAAGGACTACCTCAAGGAACAAATAAAATCTCAGCTATAACCACCTAACCTCATACCTAAAGGACCTAGAAGGAGAAGAACAAACAAAACCCAAAACCAGTGGAAGGAAGGAAATAATAAAAATTAGAGTAGAAATAAATGAAATAGAAACTAAAAAAAAAAAAAAAACCAATAAAACAGATCAATGAAACTAGGAGCTGGTTCTTTAAAAAAAACCCAACAAAAATTAGTAAACTTTTACCATACTTATCAAAAACAAACAAACAAAAAGGACTCAAATAAACAAAATCAGAAATGAAATGAAAGAAATAACAACCAGTACCACCCTACACCACAGAAATACAAAGAGTTACAAAAGAATATGAAAATTTTTATGCCAACAAAATGGATAACTTAGAAGAAATACATAAATTCCTAAAAACATGTAACTTCCCAAGATGGAATCAGGAAGAAATAGAAAATTTGAACAGACCAATTGTCAGCAATGAGATTGAATCCATAATAAAAAAAAATTCCCAACAAACAAAAGTCCAGGACCAGACAGCTTCACAGGTGAATTCTACCAAATATTTAAAGCAGAGATAATATTCTTATCTCTATTCCAAAAAACTATTCCAAAAAATAGAAGAGGAAGGAAAGCTTCCAAATTTATTTTATGAGACCAGTATTAGCCTAATACCAAAATCAGATAAACACACTACATAAAAAAGAGAACTACAGGCCAATATCTTTGATGACCATAGATGCAAAAATCCTCAACAAAATATTAGCAATACATTTAAAACAATCATTCACCATGATTGAGTGGGATTTTTCCCCCAAATAGCCAAAGACTCTGAATAGCCAAAGGTTTTTTACTTTCTCAAAAATAAAGATCAATCTCCCTTACATGTCACCAACAACTTTCATGACTTTATAGTACAATATGCTTCATACTCTTATTCAAAAAGAAAAACTGCAGTTTCTTTTCCTAGAATCTGTAGTTTCAGATTTCCTCTTTGAAATTCTCTCAGTTTCTTGCATTTATTTCTTCCATCTATTAGACAGTTATATATTCATATTTTAACACTACTTACATCCTACTAAAATCATGTATCTTTTTCTCCCCCCTTTTGAATATATGCTTCTTAAAAGCAGAAATAGTTGTCTTTTGTATTTTTAGCCCCTGAGTGAAAGACTGTCAGTAAAGTATTTTTAAAGTTTATATGAAATAAAGATTAAGTGTTTCTTTTAAAGTTTGTTTATTCTGAGAAAGAGAGAAAGTAAGTGAGTGAGGGAGGAGCAGAGAGAGAGAGGAAGAGAGAGAGAATCCCAAGCAGGTTCACACTGTCAGTGGAATGCAGGCTGAACCTGCGAACCTTGAGATCATGACATGAGTTGGGATGCTTAACTGACTGACCCACCAGGCACCCCAAGATTAAGTTTATAAGCCAATTAAAACAGTATGTTTCATTTGTTCACTGATAAAGTTGCTTTTTTTTTCTTTTATTTTTAATACGTATTTATTTTGATACAGTATGCACACATGAACAGGGGAGGGGCAGAGAAAGAGAAGGAGAGAGAATTCCAAACAGGCTCCATTCTGTCAGTGCAGAGACCACCTTGGGGTTGGATCTCATGAACTGTGAGAGCATGACCTTAGTGGAAATCAAAAGTCAGATGCTTAACCAACTGAATTACCCTGTAGATAAAGCTACTTATTAAAGATTAAGGTAAAATCAAGTTCTTTTCTATTTTTATTTATGGTCTATCAATATGAAATTATGTTTTTCTTTAAGCACATAAAATATTTTGCAAATTGAATCACCAAGTTCTTAAAAATTTACCATTGCATTTCTATACACTCATAACAAAGTAGTGGAAAGAGAAATTACAAAAACAATCCATTTATGATGGCACCAAAAATAATAAAATAAGAATAAATCTAACCAAGATGAAAGACCTGTATTCTGAAAACCATAAAACATTGATGAAAAAAATTGAGATTGAGATACATATATCTACCCTAAACTCAGAGCACCAGAGACCACTACTGATTTCCTATTGGAACCACCAAGGCTATGTTGCAGAGAGAATAAATCAAGCTCTCTTTGGAGAGGGGGAGGGACTGGCAGGATAGCTCCTAGACTAAAAACAATTTTGTATAAATTCCTTTAAGTTTTCCCTGAAGATGAGTGGAAAGTCACAGAGTGAATATCAGAAAAAAGGCAACTGCTCCACAGATTAAGAAATGACGTGTCCCTGAGGCCACCCTCCTGAAATATTTTAACTTTTTTCTCTATCCTTCTTTTTCAGACCATTGGAAAGTCATACTTCTCCTGTGGTATAATTTGCTCTTCTACATTTCAAAGTTTTTATATCTTAGAATTTCTATATTAGAGCAAGGCAACTCTTAAAGGGAGGACAACATCATTTATTATATTTATGTGTATGTCTTTAGAGGCACATAAATTGATCATGAAGAATATTCCAACAGACATTTGAAAATAATTTTCTCTGGAACATATAATTATTGAAGACTTTGATGGGTTGGCTTTTAGTTTATGCTTTATTTATTCTTGGTATTGTTTTAAATTTTTGTAATAAGAATGTACTGCTTTTATAATTTAACCACAGTATGGATTTAAGTTAATTTTAACTTCTAAATGTCACAAAATATTATTCGGTTGAGTATCATGAATAGAAAAATGGGAGGAAACTTTCCCATAAACTGGTCTGAGCTTGTCTTGAGTTTTTTGTTTTTACTTAATCCTGGGTACCATATTTTAGAGGTGAGGTGAATACTAAAAATAAGAATTTATATCAGTGGTTGACTATGGGAACAGGGATTGAGCTGATCTAGAAAGGACATGATAAAATCCGATAAGAAAGAGTCTCACTCAGTGTTTCGTAGCTATAGAAGCAAGTGGGAAAATTGTCCCATCTCATAAGAGACTTCTAAAATTTGCTGGTGTTTAAATGATAGAAACTAATTCAAATTATTTAAAATCAGTGTCTAGGCTTAATACTTATGCTGTGGGCCACCTGAATGTAACCTCTGACCAAAGAGGAAAGTGGTCAGGATAACAAAGACTCTAGAAACTAGTTCGTAACTAGCATAGCTGAGAGCACCAGAGGACTTCCTCCTAAAGCATTTAGAAGAAAAACTTCTACATGATTAGAGAGGTTCAGAAAGGACATGGGGCTCCCTCATCAGCTTTGTTTTCAGAAGCTTGATGACAACATTAGGGATGAGGATGATGAGATCCCTGCATGGTGTGGGAAGATTCATCATCTCTAAGATATTTCTGAAGACAAGATTGAGTCTTTATCTGACCCGTAAAGAAAGGATATAATATTGCTATACTTGTTCTGTCTTTCAAGAACTCCATGTAACTTGAGACTATATACCATCAAAGGCACACTGCGTGATTTTTTAAATGGCCTTTTTATAAAAGTCTGTTGGATTTCTAGGCTTTCCACTCAAAAGCCCCAAATACATACATACATACATACATACATACATACATACATACATACATGCTAAATCAGAATGTAAAAAATAAACTTTCTCTGAATTTCTTTAGATTACTCATTTTAATAAAAAAATTTAAATGTATGGTTTTGTTCAAATGTGATTTGAAGCTTCAAGGGTGTCTGGGCTGCTCAGTCAGTTAAGTGTCCAACTCCTGATTTTGGCTCAGGTCATGGTTTAATGGTCATGAGACTGAGCCCCGCATTGAGCTCTGTGCTGGGCTTGGAGCCTGTTTAAGAGTCCTCTGTCTCTCTGCCCCTTTGTGCAAAGGGTTTATCTTTAAATTAAAACAATATACTGGAAGCCAGGAGACTCTTCTGTCAGGGTTTAATATAAGTACTTTCAATACACCGGGTGCTGTTCCATGTGCTGTTCCCCTGGGGTGGAACCATTTCATCCTTGCAGTGTCTATATGATGATGATACTTTTTTTCCCTATTGTTCCTGTGGAAACTGAGGCACAGAGAAGTTAGGCAACATTTTCAAGGTCAGAAAGCTGGTAAAATGATATGATTTGGGATTTGAACCCATACAGTCTTGCTCTAGTCTGTACCTTTGACCATTACAGTATGGTGTCCATCAAGTCTAGTCTCTGAAAATGCCTTCAAATAAAACATTAGATTCATTTTGATTTGAGGTAGAAGGTGACATTGAAGTACAGTAAATTTTTCCTTATCTTAGTATTTTAAGGAATTTTAAGGATAAAAACCAAAAACTTAACACTTAGCTGGTAGCTCAGAAAATGCTTACTAAGTAAATGAATTAGTAAACTAATATGCAAATGACTGATGAGCCCCATAATTTGCACATGCGTGCGCGCACACACACAGTTGCCTTCTTCATTTTGCTTAAAATAGCATTGACCAGTGCAACAGGGTTAAGGCAACAGGACATTGTAGAGTACGAATTTTCCTGACGCTTCACTAATAGTTTTCTAATTGAGTAATCAAGGGTTTTCTGGTTAGATGGCATAGTAGATATTAATTTATTGATATTCCTTTCTCTGGTATCTTTTTCCTCCTCTCCTCTTCTCAACAGCTTCTGTTTCCTACAGAAAGACCATGAGTTTCTAGATATGTCCAAGAGGGAAACTTGGACCTCATTTCCAGGTCCAAGAGTGAGATAAGTGGTCAACATGGAGGAAACCATTTATTTGACCACAGTTATTGCTTTGGAGTTCTGGGAAAGAGGAAGCACACATTCAAATGAGAATTCTAATGGGAATAAGTTTCTGGATATCTGATAGAACGTCGGGACAAAGGCCACTCACTGGATGGATGATGTAGTATGTGTAGGAAGCAACTAAGGCTGCTACAACTCTCTGTGCTAGTGTGCTGGAGGCCAAACCAGGGGTGAGGTCAGTGTACGGATTTGGAAGAAACCAGAGAAGCTCCAAAAAACTGACCCAGAGCCCTCATGACAACAAGGACATCTGAATCAACCTGTACCTTAAGTTCTAATCTTCGCTGGATATTTTAATTGCATAAACCAAGAAATTGTCTACTTAAACATTTAATTTTTAGTTATCATAAAAGATATCATTCAGAGAATAATTTCACTTCTGCTCATAGCCCAGACTTAACCAACACTTTAACGCTTTGCACTGTTTCCCTCAGAACTTTTAAAGAAATAATAAAAATAATAGTCAAGTTCAGACAGAGTTGAAGCCATGTGTACATATCTTCCCAACCTAATTCCCTTTACTTATCAAATCTTAAGATTTTGCTACATTTTCTTTAGAACTTTCAAGAAAATAAAAACCATTACAGAATTCGTTGAAGGCTTTTCTCTACTTCTCCCCATCCTACTGCCTTATTCTGTTAGGTATAACCATTACGGCTGAAATGTGGATCTTTCCCATCCTTTTTGATAATTTTGTTATATGTGCCTCCATTGTAGTGGTAATATAGAATCCTTTATGAGTTTTCAACTGCATAAATGACAGTTAGTGTTCATAATAACCTACTACTTATTTTTTAAACTCAATATTGTGTCTATTATCATTTTTAAGAATGTATCCAGTGGGGCGCCTGGGTGGCTCAGTCGGTTAAGCCTCCAACTTCGGCTCAGGTCAGATCTCACATTCGTGGGTTCGAGCCCCACGTCAGGCTCTGTGCTGACAGCCTGCTCAGAGCCTGGAGCCTGCTTCCTGTTCTGTGTCTCCTTCTCTCTCTCTGCCCCTCCCCCTCTCATGCTCAGTCTCTCTCTGTATCAAAAATAAATAAAAAACATTAAAAATTTTAAAAAAAGAATGTATCCAGTGTTCTTACGTTTTATCCTTAGCTGCATTGTGTGATATGAGAAAAGCCTCTGTATTTCTCTTTTCTTTGTTGTTTTGAAGCTACATTTCTATTCTTTCGGAAACAACCCTCAAATGTTTAACACACATACTTAACTATGCTATTTTCTAATGGGGTCTAAAATTATTATGTATTCTGGCTTACTCTTGAATAAGACAAAGATCTTAGCATGCCTTAAGCATAGAATAAACTCTCCTTTGATATTGCTTTCAAAATTTAACTTCAACTTAAAAAAGAATAACAATATTATTATTTTCATGGGGTTAGTTGTTTCAAATTGAGAAAATTGTACAATCAAGTTGGTTCTATAGAAACAGACCTCACGTGATTCTCTGTCCTGCCCTTATCTCTTCATCTAGTACACCCAGTACAATCTCAGCTTAGCCTGTATGAAGTCTCCCCTCCTCTAAGAATCCTTCACTGGCTATCCGAGACCAGTGATGAGAAGACATCTGAAATTCTGCACCCAGTGATTTTGACTTTCATTTGACCGTCAATTTTAAATAACATCCTAGTATCTTCTCACCCTGACTTTTAAATTTAACTCTCTATTATTGTATTGATAGTTTTCAATTTTTCCTTAAATAGCTATTGCATTTTTTTGAGGAAAGGCTGCAGAGTCTCATATTTCTTTGTAACTCCATAGTGGGGCTTTCCCACAGCAGGTGCTCAATAAATGCTTCTTGATTATCTATCAGTAAGTGAAACATTCCCAAAGGGGTTGAAACCTAAGATGTAGTGCTTGGTCCTTAAGGAGCCATGGTGTTAACTGATGAATTGTGGAGAGACTTCATGTAACATGAAGAAAAATATCTTAAACTAAGACAGCAGTTTACCCAACACCGATCCTATGCTAATCAAGCTGTTCTCAATTCCCTTTCTGTGAGCTCCTGAACATATGGAGATAGTTAAACCGCTAGTGCAGGGCAAGAAGAAACACTGAACCACTGAGCCGTGCAATAGCCAAAAATCACACGACTCTCAACGCAGGAGCTGACAATGACCCAACTTATCAGGTATGTTTGCATGAGGAACAGCTTACCAGTAATTTTTTTCTGCTTGGGGTTGTCATGGTATCAAAGTGTGTGTGTGCAGAAGTGTTGGGGGATATAGAAGCAATATAGCACAATAGGAGGCACTGTGATGTTGGAATAAGACATCTGTGGATTTAAAACCCTAGTCATATTATTTACTTGCTTTTTGTGACCTGGGAAAAGTTACTTAAATTGTTTGAGCAGCAACTTCCTTGTCTGGAAAATGGTATAAGAATATTCAGCTCCTAGGATTATTTTTAAAGAGCAGAAAGATATATTGCATGGGAAGTGTGCTATTGGATAGCACATGATAACTAACATTTGAATTTTTATTGATCATACTGGATAGGGAATAAAACAGCCAAGAGCATACAGATATTAGGAGAGTGATGATCACTAATAAAAGCTCTATAGGAGAATTGCTTTTCATGCAGGTGAAGAGCGTCTCCAGCCAGGCTTAGGTCTGGTTAGATGAGAAATGTTATAAATACCTTTTTGGAATTGCTTTTGGATTTTTCTTAAAAATCAATGCTACCACAATTCTTTATTTTGCTCACTGTAAGGGAAAAGTACTGTAAGACTAAAGCTAAGACTATGCCTCTATTTCTGCCTTCTTGGACTTGGGAATCTCTGCAGCTTCTTCATGCTTCTTGTCAATTCTTACTTCTTGCCCCACAACAAAAATGCTTCATTATAATGGGTGAAACAGCAATAATGCAAGAAAGAGCCGAGCTCCATAAGCGTATTGTTAGTTGCTAAGATTTCCAGATCATTTAAAAATATTATAAGTTAATTTATTTTAAGTTTATCTATTTATTTTGAGAGGGAGAGAGAGAGAGACAGACAGACAGACAGAGTGCGCCCACAAGCACGAGTGAGGGAAGGGCAGAGAAAGAGGGAGGGGAAGAATCTCCATGAGAGTCCACACTGCCAGAGCAAAGCTTGATGCAGGGCTTGAACCCATGAACCATGAGATCATCACCTGAGCTGAAGTTGGATGCTCAACTGACTGCATCACCCATGTGCCCCAATATTTTATGTATTTAAACACACCCCAGCCATCCTCTCAAAGTCTCTTCTAGGAGAGGTGCAAAGGGATATTGTCACTGATGATACAGCCTGGTGTTTTTGCACCCTGATGGATATATTCACAGAACCTTCTCATACTCACTCACTCACTCACTCACTCACTCACTCACTCACTCACCCATATATTCAACAAACATTTGGCCCCTTCAGTGAGCTCTTGGAAATGAAGACACTGCAGTTGGAGATACCTACAGTTCTTCTGGTCTAAATGAATTTAAAGTTTAGCCTGATTCTTGGTACCTAAGAGGAACTTATCACATCATTGTTGAATGAATAGATGATTTGTAAAAACAAATGTCTGCTGGCATAGACATATAAAAAATGGATGCTGTCTCACAAGTTTGTGTGAATATGCTGGAGATTTACGTGGATATCTAGCGGGTGGTTTTGAAAGATGTGGAACTGGGGGCACCTAGGTGGCTCAGTGGTTAAGTGTTTGACTCTTGATTTCTGCTCAGATCATGATCTTGCAATTTATGCCAGGCTCTGTGCTAAAAGCATGAGCCTATGTGGGATTCTCTTCCTTTTGCCGCTCCCCTGCTCATGCTTGCTCCCTCTTGAAGTAAATAAATAAATCAATGTGACAAAAAATTTAAAAACATATGTAGAACTGTACTTTGTATTAATTTACTTCATTTCATGAAGCCATTTTACATTCTTTTTTTCCCCTTAGAACTGCTATCTTACTTGCTATTTTTTAGTGGATACTAGGTTTTAGTGGAAACAAAAAGCACTTATAAAACACATTATAAAGAAACCCCAAGGTGGATGGTATGTGGTGAATGTGAAGAAGACAGTTGGGTTTGGGGCTCAGTTCCTTCACTGAGTTACTGTGTGACTCTCACTGAACCCCTTCTCCTCTGTGGGCATTTCATTCGTGATCTGAATAAAAAACATGGGGTTAGGTCAACTCGAACACTTTTATCGGCTCTAAAATTTTTGTGACGTTGTAGTTCAAAGAATAGGAATATTGGGAAAGGCAGCCTTGTGTTGAGCAAAAGCCAGGCAGGAATGGTTCAGAGGCCAGCTGCTGTGACAGCTGTGTGGCTGGACCAGCTGCTTAGTGAAACCTTAGAACAGCACTGCGGTGTTGTGGATGAGAGCCTGGCTCAGGCAGAGTTCAGAACCCAGGTTTCACATGGAGAACCCTGTGAATTAAGACAATTTATTGACCATCTTTCCTTCTTTTACCTCAAATTTTAAAAATGCACTTAAGCCACATGCTTGGTCAAAGATGAAATAAATGAACATTTGGAAGCAGAGCAGTTATACTGTATACATATGAATATGCATGTGGATATGATTATTTATATATACAGTACAACTTCTCAAAACTCTAATTAATATCTCTAGGCCCCACAATTCCTCACATGTACAGTTAGGATAATAATGCACACACTGTCAGTTCATTGTCTTTTGTAGGGTACTCCTGAAGCATGTGTAGGTACTTGTTCATGATCATGGTGTCCACTTAAACGAGAGCTAAGCATATGTTAGACAATAGCCTGGTAACTTTATGGGTCACTGTTGTTTCTAGAGAGTGGTGTGTTTATAGAAGGCTTCAGAGAGATGTGACCCGAACTGGACTGTAGATGACTGTAAGATTCATACTACCATTCTCACTAGATATTTAGCATATTATTTTTAAAAATCAAACTGTATGTAGTAGACACTGTTCTAGGAAGGACATGAATAAGAGAAACTAAGTAGCCACTGATTGTTTAAAATATATTCCAGAAAAAGACCTAGCCAATATACAAATAAATCGTTTTGGTAGCAAACCTTTCTACAAGGCAGATAAAGCAATGCTAGGGACTCATCACTGATGGGAGAGGGGATGAGACGCGATTTAGAAAACTGTTAGAGATCACATGCATAGGAACCAAAGATTCCTTTGCTGTTCTTAGCCCATGAGTACAAAGTTGAACAATACATTTTCTTTTGACTTATATTATTTTATAACCATTTTCCTTTGCTATTTAACCTGAATCTTACATGCCTGTCGTCTCCTTCCACATGTTATTTCTCTGCTTCAGCATCTCTGATAAGGGGATCATCCAGAATGTAATGAATTCATACTGGACTGTGTCCACGCTGTGTCAGACAAGGGAGGCATCTGGCAATTTTTATTTGAGGCAACAGTTTAGTTTAGGTTTATATAGGCAGAGCCATGGAAGCTTGAAACGCGTTTAGTTTTAAACTTCTAGGCAGAATTTGGAAGTTTCAGGTATGGTGCTTAATTCAGGACTTTGGGTGGGTGTGGTTGTAATACTTCCATCTTTCCTTCCATCTGTCTTCGACTACGTGAGCAATAACACAGGAAAGTCTTGTGGATCTGGGGAGGGGAAATCACACAGTTGGGAAATGAGGCCAGAGGGTTAGCTTTGATGCTCTGCCTAGCCCACCTTTCTCGTCAAGCAACTTCAGATGGGGTGCATGTGAACATTATGAAGACACACTGTCAAAGTATAAGCAATGTGCAGGAGACCAAGGCACATTCAAACCAAAACAACTACAGAACCTCTGGCACCAGTTTTGCATTTTCTTTTAATTCCTTATCATTGGGGGTTATGGAAAGAGGAAACCAGATCTGGTTAGAAGTCCTTCCCGTGATGGAGATTTGGAGACAGGAACAGCACTGCTTTTTATGGAAGAATGAGTGGGAACTCATTTTCCCAGGAATTTCTATGTACAAGACATTACACACTTTGACAAGCTTTATTCCAAAATAAAACTGAACAAGGGTACTACTTAAATTCAACCAAGAGCTTTCCATCTATAAAGATCATACTTGTTCATCAGTGTAACCCTAACAAATGTGTTTTTACTCAATGCCTGAGTTCTGGATCAGAATTGGTGGGTTCAAATCCTTACTTCGCAACTTTCTTGACATGGATTTTGATGAACCTCTTTCTCTATATGCCACATCATTTCCATTTGTAAAATATGAATGAGGATAGCATTGACTGCGTGTGAGGATTAAGTACTGTAATAAGTATAAAGCACTGAAGGTAGGCCAGTGGCTGGCACATAGCAAGGATGCAGTAAATGCCACCTAGTATTATTACTCTAAATATTACAGTCTAGAAGGTGATTTTGGAAAATCAAGTGTCTTATCAATGAGCATACAGATAGCAAGTGGCAGGATTTGACATTTGATCCTGATTCATTCTCTTATTTTTTATATACACACTTCATTTAATGGCCTATGATTAACATGGAGGAGAAAGAGGAAAGGTGTATTGCCGGCTCTTAAGACAATGTCTCGGTCACTTCTTTCTTGGAATAGAAGGGAACCCACGTCATAAGAAGCTACGTAAGAAAGAATGTTGGCCTATATGTTACTTAGCACTTTACCCAAGAAATTCAGAAAGTATTCTCTGAATATGTTCAAAAACATTTAAAGATTTTCACCAGATCTTCCAAAAGGTTACACTGAACAATGAATAAAATAGCATAAATTGGTAGGTTTTAATTTTGAGAACTAGCAAATTCCAAAATGTCCCATTGTAATAGGATAAATAAATAAATAAATAAATAATAGTATTATAGATATTTTTACAAACTGAAGGTCACTTGGCTAGATGAAAGGAAGATCGTAACATGTAGAGGGACTAGTTCGGAATGGAGGAGTTGGTGCAGGAACAAAGAAAAGGAGGTAAACAGAAAATTTCTCTTTAAAGAAGTCTGACTACATCACTCTCTCTCTAGCACAACTCAGGGATTTCCCCAAAGGATAAAATCCAAGATTCTTAAAAGGGACTGAAAGGCCTTCCAGGAACCAAGCTCGCCTACCTCATTTCCCAACTGTCTCCCACTCCTTCCTCTCAGTGCTTGAGACACACTTAACTGCTCAGCCCCACACTCTGATTCTTCACGGGTCATCGTTCGTCCTTTTCCACTGCTTGTTATTCCTTTGAAACCAATTCTTCTCCAGGCTGAGTTCTACTCATTCTTTCAATCTTAACTCAGGCTCATCCCTTCCAGGAAGACTTCGCTGATGGCGTTTGAAGTTTGTTCTCACCCACATAGCATCTTTACCCTCCTCTTATTTCACCATCCAAACATCATCCTCTGTTTCTCTTTTCCCACACCACCTCTTCACTTGGGTTTTTAGACTCTTTCCTGGCAATTTGTCCTGACTTCCCCTTTTATGGTAACGATCAGAGTTTGTGTCTCTCTTGTAAACAGCAGATCTCTGTGGCAGTGAGCAGAGCCAGGACCGACATTGACTCACACATGTAGAAACTAATATAGTGTCCCCTCTTCCCTCCTCATTGTCCCGAACCCTTCCCTGAACACAAGCATTTATCTTGAAAGATGAGTCAGGAAACTGCTTTCTCTTTTAAATCATTCAAAATTATATTCTTCTGTATTTATTATTATCAGGAAATCTCCAAAATCCCCTAAACATAAAGGTGTCATATGCTGAACTAAGCAAGCATCCCACTATCCTGGTTTTGGCTCAGTTTGTCTATATGCAAACTTTCTAGGGATTCACCATTAAGTATATTTTCCATAGACAATTCTCCCATGGGTTAGAAACACACTGATTGCCAATTAATATCCTTAGACTTTGAATAAGAGGTCAATTTTGGGACTCACAGAAATCATAGACTTATTGAGTTTTACATTTATAAAGGGATGGAGTTGCAAAAGTTTAGAATTTTCCACTTCCAGCCAAATGCAAATTCTCTGTGAGCAACAATGACATCACCTCTTTCTCCCTCCTTCTCCTCCTCTTCCACATACTTTTTTACCTTTTCCTTTTCCTTTGCTTCTCCTTCTCATCCTCCTCCGCCTCCTCCCTTCTCTTGCTCTTTTTCACATTTCATATTACCTCTGTGGGTGCTCAAATGTTTTGGAGATAAAGGATTTTGCCATTCCTTTTCCCTCAGAACAGCTTTCATATATGTGTACTCAAATAACATTCTCAATTCTGTGGATTTATTTCACATGAAAAAGAGGTTTACCTAACTTCTATGCATTGTTAAAAATTCAGGGGCGCCGGGGTGGCTCAGTTGGCCAAGCCTCTGACTCTTGGTTTCGGCTCAGGGTATGATCTCACAGTTGGTGAGTTTAAGCCCTACATCAGGATATGCACTGGCAGCACAGAGCCTGCGAGGGATTCTCTCTCTCTCCCTCTCCTCGCCCTCTGCTCCTTCAAAATAGAATTAAAAAATTTCAACTCAGATTTCAGCTACACCAGAAAGCCATTTCTGAAGCCACATTTCAATGAAATACTCTCATCTATGTTCTTTACAGAGAGGCATGTGGTGTGGTGATGAAAAGCACAGCATCCAAATCCCACCTACATGGGTTCAAATCATGGATTTCCCCTTTGTTCAAGATATTTACCTTCTATGGCCTCAGTTTGCTTATCTAAAAAGAATAGATGAATGATGCTAAGAATAGTATAACAGTTCCCTCTTAGGAGATATATATATATATATATTCAATATGCTTAACAGATATAAATATAATCTTTTATTATACATACCATATTGATGTTTAAATAGTAAGTTATGTATTTGTATCAACTTCTTAAATTAGAGCTTCTAGGACTGTGCTAGCCAACTGAAATGTAATGCGAGCTAAAAATTAGGGTCACATATACTAATTTTCTAGTAGCCACATTTAAGAAAGCAAAATAAAGAGGTAAATCAATAATATATTTCAACACAATGTAATCAAAATATTATTTTAAAGAGTCATCAAGATAAAGACTTAACATTTAGTGTATTTTTTGTTCTAGAAATCTGGTGTGTACATTGTGCTTCTGGCACATCACAATATGGACTCGCCACATTTCAAATGCTCAGTTGTCACGTGCCCAGCGGCTCCTGTATTATGCACATGGGATCTATACATGTGTACACATGTATGTTTACATAGGCCTAAAGGACAGGGACCATGCCAGTTCCTTCTTTTGTACTGCCAGCGCAGGAAAAGAGGTCTTGTGATAGAGGAGTACTTAAATACATATTTTAAATTATATACTAAAATAATAAAACATGAAAATAGAAGAAAATTTCATAAATATTAAGGGTATGATGTATTTAAATAAGGGAATACACCGCTTTGCGATAGACATATTGATTTATGGCTTCCATAACGTAGAAATCAGAAGCATTCTGGTGTAAATATAATATTTTCCAGTAGAGGGCAGAGATCTAACCTGTAACTAGACAGGGACTGTTGAATGGTATAAGATAGCTTTTTCAGTTTGGGGAAACCATTCATACCGAAACCTTAGAAAGAAAAAACCAATATGGTTTCTCACAAGCAAATTATTTCATGGCACTGATGGCCCAAACAATTTAGCCAATGGGTGTACAGGGGAGGGATAGAGTTGTTTTTCTTTATTTTTCTGGTTTAAGCTCTGTCTTAATAAATATCTAATTATTTAATAGATGGACTATTTTAAGCAGGGTGTACAAACTTCAATAGAAGAGCAGTTCATGCCAGAAGTTGATAAGTCTGCCCACATCCTTTTACTTAGAGATCATTTTTTAAGAGACCATTTCATTTGTTGCTCTCTAAATTCCATAAATATTTTGACATAAACCTCCTTGTCAGTGACTCTGTATTGGCAAAGTGTTTCTCAATTTCCACTGCTTCCTCCTATTATCTTCTCTCTTTTATTGTTTTTTGGCATTCCTTATAAAAGCACACAGAGGAAAATGAAAAATATATGAGATTCATACTTTATTTTATTTTTTTAACATTTTATTTATTTTTCAGAGAGAGCATAAGTTGGGGAAGAGCAGAGAGAGGGAGGCAGGGGATCTGAAGTGGGCTCTGTGCAGACAGCAGCAAGCATCAGCGGCTGATATGGGGTTTAAACTAACAAACCTTGACATCATGACCTGAGACAAAGTCGGATGCTCAACGGACCGAGCCACTCAGGCGCCCCTGTAAGATTCATATTTTAAAGTCCCAAAACTTTTCTTGAACAAGCAGGCCAGACCTTATGCATTTACATGAGTGTTGTATCCCAATGTAGTCTTTCTAGAAAGCATTTTACATATTTTCACAGTCTGATAAAGATATTTCTGTGACTTGTAATGACACTGATTTCAATCAGATTTTAAGCAACTCCAAAATACCAATAATTTCATTAGCCTGCCTTATTTTCTTTTCAAAACACTGCATTTACTTTGTTAATAATTCACATTCATTCATGATACTGAAGTGTGGATAACTTTTGCCTGTTTTCAAAATAATATTGACCTATGAAGAAAAAGGTTTTAAAGGCAGTTCCTAAAAGATGTTGAGCAATCACAGCATTATTAGAATAAATCTTCAGTCTCCCAAAGGAACTATTCTGAAATATGATCTCTTGCTTACGGTTCATGTGTCGCTATACAAAATTTAGACTCACCTCTAAGTAATTTCAAGTTACAAGAGACTGCAGATAATCTTCTTATTTGCAGCTCAATACTGTCTTCTGACAAAACCTATGAAAATTATATGACACAGAGAATGGAACCATAATATTTCACATATTGTTACCACGTAACTTCTACATTGTTCATAATAGCAAACGTTGCTAGACTGTGAGGTCTTCCAACAAGACTGACTTCACCTCAGTCTATTTGCAGATCCTTTCCTGCCTGACTCTGTGAAGTTGGTCTATATCTACCTTTCTATCCACCCAAGCCAGAGCTTATTTCTTATATATTTCTTGTTCAGTTCAGTTCAAAATCCATTGGCTGAGCACTCACTCTGCTGACGGGGACTCCAAACATGAATGTGATACTGTCCTTGAGCTAACAGAGCCTAAAGGTGGTTACGAAACCAGACAATTAAATGGTTCATTTTACTTTCTCATGGTATTATAGGGGGGGAGGGATATTTGTGAGAGGAGGTTATTTACTCACCAAATATTAATTATATGTACACTGTGGGGCAAGTACTGATAACATAAGTTGTCTGGATGGAGTTTAGTTCCTGGTTAGGGCTTACAGAGAAGTGGGATATGTAACAGATCTTAGTCATCACGGAGAAAAGAACTCATCTGGGCCCCCAGAGTTTTCTCAATTTGGATTGATGTACATTTTAGAAAAAGCCTTGTGTCTCTGAAGATTGCTGTTTCTCCTGGTCCAAAGTTCTTGAGAACAGTTTAAATTGCCAGGTAATTCCATATTGTATTCATTGAATACTGACCTCTTTCATTCTACCTCTTCTTTTTCTCTCATCCTACTGCACATGGTTCTATTTTCCTCATTTACATACTTGAATCCTATGTTCATCTAGTGCACGAAGATTCTTACAAGTGAGCTTTGATTTTTGTGGATCTTTGGCCTTTATAGACTACATTCATCAGCATACAAAGGACATTCTGTGTATGGGAAAGGAATATTAAAATTGTTTTCTGGCTGTTTGGCTATGAGTGTATCCCTCATAACCCAGAGATAATCCTGTCTATATATGGTTTTGCTTTTAAGAAACACAATTTACATGGGGCACCTGGGTGGCTCAGTTGGTTGAGCATCTGACTCTTGATTTTGGCTCAGGTCATAATCTCAGGGTTGTCAAATCAAGCCCTGTGTAGGGCTCCATGCTCATCTGCTTAAGATTCTCTCTCTCTCCTCCTCTGCCCCTCTTCTCTGCTTACAAACACACACACACACACACACACACACACACACACACACACACACACACACTCTCTCTCTCTCTCTCTCTCTCTCTCTCTCTCTCTCTCTAAATAAAAAGTACAATTTACAAGCTAACACCAAAAAAGGGCAAAAGAGATTACAAGCCTTACTCGTGTTCCTTGTGAGGAATTAAAACATATCTAATCCATAACCTCAGCAATGTTTCTCACATCTTATTTTGTTTTCTGCCCACATTGTCCTACACAACACTTAAGAGATTCTCATTTATGACTCTCCTCACAACATGTACAGTCAATACTTCTTTTTCCAGTAAAAGCAACTTTTATTCTACCTTCAACTCTGGCTGTTCTCCCCCAACCTCTACATATTGTACAGATTGATACAGCCTTCCACCCACTGTTTTGCTCGTTTTCCAGCCTTCTTTGCTTCTACTCTGCACGCATCATAAAAGAGTAAGAGCTTGACTAACCAAGATTGAATCTTCTGGGTTAAGAAGAAGGTTTTGGGGTTAGCAATAAGAGAGCTCTTTTGAGGGCTAGAGTAGTCAAAAAGTTTGCAAACACTCCCATGTTAATTTTATTTCTTTATATGTGCATATTTATAGCTCTTACATACAATGAGATGAAACATTTTCTTAATCTAAAGTAAACTGAATCTAAGTTCTTCAAGCAAACCATTGATTTCATGGTGGTTTTATATTAATAAACTCAGTGTAACTAGGCCTTATACTTTATTTGCAGCTCCCATTGCCATAAATTGATGTCCAAAGGCTTAGAATCTTGTTTTTATTAAAATTAAAATCTGATGCTCTAGGAATGGGAGTTGTTAGATGTGGCTTTGCCCCCAACAATGCTTTCCAAATAATCTGTTGCAAATGTTGAAATAGGGTACCAGGGAGTAATGTTCTGTAAGAATTTGGGCAATACAGATCTGTGCCTTGAATAACAAATCAGGACAGTGACATGTACTGCTGGCTCTTATAGTCTTTAAGCTTCCTGATCTTCAGAAAAGGCTCTGGCTGTGTTTCAAGGTGGAAAGAGCCAGAAGAAAGAAAAACAAGTCCTCTTGTTGACTTGAACTTTGGTTTGTTTTCTAGGAAATGTGTTATTTCACATTTTGCTTCATTTTTTTTCCTGAATTTCCAGAACAACTATACTATAGTTTAAACCATAATTTGATGATGACCTTGTACTTTTCTTTTCTTTTCTTTTTAATTTGTATCACCTTTGTGTTCCTTAATGGCTTCTAAATACAGAGAAAAAACTTCATCTCATGCTTGTCTAGTAGAGTTTCTCGATATACAGTGACTCCTCAAAAAATATACAAAGATGTAAAATTCTGAGGGAAGTAAACTAGAATGAACTTCCTATGTTCCAGGTATTGTGCTAGATATTTTGATGCACTGTTCTTCACTGGAATCTCACAACAATGCAGTGAGATCCTCTTATTCTTATTTTTGATATTTGGAGACTATTTTTATTTGTCTGATATTATACCCCTAGTAAGCAGCACATTTGAGATTTCTGTATTTTTTTTCCTGCTTTATTTTTAATTTCATAAAATACTTTGTCTATATTCATGTACCTATTCATGAAAACATCTATTTATTTTAAAGTGGTGGAGTCAAAAAACAAATTAAATAAATAATTAAAATAATAAAATAAAAAAATAAAATAAGATAAAATAAAAAACTTTTGGAGTCAGTTGAGTACAGATATGAACATTTGTGTTTTCAATCATTGCCCTCAAACTTGCTCTATGAGTTTCCTGATCTCTGCTTCTGATGGAATCTTAGGCAGTGACACCTGGTCAATCTCATCTTCAGTTTCCAATGAAACTCTGAGGTTTAAAATTTTTCCATCTCCCAGGTTAGACAGACCTTCAACTTTCAGTTGAACAACAGGAAAAGGGAATATGGTCTGTGCTTTATCTCCCACCCCTCCACTTGCTTGCTCTTCCTGTCTTCCTTCAACCCCAGGGATGCTTTTGGATTCTCCAAGTTTGGTAAAGTAAAAATGGGTGAAAGGAATGTACTGCTTTTGTTGTCCCTTAACTATTTAATATCTTCTGTGTGGCAGATGCCAAAGATTCAGATATTAGTAAAGACTACAACATGGAATAGTTTGTTTGATTGTTTTCTTATAAAGAAAGACCTAGTTAATATGACTTTTTATTTAGAAAAGTCTGGAGAATAAATGTGAGATGACCCAGTTGAGAAACGGATTACAGTAGTAAGAAGGGAAAGCAATAAAGGAGGATTTCAATGGAGAAGACATTCAGAGAATTAGAATTGGTGAAAACATTCAAGTGATCTAAAAAAAAATTATGAAATCCATGTAAGCATACTGATACAAATAAAATGGAGAAGACATGTGAAGTCAATTCTGGGTTGACAAAAGAGATAAAGGAGATACAGACTGAAAGACCATCTGTCTTTCATTTCCCAAGTACATATTCATTGAAATTCTCATTCACAACATATGACGATTTGATGCAGGATTCTGTAATTGCTCAGACTCTATAAAGAGTTTTGGAATCAAGAAATAATAGGCAAACTCACAATGGGGCTTGTGTGTTGAAGGGTAAGGAAGGAATATAAAGAAAAATAATGAATATGTGCTTTCATTTAGAAAAAAATATATAGTAAGTTTTACAAACCTATGGAAATTTTGTTTCTGAAGAGAGTTGCCCTATTTCCCATCACGCTGAAGTTTAGGTAACTCATCCTCTGAGAGCATCAGCATGTCAATTGCTTATTGTGTTGTGGCTTACTGTGTGGTCTCCTTGCCTCTTGGAATCAGACATGAAAACTTTTATCTCTAATCATATTTATCCAAAACTTATCCTTGAGTGGCTTCAGATTTCACTGTCAGTGTTCACATAAGAAATGTAAGTGGTATTTTTCTAGTATTTTTAAAGAACATCATGAAATATTAAATTTCTAAAAAACTGTTCATAACAGTATCTGTTTAGGTACTTGAGCCTGTGGCAGCAGAAATTACAGTGTGAATATATTGCACTAATCTTGTTTTTTCAATTGTTTAGATTTGAGCAAATATAATTTTTAGATATCAATCCTCAGCCTTTGTCCATTAAGTTCAATAATAATAATAATAATAATCAGAATTCATTGACTTTTTTCTCCAGTAGTTCAAAGGACATCAGTTGCCTAAAACATGAAATGCTCATTTAGAGACATTCTCTCTCTCTTAATCTTTCTCTCTCACTCTCCGCACACGCTCTTTCACACTCACATAACACACCACTGTTCACATCTCTATAATCACTAATTAGGGACCCTTATCCCACAATATAATAATTAGGAAATATGAGGCAGTGGGGGGGGTGTTGATCCTGATAAGGGAGAAAGGGGACTGTATACCTAAAGAATTGCAGAGCACAGTCAGCATGCACCGGCAGGAGCTGGGAAAGGACAATAGGAGCAGATTTGGAGGGTGTTTAATCAAGGGGCTGGAATGTAAGATTGAATAAAAGAGAGTTTATCAGTTTGAGAACACTCTCTTGATATGCAGAATTTAACAATCTGGCAAAAATATCAGGAGATGTCTCCTGATGATGCCTAGAAGAATGGAGGGAACTGAATTGCTGGGGCAAATGATGGAAGGCAGCATTAATATCCTCAAGGATGTGGACATGCTAAAGTGGGTATTCCATGTAAAGCTGGAGAAGTGTCCACAGGACTATGTCCCATGAGAAGACAAAGAGGATGCACCATTTACCAAAGTAATAAAAAAAATAATAAACTGCTGAGCAGGGCACCAAAATAATTTAGAAGTTCAATGACAGCCCTGGATGGACAATAGGTGATGCTCTTTTAGAACTGGGTTCTTTAATTCAGGGCTGTTGATAGACCCCAAAACAACAGAGGCCAGCTGGTTTCGCTTCCCTGGCAGAAGCTAGGCAGACAATATCAGATGGAGAGCAGGCATGGCTGACTATGAAGAGCTATAAAAATAGTTACTTGAATTTGGCATCTCTACCATAGATTGGTGGTCAACAAGGTTACTACTTAATATGCACAGTCATAAGAAAACAGAGAGGGATGATCAAAATAAGGGAGAGCAATGGCCCTAATAAAAACCCAGGCCTTTTGCCCTGTTTTTGGAACTGAGCCTGTTTTTGGACTTACAACTAATTGATTGAAAGAGAAATTGGATCTATTACGACAGCAGGATTTGGCACACTCAAGTCTTGATGTAATCCTCATTCTGTTCTTTGGGAGTAGCTCTGAGGTTCAGTGTTCTCCCTGGTCCTTGGTTATGCCTTCTTGGAGATTCTTACCAGCCCATCATCCTCCATAATGACATCTGAAGAAGGTGTTGGGATCATGTCCTAATCGAGGGGTATACCACTTCCAAAGTTCATTTCTAATTGTTACAAGTGTGGAGTTTGAAAGTTGATTTAAGACTTTAAAATACTTTTATCATTACCCTAAGCTCTTTTCCAGTGGCAATACAATTCCTATGAAAGTTTATAATAAGTTTCCATTTGTTTACAAATTCATGTGCTAGTAACCATACTCATGTTCTTTATTATTATTTTATTTGTTCTTGAATCTGCTATATTTTCTTCCTTCTCCTTATGATTCTCTTTCAAATTTAATGATGGCTATTTTTAAGTTCCCTGGAATAACATACTTTGGCAGAAAGCCATATGTCTAAGCTTTTCTTTGTTTCAGGTTTGAATGTTAATGAGAACTTTTTGTTCTAAATCACTTATAGACCTGTATCTGGTCACTTGGTGAGGTAGATAGGAAAATGTTCCCTTCTACCCAAAGATGCCTATGTTCCCAAAACTACCCATATGTTACGCGATGGAGCAAAAGGGACTTTGACAGTGTGGTTACATTAAGAACTTGAGATGGAGAGATTGTCCTGGATCATCCAGATGATCCCAGTGAAGTCAAGGGGTCCTTAAAGGAGGAGGCAGCAGAATCAGGGTCCGAGAAGATTTGCCACCAGAAGCAGAAATCAGAATGACATGAGGACAGGAGCCAAGGGATATGGGTAGTCCCTAAATGCTAGAGAATTTGGGGTCTTTGATCCCACTCTTACTTCTTAAACACTTTGGCCTGGAAGTGACATATCAAATTTCCATTTCCATTCAATGTGTGATACGTGTCACCTGCCATCCAGAGATCTAAGAACAGACTGAGAATTGTACAACTGCGTAGAAGAGTGAATAGACTTGATTGAACACATAGAAGTTCCTGTCACAGTAAGGTGAGGTCTTCTTGTGGAAGTGGTTTTCGCCCTGCAATCTGAATCTAAGTAGGAAACAACCAGATAAATAGGAAATGGGCTGCTTGATTTTGAAGCACTTAATAAATGTAAATTGAATAAATGCATGGACGGAAGAGAAGATACTGGGCAGAAATGAGTGTAGCAGTTTGAGAAACAGAAGATCCTTGTCGATGAAATGAAGTGAATAAGGTAAAAACTACTTGATGGTGAGGATTAAAAAAGGTGGGGGCCAAATCATGCCTGATTTTGTAGATTCTGTTAATTTTAAGTTAGTTATATGTGTGATGAGATTCATTGAAGGATTTTAAGAATGGAGAAGGTACCAATGATTTGCATAATTGGAAGCTGTTTACACTATGGTATAAATGGTATAAATTTTATGGTATAAATTAATGGACAGAGGTATAGCAAATACAAGACACATTTGAGACTGTCATAGTCATTTTGGTAGAAGAAGAGACAATGACATTTTGATTTAAAGAAACCAAGATGAAATTTGTGATATGTTTTGGAACCGGTTTCTCTCATTGGAGCCATTCTCTCTTCCAGTTTGAAATCACTATACACACTCAGGCACACACACAGAGACACAGACACACCACAGAACTTTCTTTCTTTTCATCACTATCATTGATAAAATATTACTTAATATTTTTATTCCACAGGAACACCTGTTAGTGGAAACATAAATGTGGAAAATGTACATTAAATTTAAACTCAGAAGTATAGAGGGACCTCGTGGAGACGGGGCACCTATTTGAGCTGACTGAATTATAATGTGTTGAGAAGAATTCCAAGCCAAATCTGAGTTGCAAAGGTGCCATGACTGACCCTCTCTGTCGACTATTAGCACAGAGAAAAAAGAATGGAGAGGTGACCTATGTGCCATATGTCCACGTTAATGAACTAGGAATGAGGCAAAGTCCTAGTTCCACTCTGCCTCCATTTTTAGATTTTTTCATTGGATAGGGGAAGGCGGAAAAGGCACGAAAAGAGAAAGAACATGCCAAGAGGGGCCACTCGGGCCTTTGCAGCAGCTGTTCTACAATAGGGAATTATAAAGGAAACATTAGCATAAGAGGGATACAATATATGTCTCGTGATTGCAAAACCATACTGAATTCCCTGTTCGTTGAAGTCATGTTTCACATCTGGTCCATATGTGTAATTGGAAATCTCAGAATTGCATTTTCATGAAGGAAGATAAAGATGCCAAATGCTTTACAGAGAGGATTTATTTGTTTGTGAGTAATACGCATGGAAATGTGACAAAGGGAAAGCTATGCCTGGAGCTGAGATTTAGCGCTCATAAGTGAGAGAAACACTTCCTTTGTAAGGAGGCATATGAGCAATTGAAAACTTTGACTCAGTTTAGCATAAATTAATAACTGAAGACCGAAACAAAGCATAGATGACATAAAGTCAATTTAGACTCTTCTGGGACCCTTTAGAAGACCACACACACACACACACACACACACACACACACACACACACACATAAAAGCTTGAGAGAAAGTAAAGATTGAAAATCTAAATCACTAAAAGCACATTGCTCAAATTCAGGAGAGAAATGCCTCCTTAATGCAGAACTTAATTGAATCTACATGATGCCCAAGTATGCAAATAGCCGGATGATTACAGATGAGGATAAAGGGTAACTTGATGAATGGTGGAATTTGTGACTTGTCATTCAGAGGTTCTGACCCAATAGCGAACAAATATTTTATTGTAGATGATAGTAATTTGGTTTCAACACGTTACATAAAAACCATCAACAAGATTACTTTTGTATACAACAAGTATATACTTTTGTAGCCTAGCCCTCATCCTTACAAGTGTGAACAGTTCTGACATTTTTCATTATGAACATTTTGTTCTATCTTCATTGTTTCCTTTCCAGGTGAAACAAAACCATGCTCTTACTCAGTGGCCATAGAGTGTGCCTTGTAAGGGTCCCAGAAGATGCAGGGGCTCTGTAATGTACTTCCCTCTCCCCCAAATATCTATGGCTCTGGCCAAATTGCATATTTTTGCCAAGCCTCAGTTTTCTTTTCTTACAAAATAAAGGCATTAGAATTAAGAACTACAATAGGAATATTTTGACTGCAAAGAAGAGAAACTGAACTAATAGGAAGTTAAACAAATATGGGTCCATTTTTCTTACATAATAAGTAGTGTGGAGAAGAGCAGTCTAACACAGGGCAAGTGGTGCCATGACACTATCCTAGACTAAGATTTGTGCACCTCTACTTTTAGCTGTTTGCTTTTCACATCATAGTCATAAAATGGCAGCATTAGTTCCAAACGTTGTGTGTACACTCAAGGTGGCAGCAGGAATGACAAATAGGGGTGTCTTCTGTGGAGGCTCCTTACATTAGAAATACACAATTTAAAAAAAGAAAACCTTATCAGGGGCTTTGTTTCACTTACATCTAACCAGAAACACGTCACATGGTCACCTCTAGCTGAAAAAACGAATGTAAAAGTGAATACAGATGTGGACACATTTTCATTCCCAACTCAGAGTTTCCTATTAGCAAGAAGAAAATGGGGAGTGACTAGTTCAGAGGCATCTATTTCTCTAGCAGGGTTCCTAAGGCCCCTTTCAGATACCAAACTCTATGATGGAGAGTTAGGATAGATAAGATTCCATGAATTGCCAAGCTGGTGCTAAGAGATCTTTGTCCAGTTTCTGTGACTGTTTGGAAAGTTGCCTGTAACTGAGAAGAACCCTTTAGATCTTCCCATATATGTTTAAAAAAATCTAACTCTCTCCCACACACACTGCACAATTAAAAGAAGTAATTTATAACAAGAGGTACCAGGATGACTTCTAAGTTTTTAAAAAGATTATCACATTACTTCAAAGATTCATGGGCTTTGTAAGAAAATTCCTGCACAACTTTCAATTAAATTACAAGTTGTCAAGATGTTGCCTTTTTAATATGGTAGCCAGATGTATGATTTTCGTCTGACTGTACTCATTCTCTTCCTGCCTTTCTGAAAATGGATATAAATCTGGGTTTTTAGTTCACCAAATTCCCTCAGTCTTCTGTGTGTGTGTGTGTGTGTGTGTGTGTGTGTGTGTGTGTGTGTGTCAGATGGCCACAGGATTCTGAAAGATGAGTCCCTGGAAACAAAACTTAGCTAGAGATTTGGAAGAGTTCAAATATCCTACCAGTTACTCTTTTGCTGAATTAATAGAATGAAAGAAGCTCACATTTGATACAGGGAATGATACAGGGCATTCATCCATTCATTCAACAAATATTTATAGAACATTTGCGATGTGCTATATGACAGGCCCTGTTCTAGGCTGAGGAGGTAACAGCAATGAACAAAGTGGAACAAATTCTTGCCTTCATGAAGCTGATATTTTAGTGAAGATACGAAAGTGAAAAGCAATGCACATTCATTCAGTAGAGCAATGGGAGAGGAAGTCATTAGGTGGGGTGCAGTGGTGTGCAATTTAAGATAGCGCATTCAGCAAAGGCATTTCCATGACTTTTGAACTAAGGACCAACGTTACTTTATTGTTCAATCCCATTTTCATGACTCATTCTTCAACAAAATCGTTTATATGAGGTATCCCCCCCTCAGATAAATGAGTAATTCATCATTTTCCTCCATGATTCTCAGTGTACATATTGGGGCAAACAAATTTTGTGAAATTTGATACATATTCAACTTGAGGGACACTCTTAAGGAAAAAATACAATTAAATTAGAAAATTAGATATAAATTCAAACATTTATATTAGGACAAAATAGAGTAAATTAAACATTTTTTAAAAGCTGACCAATTCCCAAAATATCACAAAATCCAGAAAAGTAGTCACCAATTGATCAATTCCCTCTATAATCATTCCTCTAAATTGTTATGGCTACATGGTTGTGATTAATTTGACATAACTCAACAAAAAACCTTGCAAAAACACCTCCATAAAAAACGAGAAGGATAATTTAGCCTTGTCTCTGGCATGAGAGACTGACCTTTTTTACATGTATATTTAGAACGCATGGTTCATATAAGCTCTCACAAAATGTATTTGAGTTTCATTTTATATTATAAATTGTGCTGCACATAAAAAAAGTTATTATGGACACTAAAAGGGAAGAAACAGAGTGGAGAACTCTAATTTGATTTGCTAAGAATTAACAAATCCTCTCCATACAATTTTATACCCTTAGTAATTTGAAGAGTTTTCCACAGAATAGCTTTTGGATCAGGACATTTTCATTTCCCCTCCCATTCCTAACCCACTTCTGGTGCCATGGGACATATAAATATATGTATAGGCTAACATGTAAATGCTATCCACATTAACATTATCTAATAGATAAACATTGGTGGTCTGAACTCTGGCCTTGCACGTCTGTATCATAATGAGCCAATCCTATATGGGATAGCCAGCAAGAAATATATCTATAAGTGATGTTTCAAAAATTACAAAATTCTATTCCACCAAATCCAGCTCTGTTTCCATTAATGATGTCTCACAAAGGCTGACTTCCATCCCAATGCCCCCTTGATATAAAGGGAATTGAGGTTGAGGGGAAAAGCAGTTAAAGATCTTATTCTTTTCCTTGAGCACAGCCTTTCTACAGTGTTTATTTCAGACAGCAGAAGGTGAGATCTCTATCTCTTTGGAGAGAGAGAGAGCTCTGGCAAAACTTAAATTATCTGGTTTAAAATTTGTAGGGGGTCCCCTCGATGCATACCTGACTCACTGGCATTCCACGTGGCCCTCTGGTGAAAAGATGAACATTCCAACCAGATCCTCTCGCCCTGGTATTTGAATGGAAATAAATCAGTATCAGTAACAAATAACTTTCCATTTTTTTTATAGAGTGTTTTAGATTTCAAAAAACAGAAATTTTATATCAACTGGCTTAAAATTATAAAGAATTTTATTGGAACATATATCTAAAAAGTAAGGGCACGATGTGGCACAGTTTATCCACACTTCCAGCTGTCAGTGACTCTCTTGGCTCTACCCTCTTTTCTATGTGGCTTCAATTTCAGCCAGTATCCTTCATGGTAGAAAAATTACAGAAGCATCAAGTCTTAGATCCCCAGATTGTATAATCTCAGAGAAGAAAGAGCTTCTCTTAGGTCTTGTACTTATATTGTCACTGTATCCAGTGACTATTTAACTTTTAATTATATTTGAGAGAGGGAGGGAGAGGGAGAGGGGATGTGGGAGAGAGAGAGTGGGAGGGAGGAGAGAGAGAGAGAGAGAGAGAGAGAGAGAGAGAGAGAGAGAGAACAAGGAGCAGGGGAGGCACAAAGACAGAGGGAGTCAGAATCCAGAGCAGGCTCCAGGGTCTGAGCTGTCAGCACAGAGCCTGACACAGGCTTGAACTCACAAACCATGAGATGATGACCTGATCTGAAGTCAGAAGCTTAACCGACTGAGCCACTCGGGTGCCGCTGAACTAATTTTCATAGGCCTGAGACAGGCTGATCCCCCGACAGATACTTGAGGAAAGGGGGATGACAAGTTCAATTCTCCAGCTGGGTCAGGCTGTTTATATCTGAGGGTTCCCATGTTAGCTTCACAGAAGCGACAGTTGGAATGGAATCTAAAGGTGCAAACACCAGCTCCTACATTTTCACAGAGCATTCCCAGGTGACTTTCACATACTATATATGTACACCTTCCTCAAGGCAAATTTTCTATAAGCAATTTAAAATCTGAAAATTTAGATAATCTCCTGTAACTATTTAGGTCTCTTCATGGAAAATTTAAAATGTTTTCTGGTTACATCAGTTTGAACAACGGACTAAAAGAGACTATGCAATGGCTTAAAAGAGGAAAGCAGATGCAGGAAATTGAGGGCAAAGCTTTGGCTGTATCTCTCGCTGTCTTATTCTGCACAAGTCACCCAGCTGACCTTCACCATCTTAAAATAAGAAGATGCTGCACTATGAGGTCTGTAAGTTTCTAAAACTGGAGATGGATCCATAACAATGTTGACTTCCTTTTTATGGGAATGCAGAGTGTGGTTGAGAAGGAAGGGAATCAGAACATAAAGGCAGGGTGATGTCGAAACAAGATTTAAATCCTCAGGTACAATCTCCACTGTCCTCCTGTGTGTGGAGGCCCAGCCCCATAGACCCCATCCATGTAGATCACCCAGCTCAGAGGCAGTTCTCAGAAAGCCTCACCCAGGGAGTTACTGAGCCTGTAGCTAGAGAATGGGAGTGAAATTGCATCCATAGAGATTGCCAATGAGTAAAGTAAGGACAAGGATATTAAAATATGTCAAAATTACAAAGGTTTAGCAACTCCCCATTTCCTGCTCTGCCTAGTCCCTGGCAACACCATTCTGTTCTTTGCTTCCAAGCATCTGACTGTCTAGATACCTCGTCTACGTGGGCGCACACAGTATCTGTCTTTCAGTGACGGTCTTTCTTTCTCCTAGCACAATGGCCTCAAGAGACATCCATGTTGTCACATGATAGGATTTCTCTCCATTTTTAAGGCTGCATACTATTTCACGGATATATACCACTGTGCCTATAGACAACAATTCTGTATTGTACACTTAACACTCTGTCAAGAGGGCAGATATTACATGAAGCATCTTTATAAACGTCTTTTTTAAAGGAAAAAAGTAACAAGGTCTTAAAGAAGACATTATAAACTGGACAGATGAGGAATAGGAAAGAAAAGTGGGCATGCACAACTAAAAGATATAGGAGGCTAGAATGAACCGAGGCAGTGGCATTTTGAATGGGCATTTCAAATCCTTTTAGCACCTTGGGACATGGTATTGTTTTGTAAATGAGAAAAATAGAAGGGTTAGTGTAGTCAGTGTTTACTGGAATATTTTAATACTTTGAATCATATTCAGTTTTCAACAGCATATCTTTCAAGAGGTATGCAGAGGGACTTTCTACTGATTTTAATAAGGAAATTTATTTTTGTTGGGTTTATAATAGGCATGCTTCTCCCCAAATACAGTAAAAAGCAATCATCATCTGTATAATTTTTAGACATTATATTAGAGAAAAATATGTTGAGTGGTGTGCACAGAGTTGAATCTTTGCTTATGGTAGGAATACAATAGGAAAATATAGTTGTATTTTTAAAAATTTTCACAGAGGCTCTACCTGCACACATTAAGCCATTTTAAAAGTGTGAAATCTGGGGCACCTGGGGGCTCAGTTGGTTAAGTGTCTTGATTTTGGCTCAGGTCAGGACCCCAGGGTCTTGAGATCAAGCCCTGTGCCGGGCCCCATGCTGAGCATGAAGCCTGCTTAACACACACACACTCTCTAACTCTCTCTCTGCCCCCTCCTCTAGTCGCACACACGCTCTCTCTAAGATAAATTTAAAAAATAAACAAAATTACTCCTACTTAAAAAAATGTAGAAGGGTGACATCTAATCACTCACTAAATATTTTGCAATCCTCCTATAAATTACATGTTTTGCTGAATTAGGAACATTTTCCCCCCAAAATTTCAGTTTTTAAAATTAATTTTAAAAATTTTATTTGTTACTGTTTATTTTTGATAGAGAGAGACACACAGAGCGTGAGCAAGGGAAGGTCAAAGAGCGAGGGCGACGCAGAATTTGAAGCAGGCTGCAGGTCAGCACAGAACCTGTTGCGAGGCTCGAACCCATGAACTGTGAGATCATGACCTGAGCTGAAATTGGCTGCTTACATAACTGAACTACCCAGGCCCCCCTTAAAAATCTTAAACAGAGACTTCTGAATCATACATTAAGAGAGAAGAATCACATTTTGCTAAACTTGTCCTATTAGTTTGTAGAGTAAAAATTTTAGATTTAGATATTTAGTTTCTACTTGTCTGGTTGGTAGGGAACTCATCCATTAGTTCCTTTCATGTATTTTATCAGTTTTCGCTGAACAGCGACAAATATGAGAATGCAGATTTTCTTCTAATTGTGCTAGACTAGAATTCAACGAGATAATACATATATAATAGCTTGGGGTTATATGTGTTTAAATCAGAAGCTGTGGAGGATGGAAAGTTAAGTCCAGGTGTGTGAACCTCGAGGTTACAGAGACAAAAGGCAGTGGTAGGGAGCCTGACCTGTCAAAGAAGTTATCTGAGGGGCGCCTGGGTGGCTCAGTCAGTTAAGCATCCGGCTTCGGCTCAGGTCATGATCTCATGGTTTGTGGGTTCCAGCCCCGCGTTGGGCTCTGTGCTGACAGCTCAGAGCCTGGAGCCTGCTTCACATTTTGTATCTCCCTCTCTCTCTGACCCTCCCCTATTCCCACTGTCTCTCTCTGTCTCTCAAAAATAAGTAAAGAACATTAAAAAAATTTAAAAAAAGAAGTTATCTGACACATAGGGATGATATTATCTCTGGTTTGAAAAATTACATGTAGTTAAATATTTTATATTCAGCAAATGAGTAAAAGGTATTATTTTAATAATGAAGATTAAGGGAAAAATTTAACAAAAATGTTTGGGAATGACTAAGTCTGTTAAAACCATTCTAAGTTAATAAGATCAAAAATCAAATATAAACAAATTTCTGGGAGTTTTTCCTCGATATCACCTTAAATACATTCCTCTGTCACTTGCCTCAGCATGGAGGTTTATTTCTTTATTCTACATCTCTCTCCCACCATATTAGCAAGTTGTACTGGATGAAAATTGTGTTGAGCAAGAGACTCATTAATCTCCTAAGGAAAACAAGTGCCTACCCATCCACAGCATAGTGGGAAAAAGCCAAACTGTGGAGTTAGAAAACTCCAGGTCAATATCACAAATCCACAATCATAATTTTATTGTGCTATCTTGGGTAAGTTCTAGCTATAGATTTGTAATTTAATATTAAAACAAGTATGATAACCAAATTGAAAGTAAATTTTGAGGATCTATGAGAAAACTATTTGAAAAAAGGTATATGGAAGATCTATTTTCTTTGAAGCTTAAAAATGCATAATTATATTATCGGTAATAACAATAGTAATTGTGTTATTATAGTAATAGAATAGCAATAATAGGAAGAGTAGTGATGATAATTATAGTTCTCCATAGTTAAAGTCATCCCTGGAAATGACTATTTTTGGGAGGGAAAAATCACAAGAATAAACCAGTTAATCATGAAAACATGAAGCAAATATGCATTCTTTATTCTTGAGGTAGCCATCAAGCAGCAAAGTAATCTACATTCTGGTGCTTTGAAGTGAAAGGTTAAATATTCTCTTCAAGAATATAATCTGGTTCATTTTTTCAAAAATTTTTAACATTTATTTATTTTTGAGAGACAGAGACAGACAGATTATGAGTAGGGGAGGGGCAGAGAGAGAGGGACACACAGAATTGGAAGCAGGCTCCAGGCTCTGAGCTGTCAGCACAGAACCCGATGTGGGGCTTGAATCCATGAACTGTGAGATCATGACCTGAGCCGAAGTTGGATGCTCAATCAACTGAGCCACCCAGGTGCCCCATCTGTTTCATTAATGTAAGTGGAATCAGGCCGAGTTACAGTTTTTTTTTTTTACCTGCATCTTATTTTCTTTATTATCAAATACTTGTTTCTGTTTGTTTTGGGGAGAGATGTGTATGTGTGCGTAAGAGACAAACTCAGGACTGGTCTTTCCTTCAAGCTAGAGAAAGAAAAAATAATAATGCTGGAAGCTTCCAGGAACCAGACTCCTATGCTTCACACACACTTAAAACCAAATTGGCCACTCTTCAAGATGTGTAACGGTGGCTCCTCCAATTGACTATAAGATCCACAAGTACAAAGAACATTTTTGTTCTTGTTTCTTTTCGTTGTTATTGTTTACAATCACAGAACACCTTCTATCTGCCATACTGACTGATACTGGGAATTATTATATCTGTTGAATAAATAGATGACATAATTTCAAATGAGTGAATATCCACTGGAGTATATATCTTGAGTAAATAGATGTTGCCTTCTACATCCACACTTGGGGCAAAACGGAGCTGTTCCTGAGCTTGTGGAAGAAAGTTCCGTCATGTTTGGGGCTAAGAGGAAGTTGAATCTGGACTCCAACCAATAGAAATGAAAAGTGGCTTTATTACTGAGAATTAGCTTTGGATTTGGTCTTTATTTCTTAAGAATAGTCATTTGTAGTAGCAAAGTGTCCAATTAATTACTCATCTGCTCTCTATATGTGTATAAAAGCAGGTAACTATGTAGTTATATACAGTATATATACATATGTAGTAACGGAATTATCTGGGCTTAAAGCAATAATCCTAAGATTTGAAAAAGTACTATAGCCTTGAACCAGGAGCAATTAACCTGAAGATATCAGTTTTTAGGCGCTTTTCAGAGAGTCAGCTCAAAGGAGGATGACCAATTGGAGAGACAAGCGAAATACAGGAAAACGTTACAGAGTGCAAACATAGTTTTGAGGAGAAATATCAGATGTTGCTCTGGGAAAGGAGCCTAGAAGGATAGAGGTTTGTATTTACTGAAATTTATGTAGGTATGAAAGGAAAATGTCACTTTATTTCTAAGTACAGGCTGGTGAGATCTGAGGGTACATCCATGACATACACGGCATTCCTAGAAAGATAGTGCCTGGCATGTAGCAGGTCCTTCTATGGTGGTCATCACTGTCACTATTACTTTGTTTGTAGTTATTAGTCTGATTGGTGTTATTATTTTTATAGCTATTACGCTGATTCACATTGTGTCTGGCCAGATAATACGTATGAAAGCACTCATTCAATATCCTGTACTTTTGTTGTTGTGATAGATGATGCCAAAATTTGATAACACCTACAGTAAAAAATGTAAATTACCTTCCAGATAAGATGTGTTCAGAAAAGATGTCATCAGCAAAGAAATAAACAATAAAAGAGAAGTTTATTTACTACTATATGCTAGGGAAGCTCATTCTGTTTCACTTAGTGCTGTTATGTCATGATAAGTTCTGGAAAGAAGCAGTCATGGGCTCCCAGAGAGAAGTCATCTTGTCGCCAGTTGAGGCTAAGACAGAAATCAGAAGATTTATCATAGTAGTTTTGCAGCCTACAGAACCCAAGACTGAATGGACACTTAAAGAGTGAGAAATGAGAGGCAGGGACATGGATTTCCAGTCTTACTGTTTTGCCAAAGCAAACAAATGCCTTCTCCTCCTTCTTCTTTCAGTGTGTGTGTGTGTGTGTGTGTGTGTGTGTGTGTGTGTGTGTGTGTGTGTTTTAACAGAGACATAAGCAATTGTAAGGAAACTGTTATTTCTGCAAAGGGATCCAGATAGTGAAAATTCATGGAAAAATGAGGCATCTTTTTCAAGGTCCATAAATTTCCAATTCATTCCCCAAGAGTTGAGAATAAGTGTGATTGTTCAATGTGCAGAGTGTTCTAATTAGGAAATGAGCTAACAATTTCCTCTTGAATAGCCCTCTGTGTTGCTGACTGTCTGAAGCAGAAACGTTCAGAGAGGCCAAATCTGTGTTCATGTGCAATGTGAAATGACAATACAGGAAAGGGTATTTTGGCCAATAAATTCAGGGCAAACCAAGTTTTTATATGAATTATGCAAAAAGAATATAAATCTTCTGTTTTCCTTATATTCAATCCAGCATTCTTTGAAGAGAAATATTTTATATCTTTCAAGTCATAAACTTGTCAATGGAAAGGCAGGAAGGGACTCCAGAGATATAAAGCTTAAAATCTTTTCTCTCAGAAGATGTAATTAAAGGCTTCTTAAGTGTTTTTTCCGAAGTCTTGTTTATGCTTATTATCATCCTCGTATAAAAGGGAAAAATGAATTGACTTTCATAAGGAATGTTTTAGGAAGAGCAAACCCCAAACTGTAAGCTCTAGTTTACGTTTCCAAATGGAAAATGTATTCTCCTTTGGTTACCGAACAGGTGCTCATCATAAATGCTTACTACAAGCTAAAGAAATTACTTGTATGGAACTGGAAATGGAAAAAGTGAGCTTAAGTATAAACCTTCAACTCTGGAGTAATTAAGTGGTGGGAAAATTTTTTAGAGTAATCAAATTAGAAATTTGTATAAGCAATCTGGAGGAGAATAGTGAGCTTTGAAACAGGAAGGGTTTATTTAAGCAGTTAGTACATGGAAAGTACACAATTTTTAAAGAAGAGGCTAATGCAAACATCAAAAAAAGAGAAGTGTGGCTTACGAGAGGGTAAAGAGAGAAAACTGAGAGTAGATCATTAATTTACTTATTCACTCACCAAATATATCTTGGCACCCATCAGTACTTAAGAGTGCCTGAGGTTCTAGAAAAAAATAGTGTCTCATAATGAAGGAAAATAACATTTAGGGGAAAATAAGCTTTCATAGACTTCCACATCTACCCAGCACCCCAACTGTGAAAACAAAATCCAATGAAAGCAAGAAGATGTGTTGTATAAAGGCTGTCTACCCTTCTCTTTTAAATTGGTGAACTTTGGGATATATTTTATTTGCAGTTTTTAGGGTTTTGTGATTCTAAGGATCTCAGAAGAATTGATAAATCAAAGCTAAAATCTAGACCAGATGCAAAGGACAAGTGTTGTTTTCTCTTGGCCTAATGTATTGAAAGCATGCTATCGGGGATCTTTGACCTATTTCTGTCAATTCAGAGAACACAACTATCATAGAAGAAAAACCCTCTATTATGTATCCTTCATAGCTACCCAAATATACTCCTTATTACCTTATGGTCACAGAATTCTTGATCTTCTTCTACCGTTGTGTTGATTTTATTGTTACCAGATGTTTGGCCCTGTGCCTTGGGTTACCCAGGTTCACTGGCCCAACAAACAATACAAAATTGGAATCATATTGAGTACATACATTTGATGAAATAATGATATGTAAGAGAAATGGGAAGGATAGTGCCAAAGGGAAAAATATTGAAGTGCTGCCTTATGAGGGTAGAAACGCAAATGCCAAGAACATTTAAGAACCAAACTCAGCATTCTAAAGAAAGCTTTAATGTGTGAGCAAATTCCAGTGGCTACCAGGACAAACTGTACTTTTTATATGACTCACAAAGCTTTGTTTTAAGGGACTGGGAGAAGAACGGACTGTGTAAGTGATGAAATGAGCATTCCCTTCATATCCAAACACCCATTGCAGTGATATTTGTCCCAGTGTGTCTGTGCAAAATTAGATTTTTTAATACATTTTTATATTTATGTTAGATTGATCTTGGCAGGTGGTTTTTAGGAAATCACAACATTCAGTAAATCATACCAAACAACTTACCTTATACCACAGGCTTCACTTTGCTCAAATAAACGATAGCTGTGTGTTTGGTAACTTAAGAGAAGGATTTTCAGACTGTCCAACTGAACTTCACCACACCACCCACCACCTTTCCTGGCTCCTACATGCCAGCCCTGCTGACTGCTTTTCAACTGGCCTCTTGAATTCCTACCTCCTGAAAGATGACAGGTAGGAGCCATCAGGGACATATGTGGGGGAATGGGAAAGAATTTGCAACTTGGAGCCAGAAAACTAATAGACTAATAGCTCTGCCATTCCCAAGCTATAGGACTTTGGAATACCCATACCTCCTTGAGTTTCAGTTCTAGTGTTTTAATCTATGAAATGGGGATTGTAATATACTCTGTCTAACAAGGTAGGTGTGATGACTGAGTGACAACATGTGTGGAAAAAACTTTGTAAATGAGGAAAGGGCTTACTACTGCAAACTACTTGCAATGTGTGAAAATAACTTTTAAATCTGAAACTTGAAATCAAGTCCATCTGACAGTGTACTATTAATATTTCAGTAAATGTTTCAGAGACATTTAAACTCATCCTGTCACTTGCTTCAATTTATTTTTAATTCCATTTGATTTAAGAGAACCTTGATTACTTATTGTTATAATGCCCATCGAATTAAATATTCAGAAAATACCAGAGACTGAGGACAAGTGGTAAGCTGCTCCATGTTTCCACTGAGATGAAATGCTAAGACATACAATTTATAACAAAAGCCAGAGCTATGGCCTTTCACTTCCCAATTACAAAGACCATTTTCTTAGCCAGAACATAGAAAGGTGTTTAACCATCTGTGTGTGGCTATGAGTGTGTGGCAAAAAACACATAATATTAAATATAGCACCTTACCCATTTTCAAGCATAAAATTCATTAGGGTTAAGTGTTGTCACATTGTCATGCAGCAGATCTCTATAACTTTTTCATCTTGCAAAACCGAAACTGTATGCTTATTAAACACTAATTTTCCTTTCCTCCCACCACAGTCTTGTTGATATGCTTCTGACTACTTTTGATACTTAGTATGTGTGGAATCATATAGTATGTGCCCACTTGTGGCTAGCTTATTTTGTTTAACATAATATCCTCAAGGCCCATTCATATTGTAACATGTAACAGTATTTTCTTCTATTTTAAAGCTACATAATATACCATTGTATGCATATTCCACACTTTATTTATCCATCCACCAATGAACATTTGGTTTGTTTCTATTTCTTGGCTATTGGAATAATGCAGCAGTGAACATGGGTGTGCAAATATCTTTATGAGATCCTACTTGTAGTTCATTTGTTGTGTCATATGCTAATTCTATTCTTAAATGTTTGAGGAAACTCCATGATGCTTTTCATAAAGGCTACACCATTTCATATTCTGACCAATAATGCACAAGGGTTCCAATTTCTCCTCATCCTTGCCAACATGTGCTATTTTCTGTTCTTTTGACTGATAGTGGCCATCCTAATGGATGTAAGGTAATCATTTTGGCTTTGATTTGCATTTCTCTTATATTAGTAATGTTGAACATCTATTTATATGCTGATTGTTCATTTGTATATCTTCTTTGGAGAACTATTTAAGTTCTTCACCCATTTTTTTAGATTGAGATATATGGTTTTTGTTTTTGTGGGGTTTTCGTTTGTTTGTGGTTGGGGGGTGGTTTTTACTTTGGTTCGGTTTAGTTTTTGCTATTGAGTTGTATATGTTCCTTATATATTTTGTGAAATTAATCCATTATCAAATATAAGCTTTCCAAATATTTTCTCCCATTCCATAGGTTGATAGGTTGGCTTTTCACTCTATCAATTATTTCTTTAAGTTTTTTTTTTTTTTTTGCTTATTTATTTTTGAGAGACAAGCAGGGGAGGGGCAGAGAGAGAGGGGGACACAGAATCTGAAGCAGATTCCAGGCTCTGAGCTGTCAGCACAGTTCAAACACACAAACTGAGAGATCATGACATGAGCTGAAGTCTGACACTTAACCAACTGAGCCACTCAGGTGGCCTCGATGGTTTCTTTTGATGTACAGATGTTTCTGAGTTTGATACTGTTAAAACATTCATACTACCCAACATTACCTACAGATTCAATACAATCTATATCAAAATCTCAAAGGCGTTCTTTGTAAAATTAGAAAAAATTATCCTAAAATTCATATGGAATCTCAAGGGACCTTGAATAGCCAAAATAATCTTGAAAAAGAACAAAGTTGAAGGCCTTACACTTCCTGATTTCAAAACATATCATACAGTAATCAAGACAGTGTGGTTTTGGCATAAAGACAGATGTGTAAACCAATGGGACAGAACAGAAAGTCCATAAATAAACTCTTACATGTATGGCCAAATGATTTTTGACGGAGTGATGAGACTACACAATGGCAAAAGCACGATCCCTTTGACAAATGGCATTGAGAAAACTGGATATTCACACGCAAAAGAAAGAAGCTGGACCTTCACTTTATACCATACACAAAAATTAACCCCAAATGCATTAAAACCCTAAATATAAGACCTAAAACTATAAAAGCCCTAGAAGAAAACAGAGGAAAGGTTTAGGGCATTGATTTGGCAATGATTGCTTGGATATGACACCAAAAGCACAGTCAACAAAGGCAAAAAAAAGACAAACGGCACTATATCAAACTAATACCCATGTTAAACTCACAAAAGCACAGTGTACTGAAAATTATGGTATGAAACCTCATAATATACCAAATAACCACAGTAGAATACTCTCTAAATTACATAGCACCCTGTTGGCACAGCACTGGGGGAAATGTTGGCCCTGGCTAAGTGAAGTTAGAAGGGGCAGACATGGCCTGAACCCATGTGTGATGGTTTAGAGACCCAAGACCATACAATCCAAGTGAGGAGGCTGAAGTAATGTGACTTGGCTGGGCCACAGAAACATGTAAGCGAAAGAGATTGCAACCTGCCCTCCTTTCTAGGGGATGTCATATAGAGTTCTGACACCTTATCTCACAAGCCATTACAGCCCAAAGTGAGTACACTTATTTCTGCCCAGTTCCCTTCTATCTTCATTCATGACAGATAACATAAAATCTTTGTTCATTTCTACATTTCATGAGGACTTGCTACATGGGAGGGGACTAGGACTACACTGAGTTATAAATCTTATAAGATCTATATTCCCTGTTGTCTATATTTTATTATATAAAAGCCTCTTCGAGTTCTTAAATCCAGTTGGCTCATAGATTTAGTGAGTTTCTGGTATCTATCAGGCCACATGAAAGGTACTGGGAGTACAAAGATAAATAAATTGAAGTTCTTTTTATTTGTATCCATAGATTCTACCTATAATGTTTTATCTTTTCTCTGAGTCAGGCTCAGACTGTTCAATGAACATCCTACATTTCACAGCTCTTCTCAGTGTCTTACAAATGGAATTTATTACATATTTTTATACATATTAAATTCAATAGAAACTCACCGAGCAACTCTACGTGAGGTATCAGTGTACATGAGACATGTGAAGGTAAAAAAGGTACCACCTTGAAATATGAAAAAACAAAATGATGGCATGGGAATTTCTAGTGCTTGTCTTCCCAGTAACATCATTTTATACAACTATCCACATGTGAAAATACCTTCAGGAGAGCCAAGGATTCCAAGTGAGAGATTATAGCATCTGAGCAAAGCATAGAAATAAGAGAAAGCCCCACTGAGGAGGGTAGGAAAGATGGATTCTCACCTGTCCTATCACCCCTACCTTAAGCCCAGCAAGGCCAATGCAGGAGATACCCCCTTCCAGTGGGAGAAGAAGACTAGAATTAGCACCCAGTTTTACCCTGGATCCCAGAGCTGGCCTGTCCCAGCATCAGGCTGACTCCTGTAGCCCTAGGTGGCTCCCTGCAGACTCCTGCAAAACCAGACTCCCATCGCCCAGTGCTTGCTGGCTCCAGTAGCTCCAGGCAGCTCCTGGGACCTCAGGCATCATCCTTGCTACAAGCCTCCCAGTGACTCCTGCAAACCCAGGCCCTCAGTTTACCCTAGCACCTGCTGTCTCCGGGGGCCCCAGACAACTCTCACAGCCCAGACAGTGCCTATGGGACCAGGCTCCCAGCAGGCTCCTGTGAGTGCAGGCTCCCCAGGAGTGACTGCTAACTGCAGTGGTCCCAGGAGAATCCTATAGCTCCAGGTGGCTTTCTCAGCTCCAGGCTCCCAGAAGCCCTCATGAGACAGGCCCCCAACCCACCAGGGAACTGGCCACCTTCAGTGGCCCCAGGAGTCTGGTGAAGCCCCAGGCAGTTTTCATGGCACTAGGATTCAGGAGGCTTCCACAAACCTAATTCTGGCCACCCTAGTGCCTGTTGGCTCCCAGGCCTATGGCAGCTTCTGTGATGCCAAGCTTCTAATAGACCTCCACAAACCCAAGCTCCCAGCCAGGCCCAGCAGTAGGCCAACTACCATGGATAGAGGCTCTCAGGGCACCCCAGTGCCAGGCTTGCCCCATGGACCCAGATGTCAGACAGACTTCCGCAAACCCAGGTTCCCACCTGCTTCACTACCAAGTGGACCCTGTGGTCACAGCCTTAAGGTTGGCTTCCACAACGCTGGTTTCCACCACCCCACCACCCTGGCCCCTGTGCACACAGCCTCCATGTTGATCCCTAAGGCCTCAAGTTAGAGGCCTCACTTCCTGTAACAGAAAGATGGTACAGAACATTCTTCTCTCAGATAATCTGGCTGTACAACCAGCTGCTATATATAAAGATTTTTAAATGGTGCTTGGCACTGGTGAAGGGTAAATGTTGGCTATTATCATTAATCTATCCTAAATACAGAATGTGTTTTCTCTTTGTTTTAAAACTTAAAAGCCTGCAAATGCAGGAGCATGATTTATAAATAAATACAGTTCCACTTTGTTTTTATTGCTGTCAGAGATTTAACAGCTCACCCCATTTTCCCTATAAGAATAATAAACTCTCGTGTTCTGGAGAGATTCCTTGGCCCAAAGGTGGAGTAATAGAACTTAGTGAATGCTGAATGTGAATGCTAAAACTCATCAGGGGTTGTGAACCATATTGTCTGAGAGGAGAATGTGAAGGCCATGGATATATGCTGATTCACTTAGAGGAGACAGGAGAGGCACATTCCCTGGATGAAGAAGATCACATGACCACACAGAAGACATTAACTCAAATCATGTGGCTTAAAAACACCTGGGTATCAAACAGTTAGGAATTGGGTCTTGAAAGCTTCAAGGAAAGTTGTAATGGCCAAGTGGCCTGGAGAAAGTGGTTTCCATGGGCAGCATAAAAGTCATGCTCTAATCCTTAGGTAGACTACACAAGCTTTGACAACACCATTTCTATATGACTAGAATGGATAAAAAACTATGAACTCTTTCCTCTCAAATGTTCCACCTTGCATAAACTCCAGCATTTATGTCTTCTGCTGTGAATCATAGAGAGAGTTTAGATCCCCAGTGCATGGATGAACTACTACTTCCTGACAAACTTGAGAAAGATTTATTTCAATAAGGGAAAACAATGTGATTATTTTTTATCTGAGGATCATAGAGCATAATTATACCCCTTATATTTAACAACCTAAAGACCCTAGAAAAACACTCTATCAGGCCCATGCTAATGTCACATTATAAAGCATGGCCTGCTTCACTTGGCATGTCTGTTCTTTATTATTGTGACTGAGGAGATGAGTGGAAATGAAATTAGTAACATCAAATGTTTTTTCCACAAACACCAAAAACAGAGATTCAATAAGTTGGAACATGTTGGGTCCAAGGAAATGCTTAATTAGAATGTAGGAAGACCTGGAGGATGAGAAAGACCCCCATAAAGATGAGTAACTAACAAAACTGAATGGTCGCATGTGAAAAACAATGACAACACCAGCAACATGTAGTCGTATTGAATCAGAAAAGTTTTACAAGCCAGGCTGACTGAGAATTCTAGAGATGACACAGTGTACTTTGTGTATGGGTAGAGGTTGTGTTGCCAAATACCACAATGCCAGAATGTGGCATGAGTTTGAATCCAAATTCTGTCATCTACTAGTTGCACATCTTTGGGTAAAATATTTTATAATTTAGCTTTCGTTTCTTTTATAGTAAAAAATTGAGATAATAATGGTCAATTGGGCAGAATTATTATAAGAGTTATATTAGTGTAAGAGTTAATTGACATATGAGAGTTCCTCACTCAGTACATGGCACATTTTAGGAACTCAAATTAATTTGGTTTCATTCAGTTGAGAGCATTCCAATCAGGAATAATTTTTTTTTAACTCTGGTAAAACATTTGGTTGCTTTGGTGTTTTCTATAGATGTTGGATTGACTCTTGCTTTCCAACCAGATGTTGGATGTTATATAGACATATGAGGATTATATGTTTAACTGTGAAAGGACAGCCAATAATGCACTGTCCAAATAGACACACATGCAAAGACAAAAATAATACATTGGACCTAAAGCATTTTGGAAGCTCTGAATCTCTTTTTTATACATTTTGTTTTGTGTTCCAGGAATTTTAATTTGTGGAGTAGCTTAAGAGCACGAGTTTGATTTTTAAAGTTGCTTGTGGAACATTCAACCTGTTACATAGGAGCAACGAGATAGGATGGAAGACCCGGAGGGAATGACAAGGTGGAGCTACCAAGTGCTGGCTGTGCATGTTAGACTAGTGATTTGAAAGGGAAAAAAAAACCTATCAAAGAGGTTATACTAGTATTTGGATGTGGGCTAACCAGAAGTCCTTCAACAGCTGGGACAGGAGGGCAAGTAGCATCATACAGGTAAAATGTCATTTTAACTTTTCATCTCTTCTTTCTTCTTCCTGCTCCAGACTTAGAAGACCATGGAAATGGGGTGTGGAGAGTGAAAAAGGCCAGAGACAAAATTAATCACATCCTGCTTTTCCACAGCAGGTGACTAAGCTTGAGTCAGACATACCCTGGAAATAAAGGGGTGTGGGGTGGGGAGCACAAGAGGGAAACAGAAAGGGAAGGAAATAAACTAAATAGGAGATTGAATTATAATAACTAGATCACAGCTTAATACATAAAATGGGGCTGTTATAATAACACAGTTATTACAGTTTCCTGTCCTAAACAGTGACAGGGATTAGGTCTGAAGGCTTGTGGTGAAGAAATATAAAACAATGGCTAATTAAACCTCACTAAGACTTGAAACATCAATAAGCCATTTACCAATATATTCCAGAAAACTTCCAAGAAAATCCCCAATATGTTCATGATTGTCCGCAAAGAACTTACATCTGCTCTCAACAACTTTGGCACACAAACATTTACCTCTCTGAACTATGACATCAGTTGATACAAGTACAATGACATCTATGATATTTTTAGTAGTGAGCTGAAGCTGGCCCACGCCACTTGAAAAAACCAACTGTTAAATTTTCAGAAATTTTGTGAACTAATAGTTAAATTTAGTAAAAATTAGATTATGTTAGGTACAAGCTTACAATCAAATAAGTTATATTAAGACAAAGGTAGTAAACACTCAAAACTCATCACTTTCTACTTATTTTTACTATATATCACTATCCTCTATAGTCTGAATTTATGAGTATTATATTTATACAGTATATTTATAAGCACTGTGATAATGCATCTCTTTCCAATTCTATGTACACTGACACCATGTTGGTAGCTTGAAAGCAGTAAGACTACACAGATATCAGCAAATGCTATAAAACAGGTTCTTTCATTTCCTGTTTTGTTTGTAGTTGTTGTTGTTGTTTTATTTTTCCCCATTGTAAAAGTTGATTTTTACAACACTGGTGATCCCTGATTGATTCTCTTTCAAGAGTTCTTTCATTCCTCCATGTTATTTTAGAAATTGCCTACACATTTTGTTCATTAAAAATTCTTACATCTCTTTTCACTTCAACATACTAGATTTCAACATTCCTTCTAATAAGTAGGCAAATATTCAGAAGTTGTACAACTGTGAGGAAGTTTTATGAACTAGTAATATAGTGCTATTCTAAAAATATGCTTGAATGGTTCTTAAAGGAAGAAACTGACTTTTAATAAAAAAGCGATCTCTAGCTTATGAAACCTCATTTTAAAACAAGAAAATATTTAGTGCTAAAGACTCTTGTTCATAATTCACCTATGAAAATAGAGTATTTTTGTATATGTAGTATATACATGTACCATTTTTACATCATTGTAAAATGACTTAAAGACAAATATAATTAGACAATCTTGAAGAAACAAGAAAATGGTTATCAGAAAAGCAGTAAATAGGCAAAAATTCAATGGAATATTCAAAGTGCTGAAAAAATACTATAAATCTAGAACTCTATACCCAGTATATTTATACATATAACATATATGTGAACACAAATATGTATTAATAAATAGTTTCCTTCTTTTAAGTTTTAATTGCATACAGCAAAAAATATATACACAATTTTGTTTGGTTTATTTTATACATACTGTAATATAGATGAATACAAGAACAGAAAAATTGAGGAGTAAATGGAGCTATACAGGATTCTCATATTAATACCTGTAGTAATTCAATATTAATATAATTATTAAATATAATTCTATATTGACAATTCAAAGGTCATAACTATAATTCCCAAGTAACTTCTAAAAATAATTCAAAGAGACAGCACTATAAATGCAGTAGAGGCAATGAAATATAATACAGAAATATCTGTTCAATACAAAAGAGGTAGCTTAAAAGTTTTTTTTAAAAAATGGGGGGCACCTGGGTGGCTCAGTCTATCGAACTCCCAACTTCAGCTCAGGTCATAATCTCACAGTTCATGAGTCTGAGTTCCCCATTGGGCTCTGTTCTGCTCAGAGCCTAGAGCCTGCTTTGGATTTTGTGTCTCCCTCTCTCTCTGCTCCTCCACCCACTCATGCTCTGTTTTCCTCTCTCTCTCAAAAATAAATAAACATTAAAAAAATTTTAATACAAAAGAGTTAGCAAAGGAAGAACAAAATACATAAATTTATGAGACAAATAGGTAAAACATGGCAAGCAGCAGACCTAAAGCCATCAATTTTATTAATTACTTTAAATTTAAATAGATTAAGTACTCCAATCAAAAGTAGAGACTAACAAAATAAACTTAAAAGAAGACAAAGCTATATACACCCTAAAAACTCACTTTCAGTACAAATAATACAAATGGCTTGAAGATAAAAGAATGTTAAAATGTAGGGCGTCTGGGTGGCTCAGTCAGTTAAGTGTCTGATTTCTGCTCAGGGCATGATCTCACAGATCATGGGTTTGAACCTGGTGCTGGGCTCTGCACTGACAGCTCAGAGCCTGGAGCCTGCTTCAGATTCTGGGTCTCCCTCTCTCTCTCTCTCTTTGTCCCTCCCTCACTTGTGTGCTCTCTCTCTCTCTCTCTCTCAAAAATAAGTAAACAAATTAAAAAAAAACAATATTTAAATGGGAACAAAATATCAGAAAGCTAGAATGGCTACATTGATATTGAATTATATAGCCCTCAAGATAGACTTGTCTATTCAGAGGTAAAAAGACAACGTTTATAAAGAGAAAAAGGGTCAATATACTAGGAAGATATAGCAATTATAAAGATGTATACACCTAATAACAGAGCTTCAAAATACATGAAGCAAAACCTGACAGTTAAAATGGGAGAAAGACAAGTATCTTGTTAGAAGAAGAAGGAGATTAAAACTCATGTGCTAAGGAGGCAGGTGCAAATGGGAGTGCATGTGTCACATCAGGTTTTCTATATGACTGTCACTTTCACAGTGAAAATGATTTTATAATGAAGGCATTCATTTAGTAAATATTTCTTGAGCATTTATGTGTGGGGCAATAAAGTTAGGGCTAGGAAAGAATGTTGATGAATGCTTGAGAACCATGTTTTAAATGAAAAATAGAAATATGAGCAAAAGAATAATTCATATAAAAGTGATATTGGAGAGAAATTACTTTTACTGCTGTGTCACAGATTTGGAAAAGGATAATCATATTGGTTAAAGTTGATTAAGTAACATTTTTGGAGGAGTGAATTTCTCTCCCTTACAATGTTTTCATAGTGAGGGGGCTTCTATTACTGCAACATTTTCATGAAAAGGAGATGATTGATTTGATTGGTGAGGTCTGTAAAAGTAACTGAGCATGCATGACAGAATTCCTTTCTCTCTTTGGTATCCAACTCCTTATAAGAAGCCCTCGCTCAACTCTAATCTTCTATGCCACAAATTTTATGAAAGTAGACCTCTAGGAAGGTATTTATGTGCATGGGTATATGCCTACATTTTGGCTATAATATCAGTCAAACTATTTATACCATATCCATCTTGACTCGTGTTTCTCAGTGTATTTGAACTTGGATGGGGAAGAGGAGCATTATTTACTATGCCTGTAAAGACTTAGAATAGTGAATTAAAAATAAAATACAGACAATTTCTCAACAATTTCTGTTTTAGCTTCAGTCTTGAATGTGTAATTAATAGTTAGAGACACTCTGGAAAGTGGTGAGCATTAGTTCTATAAATCTAGGATTCACTATTCTAAAGTAATATTTAAAGCTACAAGTGATTAACTTGTCTAGAAAAATAGAATGGAAAGTTAAGAGGGCCAAAGGAAGAACATTGTTGTTGAAATCATGGACTATGAAAGTGAAGGAAGTGAAGGCAAAAGGGGCTCTATTGATAGAATGGAAGAAAAGCAAGATGCAAAGGTCATGAGTGGGAGTAAGGAAGTGAGAGAAACACAAAGAAATATGTGTAAGTTAGAAAAAGCAATCTAGTCATTATTACCCAAAGCAATTTACACATTCAATGCAATCCCCATCAAAGTTGCACCAGCATTCTTCTCAAAGCTAGAACAAACTATCTTAAAATTCATATGGAACCACCAAAAACCCCAAATAGCCAAAGTAATATTGAAGAAGAAAACCAAAACGGAGGGGCATCATAATCCCAGACTTTAGCCTCTACTACAAAGCTGTCATCATCAAGACAGTATGGTATTGGCATAAAAACAGACAAATGGACCAATGGAATAGAATAGAGAACCCAGAACTGGACCCACAAGTATATGGCCAATTAATCTTTGACAAAGCAGGAAAGAGTGTCCAATGGAAAAAAGACAGCCTCTTCAACAGGTGGTGTTGGAGAGCTGGACAGCAACATGTAGAAAAATGAAATTAGACCACTTTCTTACACCA